>NC_051195.1:341201-677403 GCF_015220075.1 Falco rusticolus
TTATATTCTACTAGAAAGACATGGTAGCCAACTGAGGCAGCTCCAGGAGAAGCTATTACTGGAAAACAGGTAAAAAGGAGTAAAGCCCTTATGACAGATGAGGTGGAGGCTCAAGAGTGTCACTAAAAGTGGTCCCAGCTCACAAGCAGACTTGGCAATCCCTTACTGTGACCCACACCATAGCACAGTGAGTTTGCTTTTGTGAAAACAAATGTCAAAACCCCCTCCAGGAAACCTCAGAGCTATTATTTTCAGCATTTCTTCGAAAAGAGCCACAATTCTATTCACATTAGGCAGATAAAGTGAAGAGTGACTTAGTGTATCCACACTGTTATTTTTTTAAGTGACACCTTTCTGTGCAGGTGTAAGCAACTGCAAGTGCTTACAAGTCCCGGATTTTGGATTGCTGATTCTCCAGTCAGATCTTTGCTTCCAAACCTGCTATTGTTTACACAGACTTCTTTTTATCGTGATAGAAAAACCCAGATCTTTAATTTACAATCTGAATAATAAATGCTGCAAATTTATTATTGATCTGTTCTGTAATTAATTAATGCCAAGAAGAAGAAAAAAAAAAGAGCTCCATATGCTGAAAATAACAGAATAAGGACTAGGAGTGGCTAGGACTATCAGAAATCATCACTCACTTACTATGCAAATGCATGTATTGTGTCCTTAAATTTATAATCATGTCTATTTTCCATTACAATGCCCACAGGGACAAAGTTATTTTTCTGCTAAAAATATAATCTAACTAAAATTCTAAATGTGTTTGTGTAAACAGGAAGGACATACAAGTTAAATTTTTGACAACTGCATCAAACATGCAAAGGTTCAAGCCAGCAGAAAAACAAGAAGCGAGGAAAAAGTGTCTTTGACTGTATTTGACAGGTTGAAAGTAACAAGACAATTTTGCTGGATTTACTCTTTAAAGAGCATATTATACAAACACGCTAATTTTGAGAGCACTTAACCTTTGTTTAAAGGAGGGGATGACTGAATATTAATGAGATGAGCCTCAGGGTGTGTAATGAAAAGCTGTCTTTTTGAATTCGATCTAGGGTTTTAAACCTTTGTTAGAAGACATTTGGATGGAAGGTTTACTTGCCCTGGGAGTGCATTCTATCTGAACACAGAGAAATTTCACTAAACGTTTGAAGGCACATGATTACAGAAAGTTTTCACTTGATGTTAAAATCACTGTTGCAAAAATAAATAAAATTAAAAAAAAAATCTCAAACCCGCAAAAGCGAGCTACTCCTAGGATCTTCTCAAATGACCCAGATCTTTAGAGTGAAGTTTTCCTTTGCCTAGAAACTAAGTGGCTTTTCTTTTGCTCATTCAGCTGCTAGTTCTGGGAAAAGCCCAAAGAGAAACATTTAGATAGGAGGGGTCTTTGAGAAGATGTGACAGTTGACTGATGAGCATCCATAAAATGACAAAGAATAGTTGTGTGGAGCCGTGCATCACATCGTCTCTCCCTGGGAAACTAATTGCTCTGAATTGTTAATAGTAACATTATTTTTCTGGCAATCATTTCTTTTGAATACCCAAAATGAGCATGAAACAGCCCCTTTGACCAGACATAAAAGTTAAATGTCCCAATGTTGATCAAATTAACTTCAGCTATGTGACAATGGACTATATTTGTGAGAAAATAATGAAGGGCACAAAGGGGAGCTTTATGCCAAGATTTCACAGTTGTAATGTAAAAATGTTTCTGTTGAACTAGGCCCGGGAACATTTCAATAGGAAAACAGAAGAGCACTGTCACTTTCTTAAAAAAAAAAACACATTCATTTTATGGATCTAAATGCTCTAGATAATTTCAGGAAGTTTAAATGGCTGGCACACCAAGAACCATAGTATCAGGCTAACATCTCACGTCCTTGCCCTTCGCAAACTCTCTTCTAATACTTTTAAAGAGCCCTATCCTACAGCTTCTACTCATTCCCCAGCCAGGCTATTAAGCTCAGTAGACACTTTTCCCCAGCAAGTGTCTAAAGGACATGACTAATATGCCAATATGATTAATTAATGACATATGCACAAGCATTAATTATAACAGATGATGAAAGACTAAACTAAAATGCAAACTACGTCTCCTTTCTTACTCTCATGTGTAGCTTAAACCCGTCAACTTTAGAAAAATACCCAGGAGCAAGTATTGTGCAAATAGGGCTAACTGTATACAGGAATTATCCAAAATGGGCCTGGAAGAATTTTTTTCCGCACAAAATATAAAGCAGGTGTTCTTATTCTCAGTTGTAAAACAAATTCAGTTTTGACTGTATCTGTGTCTATCCAGAACAACGTAATTGACTTCTGGGAATTTAGTTTCAGTTTACATTAGCATTGACAAAGACTCATTACACATGCCAATTTTCTACATATATACTGTGTATGTGTTTGTAAATATACAAGCAAATATTTGCTTAACACCAGTGTAATTCCAACTCTCTTAGTCTTTAAAGAGTCTATCTAGCACCACATTTTCTTCACACTCGCTAAACAGCAAATGCTAAAAACAATCCGGCTCAGCACATACCAGCTAGCTGCCTTTAAAAGCATTCTTCTCGCTACATAATTAATTTTTAACATTCTTAAAACTAAATTACTTCTGAACACCACTGTAAGATTAAACCTTTCTACTCCCCAAACATGTTACTATATTAATAGATTCCCTCAGGAGAAAACTTTTCGTGGCAACTTTTAAATCATTCACTTGACACTTTTCCCTTTGGTTTTTTCCCCCCAGCCCCTCCTCTTCTCAGTAATTTAGAGATGCTGTGAGCTTCATGCCTATGTGCTGAAACCTGTAGTTAAAATAATTTTGCAGAAACCAACTTCCCTGATGATTTTAACAGTTAAACTAATTCATTTGAGCTTTATTTGCACACTCTTTTCTTTTTTGTATTCCGAAGTCCTCTGATAGTTTTTACCTTACATGAAAAGGCCATACTTAACTCATGTTTATGAAGATGCAGCCTGAACAGAACTGCGCTTTCACTTACTCCCACAGTGACCTAAATCAACTGTGAGAAGGTGTTTCTGTTTCATTCAGTGAAGGTTTAGCTCATTAAACTGTTTTCCTTCTCAGTATTGTTCGCTGGGTTTGAACTGCATTGCTGTTAAATGCCCTTTAGCAGTTAAAAGGCTTTAAAGGAAAAGACTTATCAGTCTCTGTTTTTAACAGCACTAAATCTGCATTATTAGTTCATGCAGATAAGGGGATTTAAAAGCTCAGCTTGAAACCTCTCTCCTCTGTATTTATCTGACACTGCATAGTTCCAGTAGCTCAGCTGGAAATGTAGATCTATGAAGCTTTAAAGAGAGATTAAAGCCAAGAAAAGAAGTACTTTTCCCCCTATAGACGCTCTCACTTTCCCTTTTCCTACTGTCTGAAGGAGTGATGGCAGACAATGGTCAAAGATGGTTCCCAAAACCCTCTGAATGGGGACACTGTTGGTGGTAGCATTCATTCAAAGTGAGCTTCAGTGTATTGTCCTCCCCAATCAGCAGATCAGAATAGAGTTTGCTGGTGGCTGCCAAAAGGTTAGCGATGCCGATGAAAGGGGTTTCCCATTATTCACTGCTCTTACAGAACTCCCCTTTTGTGCGAGTCAGCCCATCATTTCACTATGGAGGTCCGGATCTGCGGCTGGCTGCTCTCTCAAAATGAACAATTCATCTGAATGCAAGCTCACAGTAGTAGCGTGCAACCTCGGATCGAAGGTTTTCTTTTCTAAGGACAGGGGAGTTGGGGCAGGTTTTGGCAGTGTCACATTTTAATGATATACCATCATGACATCTCTGACCCACAGCTGACACTAATACTACAGTCTTATTACCTTACCCTTGCCAGGGCATCGTGGGAGGTCCAAAGGCAAAATTAGCTAATGAAGCACACTGTATGCTGTAAACAAGTGTGCAATAAATAATGCAAAAGGTTTATACAGGTTTGCTGAAGTTCCCTCATGCTAAGCATAAGAAAAGGAAATGAGACCAATGGAGCCAAGACAAAACGAAATAAAAATAGGCCTTTCCCACACTCCTCTCTGTAACAGAACTCAAAAATCTGTGTCTCAAACTGCACTGAGAGTAGATCCTGATCTTACTGTGCCTCTGTCCTAAATAAGGCATCTTTTATAAACCACTGCACGCCACCTATCTGCAAACCTTCCAAGTGCCTACAGTCTTTTCTGATGATTTGAACAGGTTTTAAAAGTGATGCAAGAGGAGACATATTAGTTTCTTTCTCTTCATCCTTGTATCACTCCCAAAAGTGAAAATAAATGCCTGTTTTTGAGAAATTCTTGCTTAGCCCTCTGCTGGGGTGCACAGGAAAAGCAATTCTTTATACATTTTATACATAGTGGAAAAAGCAGTCTCTTTTGCTAAAATAGCTGTCTGTCTTTAAATAAGATAAAACTTACAGAAAGAAATAAAACTTCGGACAGAATGTGATTGAAAAGGTATGCATACTCCATTCCACATTTCAGAACCTTTTTCAGTGAAAATCTAAGTAGCAAAATGTGACAACACTGCATACACAAAGGTATTTCTCAACGCATAACTGAGTTTGGTTCAGGAGTGCCTTTAAACTTCTAGGTTGCTGCCAGAGAGTCACGAGAGTAAACAGTTACTTGTTCCTGGGGAATTCCTTGCTGCATTTGCTGTGCATAGGGAAGGCTGCAAGCAAGTGCCACAAGGAAGAGATAATCGAACCCATCCTTTCTCTGGCACCCTTGACCATGGTCCAAGTTGTGCTGAGCAGTGACTCCCCACGAGTCCCAGGCACCAGCTCTCCTCCCCTCAGCTAGCCGCAGTGTGCTAGCCCTCGCCACCGACATGGCACCCACCGCCGGTAAGTGCTGGGTGGTGGGACGGGGCTCAGCAACCACTGGCTGGGCTGGGGCTTCCCACACCACAGCACTCGCTGCCCTGCAGCAAGACCAGCCATGCGACTCTTGCCCAAGCTTTGCCACGGGGAAAGGCGGCAGCAGTCCCATGCCTGCCTGGGGTCTCGCTGCAGAGCTCTCTGCGCCTGGCACGTGTTGGCACCTGCTGCCCGAGGCAGCCCTGGTACGTGGTACACTGCTGGGGGGCTGCTGGGCACCAGGGATCAGGGTGGGAAAACAGCACATCAAATGCTCTGCTTCTATTTTTTCCAGCCCAAGCAGTTTGTTTTAAGCCCCATCTTGTGCCACAGATTGCAGTGCATGCCACGGGTGCTTGGAAGAGACATTTTAAAGCTCTATTTCTCAGGCAAGCATGAAGTCAAGGAGCACGTTGTTAGAGAAATACCTACTTACTTTGCCAATACACGTATGCCCATGCAGAAATAATTACCTCTTACTCAAGAAAAAGCTGTCTTTTTTTCTGACTTTAAACTGCTAATTATAGGGCAGCTGTAAATTGTTGTGTATTTTTGGAACTATCCTTTGTACTGTACCACCCATCAGATGAATCAACTCTGTAACACCATTATAAACCATGATGTTATTAACAACTGTCAATATATATATATGTTAATATATAGACAAATGCTGTGTTGCTGCTTGATGACTATGGCGCTCAGCTAGTACTGAAAGTAAAACACCACAGGGTTTAATGCTGAGGGGGCTGGAGCTTGTGGCTTACAAGGAGAGGCTGGAAGAGCTGAACTTGTTCAGTTTACAGAAATGATGGCTATGGGAGGGTTTTGTTGCTGGCTTTAGCTGTTTGGTAGTTATGGAAAAGACAGAGCCAGACTCCTCAGCAATGCACACCAGAAAACGAGGGGTGATGGACACCAACTGCTCTGAGGGAAATTCTGACTGGATATTAGGGAGAAGAAGTGTCACAATGAAGGTAGCCATAAACACAGTAATAAGTGGCCCGGAGAAGCTACAAATCACCGTGCATGGAGCTTTTCAAAACTCAGCTGGATATAAGGCTTGAACAACCTGATCTGATGTTGAAGTCAGCCATGCTCTGAGCAGGAGGATGAACAAGAGACTCCCAGAGGTCCTTTCCAACTGGAATTATTCTATTACTCTTTAACCGAAAACATACTTGAATGGTAGCTTTATTAGAATCCACACAGGCTAAAAAGAAGGTAATCTAATTAACATATTTAATTAACAAACCTGCTTTCTACTCCACGAGTTCTGGTGACTTTAGAGAGTCAATTTAGTTTAAAAGTGTGTCATAAACTGATCTGTAATTGGCACTATCTAGAAAACTCTAACAAGAAGCGACCATTTTCAGTTTGCAGAATAAAAATCTCTACATTTCTGAGTGTGCCTTTGGAAGCATCTTTTATACGCTCCTTGTGAACACAGTAGCTTGAAAAAGGCTAGTAAAGACTAATACATACCTATCAAGTACATAGCCAAGAGCCTTATGCCGTATTCCTGAGTAAACCGATGGGCTTGTTTCCCAAGCAATTAAATTGGAAGCATCATGGAAAAGATGAATGTTTACCAAGTCAAAGGCACTATGACAAAAAAAAGAAAAAAATAAAATGATTCAGGATCAAAGAAAAAAAACATTTGCTGCATCAGCGAAGTATTCAACATAGTAACACTTACTGTATTCTCTTTTATGTTACCTTAATATTTATTCACAGACACTGTGTAAATTAAGATATCGTCATCAGAAAATTATCAAAGGCTATCATCAAACTTAAGACAACTCATCCACAGGTAAGAGTGCATCAAAGCTTTTGCTTAAAATATGCATAATATAAAAATAAAAAGCTATTTGTCAGTTACAATTCACAGAAATCAAGCAGTACCCTCTCACTAAAATATTTTTAAAACAAAACTGAATGTGTAAACAAACAACTTCAAGTTTATAGAGGTGTAGGTAAAGACCTAGTAGAACTGTGGCTTTGCAATAAGCAACATGAAAAGCTACTGACAGGAGAATTTTAGTGACATTAAAGGTTAAATCATATCACTGCAACTCCTTATCTGTCCCTGTGTGGAGAATGTCAAGATAATAGTGGTCAGTCTGCACACCACTTCCAGTCCGGAACAGGACAGTGCCTGTTTAACTCAGACTGTGCCTGTGGGATCACAGAATGATTGAATTGTTTGGAATAGATTGGAAAAGACCTTTGAGATCATCAAGTCCAACCGTTAACCCATCACTGCCAAGCCCACCACTAACCCATGTCCCCAAGTGCCACATCTACGTGTCTTTTAAATACCCCCAGGGATGGTGACCCCACCACCTCCCTGGGCAGCCTGTTCCAATGATTGACAGCCCTTTTGGCAAAGAAATTTTTCCAGATATCCATTCTAAACCTCCCCTGGTGCAACTTGAGGCCATTCCCTCTTGTCCTGTCGCTTATTATTACTCCCTACCTGGGGGAAGAGACAGACCCCTACCAGCCTACAGCCCCTGTCTGGGAGCTGTAGAGAGCGATAAGGTCCCTCCTCTCCAAGCTAAACACTCCCAGTTCCTTCAGCCGCTCCTCATAAGACTTGTATGAGGAGCTAGCCTCAGTAAATCAGTAAAATCCCTAAAATTTCCCAGCTTTTCTTCCTGAGCTGAAAGACAGGAATATTAACTCATCCTTTGCTACTTTGTAGTGTGTCAGGGAGTCGGACAGGGGTCCCTTCACCTGGCTGGGGCTGGCTCAGCCAAAGCCCATCGCATTGGCATCCCCTACCAACTACTGGCAGTGCACTCCAGAAGAAATAACCCCAAGGGGTAAATGGTGTCTTGGCTCTGGGAGCTCTGCCCTGCAGGAGGAACACGCAAGAGTTGAGGACTGCTGTTACAGCCCAATGTCTGCCTTGTGGGATGGCCAAAGACTGACAGAAGACATTTCTGAAAAGAATCATACTGCTTCAAAGGAAAACCTATGGAATTTGGTTTGGTTGAAGACAAGAGAAATACGGATATTCTGGAAGTTCCTTCTTAATGAAACCAACTTCAAACCTCTGTGAAACAGAAATACCTTCCTTTACCCCCCAGCATAAAAGCTAAATCATAGAATCACAGAACGGTTTGGTTTGGAAGGGACCATAAAGACCACCCAGTCCCACCCCCCTTGCCCTGGGCAGGGCCCCCTCCCCCAGCCCAGGCTGCTCCCAGCCCCATCCAGCCTGGCCTTGAGCACTGCCAGGGATGGGGCACCCACAGCTGCTCTGGGCAGCCTGGGCCAGCGCCTCGCCGCCCACATCGTAAAAACCCCCTCCTTATGTCCAATCTAAACCTACCCTCTTTCAGTTTAGAACTGTTGTCCCTTGCCTGTCACCATAGGCCTTTGTAGAAGTCTCTCTCAGTCTTTCTTCTGAGACCCCTTTCTATATTGAATGGTTGCAATTAGGTCTCCCCGGAGCCTTCTCCTCCCCAGGCTGAACAACCCCAACTCTCCCAGCCTGTCTCCATAGGAGAGGGGCTCCAGCCCCCTGACTCTCCTCTGGACCTGCTCTAGCAGGTCCATGACTCCATATGATCACTCTGTGTCCACCCTGTTTTCCTGTCCATTTGTTGTGACAGCTATTTATATGTACATCCTATTCAGTGTGCGTAAGTTCCTTGACACAGGGACTGGAATTTGTTACAAGACTGCACAGCAGTTGGCTGATTTTGGCTGGAAACAGTATTTTTAACAATAACACAGCTATATTCTTGTACCTTAAATCATTTCACGCAAGCCCACTTATTGTGGCAGAAACCCTTCATGCAGAAGGAATTTTCTGTTATCAACGTGCTCAGACAGAGGGATTTCCTGCTGTTACCTGTGTCAATCACATACAAGGTGTCACTTCTATCAGGCTGGGTGTCACCTGGAAGGCAAGCTGTCTTGATGAACTCTGGTTTCCCCCTTCTGACAGACAGGATGTCTGAGTGGCAAACAGAAAGCTATCCAGCTGTTAAGGCCAAGCTGGCATTCTGCTTTGTATTTGCTCTGCTTGTGGCTTTTTGTGTCCTAGAGACCTGGTCTGCATTTTTAAAAATCATCTCACTGCTTTGTTATTAAGCTCTTTCAGTGATGGGAGATGGTGAGTCACAATGAAACCTGAAAACTTGGAATGCTTTTTTCATACAGATTTAGCAACGCCACCACCCCACTAACAAAACCCCACCAAACAAACCAGTGTATGCAGGAATTCCTGCATAGTGCATTGAGGGACTGAAGGAAAAGTGTCTGCTATGAAGCTCCAAAAGTGATACTAAAGGGACAGCGTTGACAATGTTATGTTTTGGAAAGGAGGTCCCTCCAGCACCCACAGAAAGCGGTGTGCCCCATTAGCTCCTACATGCATAATACTGCTATGTGCTAAAAAAGCTGTTACACTTTACTTTGAGTGCACAGTTTTGGTTAGTGTTCCAAAAAATAAATTTTGGGTAGGTTCCATGAACACTAATAATAATTATTACACTAGCATTGGACTGAGAAGGATAAAAAAATGTCCTGGGTATAAATGAATAGCTTTCTTAAAACTTCTTTTAAACTATGAGGAAATAGACAATACATATCAGAGTACAGGTAAGTCTGTCCAAGAGGTCTGCTATATGAAACAAGGCTATTTAAATTGCTTTATTCTCACATTCAGAAAAAATGCTGGCAAAATTTGGTTGTAGCTGATCCAAAGCAGCTAGGACTTAAATGAGAAAAGATGTTACGGGATGAATGGAAGCAAAATGAAACTGGCACAACACTGAAAAAAGTCCAGCCTTGCTGACATCTTTAGACAGGATGGGGGTAGTCATACTAGAACCGTTTTAAGCTGTCTGTCAAAGTATGCCTTGCTTGGCAGCTCAGGCATACTCCATGGACAAAGGATCTGTCAGTTCCCCTTCACAGACATGCAGGTTCTTGGTTTTCCTGCCTGAGATCCCTTGAAACAATGCTGATGGCCACAGAAACGCTCCTCAGCCAAGAGCCACTCTTCAGGCACTGCATATCTTGTGGCTACACATGCTTTCAACAGCTGTTCACCTTCATTAGTTGTTGCAGATACATACTGATGATTTTGTGAATGGCTCCAAAACCATGCATTCTCCACCTTAGGATAAGCTAAATGCAGAGGTGCTTCTAGATAAAGCCATAAAACACATGTTCTCCTTTCTCTGCTTCACTGATGAACACCCTTTGGGCTTTGCCCAGAGCCATCTATGGATTTTAAGCTGCCTCTTCCCACAGAAAAATCCACTGAATGTCCTCTCAGTGCCTTCCCTCTCCCTTAGTCTTACAGCTAATGAAAGGTCCATTTAGTGAGGTTTTCAGGCCCCTTTGTGAGATGAACCACAGCTCAGCCCTATCATCTGGCTGTACTGGGATTTCAGATCTAAACCACAATTTTCCCCTTTATAGGAGCCAAGCGTTTTGAATTTGAACAAATGGCTAAATCATACTGACTTTGCATTACTAGTTCTGTGCACAGACATCTCTTGTGGGAGAATTCAGCGTGGAGACAAAAAACAATGGAGAGGGCAAACACACCTCATGTTCCAAAAGGAGTCTGCAGCCTGGCAGCGAGGATATGGAAAAGACTTCGGCAGAGAGAGGCATCAAGCAAAAACCTCAAGCTGTGCACAGGGAGATTTTCCAGATTGTGCTGGAATCACACAACAGATTTGGACACAGCAAACCATAGCAGTCAAAACAGCAACTGCATGATAAAGATACACAGATCACCAAGCAGCCAGCACAAAGGCCTCTTCTAGAGATCCTGGTGGGGTTCTTTTGGCTTCAGGGAACAGCATATCTTGCTGAATGAACTCACAGTGATGACAAAGTAGTCCTACTAACCTTTGTAATAAGATCCATAACTAGCATGTAACTACAAAACATAACCTGGAGATGATGGCTTGAGATGTCCATTCCTGTCTGTCTGAATGATGAACAGAAAGAATCCCTGTAGGGCAGGGAGAGAACTCATGCCACAAACTCACCTCCTGTGTGAAGGTATCTATAATCCACCCCCACCCACCCAAGAACTGCTCATTCTTAAAACTTGCTAATGAAGGACCCTCCACCTACACTTTCTCTGTCCTTTTCTTTCATCACACTATCTCTTTTCCTGCAAAGAAAACTGATTTCCTTCTGCCCCTTCTGCAGGGGGGACAGTCAGCAACCAGTCTCCAGATGTGGCAAGCCAAAGTTTTTCAACTTCTTCTCAAATACTCCTATCATTTTTGACTCTTCTTTTTCCAGCTTCCCTAAAGCACAGCACTCAAAACAAGACAGAATACTCTATCAGAGGCCTTGGCAGCACTCAGTTAAATAATTACCATACCTTTCCCCCTTCCTGTGCTTCACAAAATGCATCTATTAACACATCTCAGTAAGATAATAATGAACCATATTCAGTCTCTTCTCCCTTGATCCTCTTCTACAGTATGGGTACCGAGTCAGTTATTTCCACTATTATATTTGTGCTTCTGAATTCTCCTGTCAAAGTGCAATGCTTTGCACTTCCCAGACTTTAATATTGCAATCCTACTTTCTCTAAAATATCAAAACAATTTGATTGGTGAATCTGACCACTGATTTACTTGCAAACATTCCCAGGTTGGTGCCACATCTACATTTTTTAAAAGTGCACACTAAGAACTGTTGGAATGGAAATAAATACCCCCCCCCCTTATATTCAAAATACTAAAAAAAAACCCAACAAACAAACAAAAAAGGCAAAAAATAAAAGTGCATGTAGTTCTCTTTCATTTTTTCTTAAAATGAAACTACAGCAAGTTTCATTAATTCTTTGTTCACACTAAAAGTAAGCTAATGAAGAATAATGGATGGGAAAAACCTGGATTCACAGACGAACTCAACTGGGGCAGATTGCTGAATCACAGAGGAGGAAAAGGAGGACAGTTTTCTGAAATGTTTTAAGGTTCCTTTTGGGGGTTTTGGGAAGCCCTCTGGTTTTGGCATGAGGTACATTCTGTAATGATATTTTCCTAGGCAGGGAAAATTAATAGCTCCTTTCAAGGATTCATAAAGAAGTATTAACAACAAGTCTCCTAGCTATATTTTTATCAGACTATATAGATCAAAAGTCATGATTATGAAAATGGCCAGAACTGTGTATGCTTATGCACATAGACTGGGTTTAAACACTTACCATACCATGAACAGACACATTATGCACTTAGACCTAACTAGGTGCATTTTCTAACCATCTGTATTTTCCATATTTATCTTTCATTCTGCAGAAATTGTTCAGAGTAACTTGTCCCTTCAACTTCTCATTAGAAACATCTGAGATCTCGTTGGATCATGTGGATTGTAATCGCAGACTATTCCAGACACAGAACTACCACCAAAACCACCAGCTCACCTCATTACAGATCAGAAAAAGCTGTAAGCCTCTTCACTCTTACTTCCCAATATACCCTTAGGAAACAAAAGCATAGTATATTACCTGGTCAGAACATCTAGCTACAGACTGCTCCCTCCAATAACTACCCCCTTTTAATATTAACCTGCAAGAAAACGTTTCCTTTAACTCTATCTCTGAAGAATAATTTTTTCTTGGAAAGGCCTGAAAATAAGATCACATTATTTTTTTCTGCAAAGAGGAAATGCAAGCAGATAGGAGACTCAGAACCTGGAGGAGTCATGATATAAGAGGGAAGGCCAGATTAGTAATTGGTGCTAAATATCCACTTCTGCAGTTCTCTACTGCTGTAATCACACACCATGTCACACAGATCTGAAAAAATTAACAAGAGCCTACATTATCCCATAGCTGCCTGCCTGATTCCTGGGACAAAAGACTAAAAGGAGAAAACCTGCTGTTTTTTCATTTTTCACAAACTGCTTAATCTAATACACATGCTTATGTAAACAAGCAAGAACACTGCTCAGCCCTCAAAAGTCAGCCTGTGTGAACATTCCTCAGACTTTAAAATCAAACTTACAATTTTAAGACATGAAATGACCACAGGAAGAAGGGGAAAATGTTGAACATTCACATATATTTAGGTGACTGTAACATAAATAAGCAGTGAAGACCAAAACTATGACTTAACAGTAAAAAAGTAAGGTAATCTGTTTCCAGGTAGGACTAGAGAAACATGTATGATCTGTGGGTTTGTTGAGCTCTCCTTGTATTAATACAAAATTTCCAAGGTCTCTCAGGTATATTATGCTGCACAATCAGCTGCTCCCCACAACATACACTACTACTATTACTGCTCTTGCAAAGACAGCGATCCAGCATGTAACACCATCATGAAGTTCAATTTCTATTGTCATACAGTTGTCTGCTCCCCTCAGCTCCCACCTCTTTAGTCTGCTGGATGATCCCAAGAGTGAAAAAAGTTTGTTTTTTCTGTAGATTTCCAGAGGATATCTTATGACGGGCGCTCTCTGCTTTGACAACAGCCAGGTTATGTTAACTTAAATAAGTTGTGTTCAGTGGGACATTTCCTCAGCAGTATATGAGTGCACAGGTAAGAGGTGTGCTGCCTGCTCTACTGCCCCTCCATTGAACCCTACTAGTGAGTGCTGGGCTGCCACATGCTTTACTCTAGGATGAAAATAAGCAACCTCACAGAGACCATGACCATACCCTGGGTTTAAAATGGAAAACCTGACTTGAATACGACAAATAAAAAGTTATGTTCCAGTAAAAGTAATATAGCAGGAACTGGCTTTAATAAGCTGCATTCCTTAAGGTAGGGTCCCCCACTGTCTTCAGTAGAAACTGGACTGGGTTTAAAGGACTGGCTTGAAGGGCTCCTGGAGAACAATCTCTCTCCTCAGAAGTCCCAGAGGTGAGGGCTGCATACACCCAGGTACACGTATCTGACCCAGGTGAGATGCTGTAGAGCCTTGGCTGCATCAGGCATGCTGGTGAGCAGTAGTGGGGGGTGCCTTTAGCTCCACACTGTGACTCCTGTGGCCTTGGTCACAGACACCAGGCTTTTTTGATCATGCTTGATTGAGCAGCTGCTTATGACCTGAATTATTCCATGTTAATTGCACATACATGTGAACATTAATATCACATTTTGTACGCATCATTACAACTCACATTCAATGCATTACAACTTGCATTCAATAAATAATAAAGCAAAGCAACTGTTTTGGAACCAATCTGTTCCATGAGCAGACCAATTTACACATACAAATACCTTCTTTGAAACAGTTAACAAAATCATACATAATATACACATAACCAGAAGTAACTAAAGATGCAACTTACCAATCAGTAATACACCATCTTGTTCGAATGAAACCTTTTCTGGACCACTTGCACTGAAAAATAAATAAGAATCAGTCACATTAAGTAAAGGATTACTGTGAAACATACTTACACAGAGAACAAAACCAAAGTTCACCCATATGTGGTAACTAATAAGCACTACACATCAACTAAGGTACCTTGAAAACATATATTGTGTCTATTTTACATACTGGAGTTATTTACATTTTTGGTCCTGCAGCAGTTTTAAACTTACATGTAAAATTAATATAAGCCCTGGTAGTGGCTTATAGATGAACGATAACCAATTAGGAAAGCTTTACAACTGTATTTATGCTTAGCCTAAACCAGCAAATTCTTACTGCCTACACACAAATATCTTGGCTTCTTTGTAATTTTACCTGAACTGTCATCAGAGATTTACATCAAATTAAAATGAATGAGATCTGCTAGAAAGCTATTTCTCCTGCTGAGCTGACCCACCCAATATTTCTATAAAAGTTAAGGGGAATTTAAATAATGGTAAAACATTACATTTATCAAAACTGCAACATCTGCGAGAAAGCCACAAATCAGCTCACGTCAACATACGGCACTTATGATACAGCAAAAGGATTTTTTCAGCACCACTCCTAAGCCACTGCCATAAATTACAACCTCCCACAAAAAGACATGAGTCTGCATCCTATTTATTCACTGTTAACAATGAATATGGGACTAGGCTACTGTTCTCTGGTAATGAATATTGCACCAGACAATATTCATGTCATGGCCTAAATAATGATGCCAATGATTTTGTAGCAAAAGACTGCAACTCCTTATTACAAATACAGTGCTAGCCGTAGCAGAGCATCCCCCCTGTTCACAGGTTTTGCTCACCTAAGGTACTGCCTTCACAAGAGACTTGTTGGATAGATTTATCCACCCCACTGTGGACAGTCCTGATGAGATGCTGAAGTCCCAAATACTGCTAAGATAGTGAAATGCCTCACAAAATCTAAATGGGCTGTCTTCTGGTCACCCTTCAGATAACAGTTACCCATCTCCCACCTCCTTCTCTCTTCAGGCACAAACATGGCAACTGCAGTCAAGACCAACCGGATGTAACACCACTGCTTTACTAGGGCCCCTTTCCTGTTGGGGTTCTCCTTGCATTCAAAATGTGTTTATGAAGATTTTAAAGTGTTTATTTTACTGAATGAATAATATCTTATTCTTGAAAGCTTGAATGTGAAAACTGCTTACTGATACCCAGTTCTTCTCTTCTACCCAAATCCTTGAAAACGTGCAAAGTTACTTGTAAATCACAGCTTATTTCCCTGTTTGCACTCAATTTCAGAGCTGGTAATTTTGTGGAAAAAGTGTTACCTACAAGCTACAAACCAAACAAATACAAAATTGGCTACCAAATTTGTTCACAGTTATGTACTCCGTATTTTGGGAAACCTGCTTTTAGTGTTTCTTAATGCAGGTGCCAATTTCAGAATCACCTTTCTGCAGGCTTGTGGGACCTTCCCAGCCAGACTGCTAGAGGCAAATTTTACTGAGAGCGCTGCAGGGAAAATTGCAGCTTGCCTGCTTCCCTGACGACCCAGCTGTGCTGGCCCTGCCAAAGAAGCGTTGGAGGCTTTTCCTGCACAAATTTTAGCAGCTTCGCATTGCTAAAGCAGTGGAAAGTCCAAGGAAGCAGTCCTCTCAAGACCATCAAGTCCAAGAACAGTGACTAACAGCAAAGTCCTTTATGCAGTGAGTCAAAACTCGTATTTTGATACTATGGATGCATGATGAACAGATTTCTTCTGTTCTTGACTTGTGTGTCTACTTACAGTTGGCTTTCAGTAGCTCACAGGGTATATATTTAGAGGGAATAAAATAAATTAACAAAACAAAGGTTCAGCCAGATGTGAAGATTTCCTATAGACAAAAGGAGAAAAAGCTCTTAAACCCAGAAGGATTATACAGAATAAATAGGCTTCTCTTCTGAGCATAGACAAAGTTTACACACCCCCACCCTGCAGATCTGTCTGGTGACTCAGGGCAGCTGACAGCACTGACTCTGTCACTACAGATGGAGTGTGGGGTGGGTAAGTGTTTTTGAGATGTTTAGTAATTAACATCAGCAGTTTGTTGATGCTTATAGGTGCATGAATCTTTTAAGAATTTGGGTTTTGAAGGCAAGTAAATTTGCCTAGGTCTAATACAGTTGTATTCAGGGAGGAAATCCTAACAGTTCACTCCTCTCAAATCCAGCTGATGGACACATTCGAAGGGGGACCAATTTCTCTAAATCCTTATTACTTTTGTCTTAGGAGAGCACACTGTTGATTTTCCTTAAACTGCAGCTCTACTGAGAAGAAATCTGCAGTAACTGAATAAATATCTACTTTATTGTAAATATCTTTTTTCAACACGGAAAAAGAATATCTCTGTAGATGCAGCTCTGGTCAACCAGGGAGTGGCTGGCTGGAGGGCTAACACATGTTCCTAACAGTCCCACTTCCATGGTTGAACTACAAAGCCCATAACCCAATAAGGTCTCTTATATTCACAGTTTCTGTGATGATCGTGACAGCACAGTTACAAGTTGAGATTTGGCTAAATGTCCACATTTATTCAAAAGCAAAACAACGAAAAAAGTTAAATGCTAGAAGCATTCAAAATGGGCCTAAATCTGATCTCAATCAAAAAAGGAAAGTTCTGTCATTTCATTCTTAAAAATAACTATAATGAACTTCTAATTACTGAAGAACAGTACATGGAACTTAAAATTAAACAGTCTAAGCCTATGATGTGGACCAAGATAATGTCTTCAATCAAGCTGTCGTTTTTCATTTGCTGTTTTCCTCTTTGGCAACATAATATGTAATTCAAAAGATGTAATACTAAACCAGAGCCAACTAGATCATGTCGCTTAGAGCTGCATCCAGTTGGGTTTTGAGCACCTCCAAAGACAGCGATTCCACAGCCTATCTGGGCCCCTCCTCTGTTGCCCACCCTCATGGTGAAATCTTTTCCCAGATTTAGTCAGATTTTCTCTTTCTGCAGCTGATGACTGCTGTCCTGTTGCTGCACGCCACCCAGAGGTACCTGACCCCACCCTTCCAGAGCCACCAGTTGGCCACTGCAGCCAGCAGTGTGGTCCCCCATCACCTCCACCTCCTGGGCTCTCCTGACCTCCACCCACATCTTGTGCTCCAGCCCCAGAGGTGCCTCTCCTATGCTTGCTCCGGTTTGCCCATGCCTCTCTGGTACAGGGGTTCCCAAACAGGACACTGAAGATATGATGTGGCCTTGGAGTGCCAAATAGATGGAGGAGTCCCTTCCCGGGACGTAACACATCCTGGGATGTTGTTGGCCTTCTTTGCCACCAAATTACAGCGCCAGCTCATGCTCCACTTGCTGTCCAACAAGATCTGAGTCCTTTTCTGTTTCCTGGACAGTCACCTCCAACCTGTATTGCTTCATGAGGTTATCCCATGCCAGGGACAAAGCTTGGCATTAACCTTTGCTGAACTCCATGAGGTTCCTGTCAGATCACTTCTTCAGGCTGTTGAATTCCCTCTGAACAGCAGCCCTGCCCTCCAGCATATTGACTGTTCTCCCAACTTGACATCATCTGCAAAGTTGAGCGTGTGCTCCATCCTGCTGTCCAAGTTGTTAACAAAGGTGTTGAACAGTACAGACGCCAGCATCGTCCCCTAAGGAACACCACCAGCAACCAGCTGGCAGCTGGACTTTGTTCACCACCCTGAGAGCCTTTTGGCTGGCCAACTTTCCAGCCATCTTACACTCCACCTACCCAGTACACGTTACCAATTGGGCTTCAAGGATGCTGTGAGAGACTGCTTTGAGAGCCCTGCCAGAGTCAATGCATACAACATCCACAGCACTCCCTTTGTCCATGCAATTGGTCATCCAAGAAGATTTGCTCCATCACCTTCCTGTGACTGAGGAGAGACCACCTGGAACCCTTCTTGAAAACGGCTGTGACATTTGTGTTTTCCCAGCCCTCAGGAACCTTAAGATGGCAGTGAGAAGCCTTGCAGTGCTATCAGCCAGAGCCCGTTCTCCTTGGATGTGCCCTGCCTGCTGCCACAGCTCACGCACGTACAAGTAGTTTAAGCTTTTGTGCAACCAAAGTGTATGAGACCGAGAGTCCTGTGTCAATCATCAACCACTTCTCCAGCAGGCCATCCCACAGGACTTTACTCTGATTCTGTCACTGATGGTAACACAAGCAATACCAGTATAAAGAATGCCCAACCCTTGGCACTGCTGTCTTATTCTGTCTCATGTAAGCCTACACTGATACAAACCAGTTAAAAGGTATTTGCAACACAATTTATATTTCATGACATGGTAAAATACAGAATTTCTTTATAGTAGCTTGGTGCTTCCTCACACGTACACTGCAAATACTGGTTTTGAGGGCAGTAGTATGTATTAGAGGCTATTTTCCCAAAAATTTACTTTAATAAGTGTAACGGAAATCCTCACACCTGTTAGAAGTCCTTTAAATTTTTATTTTTTTAAATCACAGTTTGAAAACTTGTAGTTAGATTCTGCCAGCCTTTTCTTTGTGAATAGAGTCTCTTGGGAGATCATGCTGACCTTTTAAAACCCCCTAGAAACACCACCTACATAAATAACCTCTGCTACATTGGGTAAAAGGACCTCCAGACAACATTAACATGAAGAGAGAGGTTATAGAGGGCTAATGTCAAAAAGCACTGTGAGCAATAAGTAATGCATACAAACCATGATTGATAATGACTAGCACAGAGCCTTAATTCATCTTTTCTCCATCATTTTACTGAGAGGGACCATATGAAATTAAATAGTGACCCAGCAAGGGTTTATTCAACCATACAAAGCAGGGCATGAAGGAAAGACATATTAAAGTGGCAATGACTGCAGTGTAATTGCAGCTTCTTAAAGGAACACTGCAGTTCAGAGGGAAGATGGGAAATCTTCTACTTAAGGCAGGTGAATACTGAGCAGCAGAACAACTGAGGCACCAAGGGATGTTCAGCATTAAAAGGCCTGCATCAGCACGGTGAGAACAACTCCTCCTCACAGCCTCACGCAGCAGCTTGTGTTTCATGTACTCACAATATGCTCAACATTTAACCAGCCAGGAAAAGGAGTGTGTATGATGACAACTTTCCATAAAACCCACACAGAATGTAGTTCCTGCCCCAAAATCAGTTCCTTTCTTTCCTTAGATCAGTTTACAAAACTAAATCATCTACGATCTTATGTTTTTAGGAGTTTGTATACAAACTCGTTGAAGTACCTTTTTGATTTCCTTATATTTCAGAATAATACGCAGTATATGGAGAACTCAAGGCCAGTTCAGCCTTTGAACATTATCAAGCATTGTAACAGCACTATCAGTCATATTTTTACTGCTAAAGACTTTTGGAAGTCATTACATAAGTTTAAAAGCTGGAAATAAAAACATCCATGGCTCTCATCAAAAAAATGTATAGTGAGAGCTCAAGAATATGAAGTCAATCTCTCTAATGACAAAGTCTATTATATAGGGCAACAATTGATAACTTGCTTTTTCACATAATCTTTTCATTACCCTTTATTTACAAGAAAATATAGTATAAAGAATTTAGCAAGAATATGTCTCTTGGAAGCCCACATTTAAATCACTGTGCATGATGTAAGCAAATGTAAGAAATATGTGATAAAACCTACACTTGCTTCACTTATTGCTATATACAAAACCATGGGACTTGCAAATCAGTATTGCTGTCAGCTTCTTTATATACACACCACTAATGAAGTAGCCAAGCAGCAGCAATACATAATTTCCTCATTAAAAGCTATTTTAGAAGACAGAAATACAATAATGCTGCAACTTCTGAAAGAAAGACTAAGTATTTATTTGGAAGGAAGTTGTAAGTTACCACATTGAGCTGGCAGAAGGCCTGTGGAAGCATCAGGTATGAGTATACACTGGTGGGGCAGAGGTTTTAGGGGTCCCTTTTTCATCTGTTAGAGAACCTCAAAGGACCAGCTAGGTAAAGGGGAATGCAGGAGCAGGGATGTGAAGTCAGAGGGGCCTGACCCTGCCAGCACCTGAAGTGTAATGCTCCAGTTTGGGTCCTTGCTAAAAATAGCTGAAAATAATGGTATGTGTTTGAAAGCACAACATGGACTACCAGCCTGCTCACATACTTCATATCCATGGTCAGAGATACAGCATTTCTTCTGTTTTACAAGGCATCTTCTTTTTTCCTCCTATATTTCACTAAACTCTCCAAAGAACACTTAAGTCTAGAATAATTCCTTTCTTTGGAACAGCAGAACTTAGCGTTGATAGGAGTACAAACAATGGACCTAAATTTTAGATGCCTGACCCAAAATATGATAGTAATTCTGTAGGACACTTCAATTTTTCTAAGAACACAAAGAATCATTACAAAACTTATTTTATAAAATAGGCATTAAAGGCAGATAATTACAATAATAACATGAACACTATTAAGGTAACAGCAGCACACCGATAACATGAACAGAACTGCCAACAGCAAGCTTACATGACTTGTCCCAAAATGACAATGCTTTAATATTTCAAATACAGTATTTGGAAAAAAAGAAACTTTTGGAAACAGAATTTAAGAAGAACTATAGCTTGGGAAGGAGGAAAGAGCAAACTGTTTCTTATTGCAAATTTCAAAGCAAGAATCTTTATTTTGACTTTAACAGATAGTCACTAGCTGATCCACCATCTGTAAGCCAGCATAAAAACAGGCAGAGATGACATAGATCATCTGTATGCTCTCAGAGAGGTATCTACATTTTAAAATAGGAAAAAAAATTCCTACTTCATGTCCCAGAAAGGGGATACCACATCTTTCACCTTACAGTATTAAGTCTCTTCTCAGATCCTCTGTTAATAGGATTCCTTTAGCCAGCAGATGGATTGTGAATACAGGCAGTTTCATCTACTAAAAGACAACATAAATCATCATTGAGAAAGGAGAGACCGCAGTAAGGTTATCACCATACAGCCTTCTCCATGAAAGGTTTGCATTAAAGCATTAGTGAAATTAATTCATCTTTCATAAGAGCTTTGAGCAGTATCTGTGATCTATGATAACAACCAATTTCTCACTATGTGAAAAAAAAAAAATTACTCAGGCCTGATAGACTACACAAATCTGCTTTTTTTTAAATGGCCTAACATTATCTGGAGTGTTGCTCCCAGAGGCATCATTTGAGTCTTATGCCTAGCCAAGAGGACCCATAAATCAAGACAGAAAGTTTTGTTAGTTTTATATGCAGTGGGCTGTAATTATTTTGAATTGCATTATGCCTCAATCATTGTAATTACTTTTAGATCATCCTTAAGCAGCAGTAATAAAAAGAAAAGAAATCAGTCTTCAACCATTTCTCACGGAAAATACTGTATATGTGATATGAGCAGTCTGGCTAAAACACACAAGAGCATTGTAAATGTAATATTAGGAAAGATCTGCTGCTCATGCATTCTGCTGTGTCAATTCAAATTTTCAAAATGTGCATTATTTTGTGGTCTTTCAATTAGCATTGTTATTACCAACACTCGTCTAGGAAGAAAACTGGTGGTAACAAGATTAATTTTAGCTTTAGAAATACAACATTTATATAAGAAGCCAAATTATGTCACTGTTAGTTTTTTGACGTTGCTGTACTTATGTCAGCTTGAGAGATTCTTTGGTCTTCAGTCCAAAATAAAAAAAACAGCATAGTGTAAAAATAATCACAATTATTTTCTATATCATCACATCACATACGTGACTTCAAGTTCATACGAACAATACGCTGGCTTGGTCTATGCTAGGTTGCACGCCAAGTGAGCATGGAAAGTCACACACTGTAAACACTGATGCTGCTGTTATCTGCATTATTGTAGTCCTGGAGAGCCCATCACTTTCCTCTCCCACTTTGTGAAGCCCTGAAATAAAACCAGCCTGTGGTACAAGTCTTGCCGCAACACCATTACAAGGAATTGTGCTGTGTGCAGGAACAGAACTAACCTTTAAGGTGCTTCAGGGATTTGTTCATATCTTAATTGCAAGTGTGGATTTTATCTTTTCCCATTTACTCCTCCTCCAGGTAAACAGTATCCCTGACAACAGCAGAACACGGTGCTTTCTCCTTAGAAAAGCCATTTAAGGTGGTGTAACGAATGGGAACAGTATGAAGGCATCAGATCCTCAAATGGCATTTAGCTGCATCTTGGGTTCTGGACCTAATGGTTTCTAAAGCAGCGCTGCAGGCTGCGTTGAATATGGAAGCTATTGCTCCAAATACAAACGTGGGAACAACTGATCCCTGAGCACTCAGAAGAAATGAACACAAACCCTGGTCCACAACAGTGTGGGAAAGCCACTAGACTCAATTGTTTGTCCAAGGGACTGTGAAGAATTGTGTAAAAGGTGGTAATAAATGACGCTGAACAAGTTACAAATTTGCCAGTCTCATGATGAAACAACAGCAGTGAAATAACGATGGAAATAATTCTTCCTGGGTATCAATGAACAATCCATAATTTGGCCTATTGCTGTTAAGTGTGATAGCAGCGCTCACACACGGCTGTTCAGTGCTCTCAGGACTACAATCAAATCATTCAACAGCACTGTTCATTTCCTACTTATGTTGTCAATCACCCATACTGCTACAGTTTATTGCTGATGGAGGAGAAAAATAAATACCTCAGTAACCACCTGAAGTTCCTTCAAAATGATATAACACTTAACTTCAAAGAAGCATTTAAGATGTTTATTCACAGCAGGTAAAAGCTAGTAAAACTATGTCAAAGGCAGTTTCCCTTCCAGTATAGAGATACAGAATATAAAAATAAATAGAAGTAAAGAAAAAGAATAAGTTACATCCCATCAACCCTGTAATTATTTACGCAATGCTCTTCCAAGCACATGAAGTATGTAAATATCTCTAAGTGTGTATATTTACAAATTCAAAATTAATTAACTTCATCTAGTTCTTCCTTATATTAAAGCAGTAACATGCCTGTTTGATCCACAAATGTTAAAGAAATTCAACATATTTATTCACTTGGCTTGTAGTAAACACCAACTGTTAAACACCTATGTTCTCGATGTTCTTAAGAAACTAAAAATGACCAAATTAAATTAAACATCGAAGAGAACTGCAAAGACTACAACTGCATGTGCAATTGCACTTACAGGTGCAGTGGAAGAAAACCCTCAGCTGTCCTTGTGTTTCTGGGTTTGACAAGACCTTCACCTTCAACTTCAAACGTGCAGCATTCCCCAGCTCTCAAGAGAACAACAAAAAAGCAGTACAAGGGCAGCATCGGAGGGAAATATCAGTATGTTTTTAAGTAACATGTATTCCCGCATCACTAAGAAAGCACCTTTTCCCTACATACTTGCAGTGTCTGCAGCAGTACCTGGCTGTACTGAGCAGAAACCAGCATTGCTCCAGCCATGACTACAGAGCTGCTGCTGCTGAATACAAATGGAACCTGTTCAAAGTAGCATCTCACCCTGCCAAGGAGTAAGTCTCCCTGAAACCGACTTGCAATTGGCACTGTGTGCTATTTCTTTGGTTTTAAATGCACAAACAAGTCTTTTCATCACTGTCTCCATCCTTCACAAGGATGTCCTACTATATATACGAAGAACTCCATTTGAATTTGGTAAATCCATGGAATGACTTAAAACATAGAGGTGACAAGAAACCAACAAACAAACAAATAAAAACCCAAGACTTAGTTGTGACCTTATTTACATTACTGACAGGAGCTACTCAAGTAATCAGAGCAAAGCAGAACCAAACCTAATATCTGGGAACGCTCCACAAGGTTGTACATACCTCAGGGAAATAATCCTGTGGAAACTTCTCCTTTTCCAGCATGGGCGTGCTTTCTAAAGTGTCTGAGTAGATTTCTTTCCCAGTAACTTTTTTATACTTCTTAGCTAGATATAGATAGATAGATATAAAACATAATTAACATACATACCTTTAACGTTATAAGCAACTTATAGCACTCATTGGCAAAGCAGTGACATCTACTTTATAGGTTGTAGGGTCTTAGCAAAAATATGCAAGCACTGAGCTGTTCTGGGGGAAAAAACCAGAGACCACTAAGCCATGTATAAACACACTTTTTATATCACACATCTTTAACCTACACAGTTATGGGTATTGATAGTATTCTTACTATCCAGAGCACTATAAAGTGTTAAAGCCCTAATTATGAACCAGGTCTCTCTACTCAAACTCTCTGGGATGGTCTTCCAGGAGACGCCTGTTTGTGTCCTCAGCCAGCATCCAGCAATCTATGCTGGATAATTAAAAGAAAAATTAATTAATACAAAACACACATAGGTGAAAAATGTTACTTATGCGTAGTGATTATCTGTACATTTCACCTAGCAACTTTTTTTTCCCCAGATTTTAAGTCTACCTACCTAAGCATCAACTGATGCACATCCGTAAAACACAACTGATCACATCTTTTACCTATCAAACAAGTACATAATCATTCGTTTAGATCACCTCAGCTTTTTGCCTTTTGCTTTAAATCAACAATATTTACAGACATCGATTTAGGTGTTTTGCCACACTTAAATGGTGTGCTGGGCTAGCTGTATCAGTGGGGGGGGTGATTTTTGTCACTCTGGAACTGATGGTTCAGTAATGGTGGTGGAATTCCTAATGAAAGATGAGTTGACCACAAGCTGAGCAGCTCACTGCTTTTGTGGAACTGATCTGAGGTAGACTTGTTTTTAATTAACAATTGTCTCTGCAAAGAAAGGTGACATCCTGAAGTCATCCACTGAAGTAATTAGAATACTACAAAATGCTCTGAGACAAAACAAGAAATGTGAAAAAAAGTTCTTCTGTGAATAGAGGAGTGTTTTCCTTTCAGGGATGTAGGAGTGGCAGAGGACAGACTGCACCAAAACCAAGTGGTTTACTGAGTGGTCTGGAACAGGAAAATTAGAAATTTCTCTCTGTTACATCCTAAAACAGAAATGGGGACAGCCAATGACATTCAGGAACAGCAATGCACAACCTGATAAAAAGAGGAACTTCATTTTTGAAATAATGGGTTGCTTTGCTGGGCAACTTACTGTCCCAGACTGTCAGACTCCAGCAAGATCCAGAAAAAGACTGGATATTCATAACTATTCAAATACCTAGAACTACATCAGGTATCATGCATGTGTGAACACAGTGTCAGAGAGGACAGTTGCTAAGGCCTAACCTAAACAGACTCCTGAGGCACAACTGACCCATAGGTGCCCATCAGAGGATTTCCTCTGGGTCTCTGCCATGTTTAGAAACAGTTACTGGACCAGACAGAACAGTGGTTGGATGCAGTGCAGCCATCCCCATGTGCATGGGTAGAAAGAAATTTCAGCTCTGCCAGCATCCCCACTACCTCCATGGCAGCCTCCATCAATCAAGAAGGCCAGTAACATAAATTGCCACGTTTCAGATGAGTGTTCCTTCATCAGGCAAGTGACTGAAAATTATTACAAAAATAAAAATCAGATGTCAGGACAAAGAGGCGTTCTTTTTTTCCCTTATTTCCTCCTGAAATGTTCTGAGCTTATACATGCAGCTCAGTCAACTCTGAATTATTTGTATAGTCACTTGAAAACCCTTAAGAGTAAAAAAAGGGTCTTATTTTTGAATGGCGCTGACATATACCAGGCCTCCAGCATCAGTTCATTATTTCAAACCAAGAAAGTAAAAACTTGCTCTAGTGATTTGCAGAAGATGAACTGGACTCACTCCATTCAAATCCCGTATCGGCTGCTCTGTGGCCCCGCAGCCACCCACCTCTTTCAGATTACCCACTTCTGGCTATCAGCACATGAGGTTGACACGTGGATTTTAAAGCTGGAATGGGTGCTGTGTTTGTGAAAGAGACTTAACGGTAAAGCACATCACTTTCCAAAGTCTTTAATGAATGGTTACACCAGAGACAGAAATAGCACAGACTTTTCAGCCTTAACAATCAATCTATGGATCTATACAACTCATGAACAAGAGGTTCTGCTTCTTGATCCACTTCGTACTTGGTCTGTCTCCTTATCAGGGCAATGTATTGGCATCTAACAGCAAGAACCTGACTTAATTTACCCAACTGCTCCGACACAGGAATCCATGCAGTTATCTTGCAGCTACTGTTAAGCTGGAACTACCAACTGGACTGCACTTTGACTAGGAATGCCTAAGAGAAAAAGTCCCAAACAACTATTATCAAGAACCTTGAACTGTCCAGTTCTTCTGGATATCCAGTGAAAATACCAAGCAATACAAAAATCTGTCACTTTAAGTTGTCTAGATAAAGTATTTTATATAATCTGAGGAAGCATTTACTGCAATGTAGCAATATGTCTTCAGGGGGAAAAAAGTATCATTCTTTATGTGCCTATCACTTTGAGATCTGGCTCCCACAGGAAGGCTAAACACATATCCTGATAAACTAATGTGGCATCATTCTAAGTAGATCATGGATGGATGTGCCTCTTTCAGTAAGTTTAACAGTGTCAGCAAAAAGATCCCTATGTCATTCAGGATACAGAAAACATTTGCCAGAACTGTAATACTGAAGGCTTCTGCTGTGAGAATCTAAATAAAAGGTAGCACTTGGCCGAAAGGAGGCACCTTATCATCAACTTACATTAACATCAATGCTAAATATCAACCAGTGATTCATTTACATGACTGCTGAGAAGCAAATGCAGGAGGAAAGAAGCATGCCTTCTCATGCATCTCCAAGTAAAAATACTCCTACGCTATTTCTGATTTCACACCCAAGAAAACAAGATTCTTTCTGTACTTCAAAATGGTAGACTGAAACTGGCCTAATACCCCAGTCAGCAACCCTCTCTGTTGGATGACGGCCCTTTAGAACACATAGCTTGTCAATAGTTTAAATTGTAAGCAAACATTTGGGACTCCGACCACTATAAAAATAGTCCAACACCTTCTATGCTGTGGGTAATAAATAATACATGAAGCTGTAGGAGAAAATTTTTCTCATTATAAAACTCAAATATGTCTTCCTGAGAACTGAAAAACAGAGGCAATCTCCCCCCCCCCCCCCCCCCCCCCCCAAGCCTGTATTCAGTCATGTCCAACTGTGAAGTGAATTTTGAAAAGGCAGAGTGATGTTACAGGAATATTGAATTGTATATAAACATGTATTTTTTGCATGCTTTTGAGTAGAACCAGAATTCCATAATGATTTTTGTGCAGAGAACGTTTATACCCATTTGGATTTTTCCTCTGATTTAAGAGCTTAATACACTGTGAAAATGCCAATAGTCAAGAGAGAAGAGGCAAGTTTTACATTTCCCCTGAAAGATGGGAGCCTTCAGGGTCGTATTTTACAAACACTATGCTAGGAGAATGATTCTGCTCTACATTAAGAGAACAGCAAGTGACTTACAACGATTCAGTGTAGCACCTGCTTTCCTTGGATTTTATTAAGAGTTTTTTCTTTCCAAGTGATGACTGGGCCAAACATATCTTTATGTGCATGGTGCACACCCCATCTGGCTTTGCTAAGATTTTGCCAAGCCAAATGAAGCACTGAACATTTAAAGCGTTTATTTTCTGGACAAGTGCCTGCTTATTTCTTTTATATCGATTATTTTCCCCTACACTTTTTCTTTCCATACATTTTCTTCTAAAAGCCATACAGCAGTGAATAAGCTGCCAATCAACGATTAATAAACCCAGAAAGCTCCTCTTTTCCTAAAAGACTTGTCATTTCACTTGGTCAGATGTTGCTAGAGCAGCTATGACCATCAGGAGGGAACTTGAGGTGGAATTCAGAGCAAAACTGCTAGTCCTACAGCACTGGTGCAGAGAAGCTGTGGGCTGCAGAATCAAGTTGCAGCGCAGCCACAGTTCACACTGACAGTCAAAGCCACTCACATGGCAAAAGGAACTAACAGTTACCAACAGGGGACCAGGAGGCTCTTCAGTCTGAGGACTGGAGTAACACCCAGGACACTCAGTTTCACAGGCAATGTCAATTTCCTCCAGTAATTCCACCCTGCACACATTTCATCTGATAATACTATCATTACTCAGTGTCTGCAAAACTGTTCCAGTCCGGGAGAAGGACTAGATATGACCCCTCATTACAAGTCCCTACTTCACTATTGAGTTTTCCAGTACAGCCTCTCAGAAATGAAATCTACTCTGAACTGCCTATGATATTGTAGCTAAAGTTTTCCTTCAGCGTTGAAGCCAATGATGACAGGAGGACTTACGTTCGCTACATCTTGAATTGCTATATATGTAGAACTACCATTTAAATATGTCAGGGAAGGAAGACCCTGTACCCTCAATTACGCGAGCAGAAAGAATCTGTCTCTACTGAGAACAAAAGTAATGAATCTATATAATTAAGACAATTAGATCACTCCATAGTTAACCACCATTTCAACAGTGTCTCACATTAATGGGATGCTGGATGTATTAATGTGATTCTGCTCAGTTAGCTAAATGAAGCTCAGAAGACTTTTGTATTTAATATACAGACAGTTCTCAACTGAAATAACATAAATTTTATATAATCTTTTCTATATACACCTCAGGAAGCATTCAGTAATTTTCTATGATATTTTTAATATTTAATGTACATAGCCTAGCATTACTTTTAAAATTCTGAGATTTAGCAAGACCTCCAACCTGATGGATCAATGTGGGTTAAAAACAATGACACCCTCCTGCTGACCTGCACTGCTCCAAAGTAATTTAAGCCATAAATCTATATCAGTTGCTTTGCAAAATGACCATCGCTGTTGGACATTTAAGGTCTTGGTCCTATATTTGATCTACATGGAAGAACCTTGTGGCATTCCCAGCTCTTTTGAAATCATCAGGGATCTCTATGGATCCGAAGGTCCATCTGCATGGGAATGATTAATGCACCAGTTTTCAACCTGTGGCTGGTCCACTGACTTCTAAGAGGTCTATAAAAGGTAAGAGAAGTAAAATCTGTCATCAATGGACTTGCATGCATTATACAGAAGTCCACATATCATGGAAAAAAACTGCTAGGCACCACTGTCAGAAAAGATGACAGAAAAGCTGCCTTGACATATAAAGCCAGTTGACAACTAACAACATTTAATTCCTTCACTTACCTTTAAAATCAAACTGGTAGATGTTTTTCAAAGATTCATGAAGAAAGTAAAAACTTCCTAGAGCCTGCAAAAAAACAACAATAAAATAAGAAATTATAAAAATATCTACTTTGGCTAACTATACCCAAAAAAGTGTGATGCTTTCCAATTAAAAAAAAAACCAAAACAGAAGAAATAAAATACTTATAAAAAGTTACTTTTTTTACATTTTCTAAGATCTATAAAAATATTAATTTCTTTGTTGCTTCTCTGAAGTTTCATAAGCCATTATAAAGAAGATCCTTAACAGCTGACTAAACATGGTAAGGGCACAACTACCAGGTGTACTTTTCCAAATACCAAATGGATGGATGCAATTAGTAACACAGACAAGTGCCTTTCTAAACACGGAACACATCCCCACAATTCTTTTATAAAAGCCTGACAATTTCTGCTTCACTTTCAGAGCAAAACAAATGCTTTTGGAGACTGCAGCACAGAAACAAGAGAAGAGTTGAGAGATTCAATAGCTTTTGAGAGCCAAGCACAGGCTTTCCATCTTCCTACTGAGTTGTGCAGAGTGAATGACTTTGCCAACTGCACAGCAGACTTAATACTTAAAATCCAACAGGAGTGTTGGGAGTATTTGTACATGCTTCTACAGCTTTCCTTGTTCATAAGTGGTTTGACAATAATTATAATGACTGAACCATCTCTGCTGGCCACACTCGGACAGCAATTGCTACTTGTAGCTTTGGTATGAAGCCTACAGGTGAGTATTTTCTCACAGTGCATGGATGTGAAGTGAAAGAATACACAAACATCTAGCAGAGGAGCTTAGATGTTTCAATACATGCTAAGTTTCTTGCCACTGGCAGAACTGATGTGTTTTTATGTATAAGCAGAAGCAGAGTTTAGCACCCATAACAATACATGAAAAATCTGAGTTACTATTGAAAATAAAGTATGTTCACAGTTCAGATTTAGATAGGACTTACAACTCCTTCTGCTGGTCTAGTCCTGAGCAACTCTTCTATTTTTTTTCAAAACAGTGACCAAATTCAACTACATAATTCTGTTACAGTTTTAATGATTAGTCCATGATAAAGTAAAGGTTGTAAACATAGAAGTAATCTCTACTGCATTCAGGAAAGCTTATAAACTCCAATCTCAGCAGATCAATCTTAAAAGCATACTGAAGTCCACCCGTATTTAGCAAAACATTCATATCTCTTCTTAACAAATACTTGAAGATTGTGTCTGAAGATTTCTGAGATCTTAATCCTGAGTCCAATATTAAAGAAAGCGCCTTCTGCAGAGGAAGCTTCCACACTAGTTTTTCCTATCCTGAAACTTAGAAAGTTTCCTTCACAGGGACAATCCCCTTTGCCTTCCTCTCCAGTTTCTTCTTCATACCCTCACAGCAGTGACCCTGCTCCTCTTCCAGTGAATCTCCATGGAGTGGAAGGCTGCTAACCCAGGGTGCTAGGGCCGAGACAGTCCCTTCCTGGCTCCATCTGTGTCATGGCAGCTTTGCCAAGATTTCATTCATATGTACTGTGAGCTTGCTTTTACTTCTTCACAGTCATATCATACACTGTTTTCATCCAGTTAATGAGAGGAAAATTACATATTAATGTAAAGAGAGTAGAGGAAAATCAAGTGAGAAAGGAAAAAGTAGTGTAAAGAGACTATAGTGGGTTATACAAAATGTATACATTTTAAATGGGACCTTGATGAGCCTTTAAATACATCTGATGCACTAAACAGAAGCTGAGGGGGAAAAAAAAGCAGACTGCCAGTAGATAACCTCTTACTGAGAGGTATAAAAGAAGCAGCACATTAAACAAAAAGGATGATTTAGTTTCATTTTGTCTTTCACTCCTATAATAACAGAGACCCTCCTGGCAGAGTAGTGTTTTGGTTCAGCGACTGCTGCATTATTTATGAGACACTGCACATCCAGAGATTAAACATTTGCTGATTTGTCAAAAGCACAAACATGAGGTCCTGCCCATCTCCTTGACATATTAGTCCATCCAACAGAAAACAGTCACACATTTAATTGATGAGTATGCTTCCCTGCGACCCAGTCAGCTTCCTTTAGGTCTTTCGGTTTCTTTTTTATAACATGGAAGAGGCAAGTATGAAAATTCAGGAGACACTCTTATAGAGGACTCAAGGTTAACTACCCTGCAACAAGGACACAGTGCCAAAAAAATACCAAAACCCCAAAACCTGATACAAGATAAAAACATTGCCACCTGATACTTAATTTCAAATTGAAGAAATTGTCATGCACAATAGAAAACACTGCTCTCAAGCTAAACTTTCACTATAGTCTGGCCTTTGGATTTAAAAAACAGGAGATTATTCTTAAATAGCAGTATGTTTATAGGGCGTTTTTTTGTAGAGGGAAGTATATCTTGTCTCTCGAAGAGCTAATACTAGATAAAAGTCTTAAAATCACATGCAAGCTACAGGTAAAATTCAGTTGTACTGGAAAACAACTTGCCTAAACTCACTTACAAAGCCCCCAACTAAACCAAAGAAAACCACATGCTGTCACAACTTTAAGCAAATGCCATGTTAAAAGTGCCTGCTTCTTTGAATGCACACAGGCACTGCTCAGAAGCATCATCATAAAGAAAAAACACAGAGGGAAGAAAGTTATTTTCAGAATTCTCCTTGATAAAACCAAGTTACAGTGAGGCTGATCAAAAACAGGGGCTTGGGATGGGGTCAGAACACTGGGCTCAGCTGTGGTACCCTTGCTTCATGTGGACTGGTGAAGGTAGTGACATTGTCTGGGTTCATATATACTGCTCAGATGAACAGGCAACTCACAAAATGGTTTTGTATCACAGAATTTGATCTTATGCATAATCGTCTTACATTCCTAACATCAACGCATTTTATAAACATGCAGTTTTATCCTACTGAAATCAGAGCAATCAATTATGAAGCCAAGTACTTCTGAGTGAAAGGACATTGCAGCTGAGCTCTTAGCTGCTTATTTACTTAGAGAGCTGACCTTAGATAAAAGCTTACAACAAAAGTATTACATCAAATTTAAATAATTTGAATCTGAAATATATATTACAAAAAAGGGAAGTATAAACAGCTGGATGACTTCTCAGTTATAAAATCTAGTTTAATATGATTACTCTATTTTACCAGAAGCTATATCAACTTAGTAGAGTGCATTAAAGTCATGTTCTCTGGAAGAACAAGCGAGAGTCCCTCTCCCCTGTCCTGCTCTTTCTGAATTCTTCCCAGCTGGTCCACCGCTTTCTTCAATGCACAGGGAAAAATCTGACATACATGAAGATAACCCTTTGTTATATAATGTTACTCTTTGGAAATTACTCTTTGGAATCACTATTTGGAAATAGTGACCTATCCAAATGAGGCACAAATAACTTTAAAGACCAGTGAAAATTTAAACCTAGGTGACAGGATTATGAATTACAAAGCTTCTCTATATAACATATCAATAAGTAAGCAAGAAGAACCAAGACACTCTAAAACTCGTTTTATTTAGATGCTATAATTCGATTAAAAATAGTACTGCTACTTGTGCTCAAGATACAACTCTATTTCTGCACATCCTGTTTTGTTCACTGCTCAACTTCTTACTGTTTTAATCTCATTTCTAAAAACTAATCTTGATGAATTATGCAGCAAAGGTTTAGTTTGACAGTCTATGTTTGTAGCTCTGTGTCAAATTGTGCACAAAGAGCCTCTGTTAGGGATTAAGTAACACTGTACAGTTTCAGGAACTGATACTACTAACATTAAGATAGGCTTTGACTGTGTAATTCTAAACACACCATTGAAAAGAAGCAAAACTAGAATGGAACGGAAATTATGGCTATCAATTGTTATAGACTTAATCAGGTTTATGTACATAAATGTTAACTTGTAAAAATGATGGAGTGCAGTTGTAATTCACTGCCACAATGAAACAGAAGTAAAAAGAAACTTCCTTCCAGGCCCTATTGCCTAGGCCCTTTTGTTGAGGAGATTATGTTAATCCAATTTATTTCTCATTAAATGACAGTTTAAAAATAAAGTTAAATTATATTAATCAAATGTCTAGAACTTTGCTTTATTTTTTTACATACACTTTTAATATTCCTTGGAAAAAGTAGTGCCATAGTAGCACTAGCACATACAGTATTTAAGTAATATAATACAGAAACACATTACAAATCATAAAGCACCTGAAACAGTTCAACTTTTAAAAATTTCAAACATAAAGAAAATTATTATTTGTTCCACTTAAGGACTGTTGAAATTGATTAATTCTGCTGTTAGTACAAATTCTAAGCCATGTGTAAACTGGTGCTTTTACTAAAATGCAACCTCAGAAGTGGTGTTATGTGTCGTACCTTACTTTCCTATTTTCTGGTACCCCTACGTTAGTGACCGCAGAACAGTGTATCAGCAAATCTGCAGATATGTAAGCCCTCTCTATGACAGTTCTTCTACAATAGAAGCCTGAAAAATAATATGTACTGAGGGTCACCAAAGTTGACTTTAACATACAGTTGGGGAAGATGCATATTTGGCAGCTGCAGGCCCCCCATGGACAGTTAGACCCTGGACAGATGTATCTGTTGACTTTCATGTCAAGCATTCAGAGCAACCTCATTTCTGGTATTAAGGCTCAGATGCAAGCATGACAAGCTCTTGCTAGCCACTCTGAACCCGAATCGTAGTGGTACTGCACCAAGATATCAACAGAAGATGGTATTTGCTCTGCCATACAGGTAGTGTCTTACTAGAATGAAGGGAGCAGTCACAGCCTTCTCTGCTTGATTTTCAACAGTCTGCAAACACAAACTAGTCGCAGAAACTGTATTTCAGTATCCTCATTGCAGAGTGAGCAATGGATAGCTCACAGCTAGGCTCAGATCAGCAAGTTCTTACTTTCTCAGGCCAACCTGCCAACTTTTGGGTCTGTAACTGTATCAAAATCATCTTGTATTAAGTAATATCAGAAGCTTCTAAAAGTTCAAGATCAGCACAACCTGTTGACCTCAGGTGGTCACAAGGACCGCACATGTATTTCTCTGGACTGCTCAGCCAGGTGGCTTTCTACCCTACTAGTAAAGCCAGGACAAGATAGAAAGGGCTTTGTCAGTTTGAGGTGCCTACTTCTCTAAATATATACACAATTCAAAGTAATACCTGTGGCCATGAGGAAATACCACACAGTCACTGCTGGTGGCTCTTTTAAAATTTATTCACATTTTGCTTCATAGAGGAGTTTAAGCATTGTAAATAGGCACAAACATGTATGTATATATACACACCATAAATAAACCAGCAAAAAGCATCAAAGTCAAAAGTCAGATAGGACAGTCAAGAGCAACAGGTTGGCCAAGTAGCTTAGAACTTGCAATGTTAAAACTGATTACCGGTTATTCTTCTGTCTCCCCTGTCCATTATAGCTAATCAGCTTTGCTTTAACACTCCTAAAATTAAATAGTTAGACCTGCACACAAAATCCTACAGGTAGACTAGGGAAAATTTGTGAACTCCTAGAAACTCTTTCAGTATCACAACCACTAATTGTAGAGTACACAGTCAAACGCATTCCTAGCTTTTGAAAGCTTTTGTGAGAATGGCCCTTATTGAAATGTTCAGGAACTCAGTGAAAAGGCCAGGCGATTATCTCACAGCAGTACTGCTATTAACAAAATGCTTTTTTTCAGGACTGACAGAAGTACCTGACTGTTCTTACCATGTGTGCATACAGAGGTGTACTGCCAGCTGCAAGAACAAATAGCAAAATTTAACTTACAGTTAGTGCACATTAATTTGAAGAGCTTTGCAGCGCTCCCCCTGCCCCCTCCCCCCAATGTATTATGGAGGAAAATACAGGTGTCTTCTTCCTATTAGTAGACTGAAGTTACCTGTTCACTGCTTTTATTTAGGTTCCAGAATGATACTCAGTACAATATTAGAAATGTCTTTCATTTTTCCATGCCAAAAGACTCAAGTGGAAAAACTGTTACTGACGGTAAGATAAACAAATTGGTTCTGATGGATTACATGCCTGGTGTTATTAAAAACCCTATTCCTTTGATTATACAGAAATCTTGCCAAAAAAGACTGAAGATTTAAACAGCTATGATTTTTTTTAGCAGCTAATTGGCATAATTTCTTTTTAAAGAACGTCATTTCAACTGCGGAAATCTAATGCATAAAGGAAATACCTGAATAAAAGTTTAATTACTGTACAGAGTAAACATTTACTGCATTACCTCACTGAATGTGATAAAGTTAATATATAAAGATTGCTTTAAATAAATTTAAAATAAATTGCCAATGATGACATAGAAACTGTAATTCATGTAGTCATAAAATCCATAATTAGCTTTAATGAATATTTAAAGTCAAAGTTCAACCCAACTTTTTCAATGTTTAACCTACTATATCAATATAGTTCAAGGAATTCATTTATCATCGAACATGACAATGTCTGAATATTAATTAGCGCAGGGCACTGCTGACAGGAAGCCCTTATCTCTGACCAGTCTTTTTAGCTATGCTGCACGTCAACAGTGTGTTTGTCACGCCTGATAGTATTGATTACCTGCCTGTTTTGCTAACAACAATTAAAAACATATTTTACATATTTATAAACCTGAACATCAAGAGCACATATTAGTTCCCCATTAGGAAAATGGAGTCTATTAGCTGCCACATTTCAGTCAGGGGAAACACAGCAAATGAGAAGTTGCAGCAATTCCACACAGGAAGAGGGTAATTTTATGTAAAAACACTGTTATCGGGATTATACGGGGACACCTTATCTGGATTCAGTTATGTTGCAATGATGTTAAAGAGACTTCAAATAGAAAAACCCAAGATGGGAAATGGTGCAGGCCCCGACATCCTCACAGCCTCCCCGGGGGGGCAAGCAGGCCTCACCACTGCCCCCCAGCCAGGCCCCCACAGCTGGGCTGAGGCCCTGTGCCAGCATCATGGGGCCACCCATGCCCAGCTGCCAGGGCCACCGAGAGGGAGGCGGTGGGTGCCTGGCCAGCCCAGCCCCTTGCACCCCCAGGCCAGCCCAGCAGCCCCTTGCCACCAGCCCAGCCCATGGGCGGCCCAGCGGCCCATGCAGGGCCCTGCCTGGGGAGCAGCCACGTGCGGCCTGTCCCCCTGGGCTGCGGCAGGCTGAGGGTCTGCTCCATACCGGTGGCCAAAGCTGGCGGAGCACCTGGCTGTCCCTCAGTCACTGGTGTGAGGGGCATGCTGCCACCAGGCCCAGTGACAGCAAAACAGCTCTAAAATTCTGCTAGGAAACAAGCCACAGGTTACCGTGGATTTCTGTGGCAGCTCATAAACTTGGTGAAAACCACCTGCGCCCTAAGTTTGCCTTAAAAAAGTTACTTTTCATGTAATCTTCACTTTCCTTGTAATGAAGAAAGGGCATGCTGCAAGGACAGATTGGTTCTAACACAGCTAAATAGCTACCAACAAAGCAACTACAAATCATGAGCGATGTTAAAGTGTATGCTTGTCAACTCTGTTCATAAGCTACTTGCTCCAGGATAGCTAAATTAACACTAAATGTCTATTGTTCATTCAAGGTTAACAAAACAGGCTGGGTACACAGATCAACTCATTATAAAATAGTCTATCACTTTTTATTTGCAAACAAATTAGGTGTCCAGTAATTTGTCATTTCCTGAATTAGACTTACCAGCTAAAGTACATACAATTAAACTTCTCTTGAGCTTGCCCCCAGACAGGCGTTGCGTACCCGACGTGCAGACAGCCAGAGCCTGAACCAGACCATTTCAAACAATTACACACTACTTTTGTGGCTTTGTATCTCAAGCACAGGTTATCAGCTTAATTTCAGCAGTATTTGAACAATTACACTCTTAATAAAGTGTAGAAGTGAGTGGGCTCCAAATACTCTGTGACAAACTCAGAAAACTCTCTTGGCGCACTGTAACTTTTTTTTATTATTATTTTTAAAATTAAAGCTACCTGCTTTGTTACATGTGACACTCATTACAGTAATTGGGGTTACTTGAGAAGACTAAAACCACTGACAAGATTGGTACTGAAGACTCGCTTATTCCATAAAACCTAAAATAATGTTATATATTGTAATATAAACATACCTATGTTGTAAAGAGGCAACTTGCCGTACCACAACTTGCATGCACAATCGCTAGCATCCTACCAGTTTCTCCAGTGACCACCTCCCAGTTAGTCAATGCAGCTGAAGCAGCAAAGACCACTGAGAGCAGAAGCCTGCAGGTACAGCTGGTGGGGAAAAAAAGGATATGTCTACCTAATTCATGGTCATTTATTTGCTGTAATTATATTAATTATATTAATTCCACACCCTGGTTTTGACTTAAAAAGTTCCAATGTGTTTGTAATCTATCTGTTTTATGGACCCGCCAATTTCTCAGTCTGGCTCTTGGCTGTACTGTTGCAGCTAGGCAGTGAAGTTACATTTCTGACTACTTGGCGCCAGAGGAATAACCTCACGCTTTCCATGTTGCCAGCTTCAATGAGCTGTCAGAACACGCAGTGTGATTTCTAACCATCCTCAACTAATGTTAGTGCCAGTCTTTCCTGTTAACTTGTAGTTCAGCAGCACAAGCCATAACTTTAACATCTAGCACTGCATCCTCACTTTCTTCCTTCTTACTTCTTCAGAACCGTTTTTTTAAGAGACCAGTAACAACTGAAGTATCAAAAGCAATAGTCGCTACAAATTTATGACTCAAAAAATCCAAACACAAAATAAACTCTGATTTTTTTGTTTGTTTTTATAATAGTTGAATTAAATTTAATTTGGGAAACAACTGATCCTTGAGTGATTATGTATACAGTCTTATAGCTTGTACTGTTTATTTCTAGAGTCATTACCAAGATGATTTAGGTATCTTCAAATGGGCTTATCTGTTTAGGTTTCTAAAAAGGCTGTGTAACTGCGTTAAAAATTCCAAGATGTTTAAATCCCAAGTCATTTAGATGCTTAATCAAGAGACCATTTGCACACCTGGCCTTTACGGATACCTCAGAGAGGTTTCTCTGCTAACAGCAACCATTAATAGTACATTCTCAGGAAAAAAAACCAAAGTCCCAGGAGTTTTCATTTTCCTGTTCTGAAGACTAGCAAAACGAGTGATCTTGAGCTAAAATGGTCCACCTCTACTATCTTGCCTTTATAATTTCTTTACTGCATCAATATAGCAAATGAAAAATCATAATCAATTTTAAAAGATGCTTTGAGACTACTTAAGAAAAGAAAAAATTAAAAATAAAAAATTTGAGTTATGTATAAGCATGTCTGGTAAGTAAATGAGTAATCCGTATGTAACCTACTACATTGACAAAGAATACTTACTATCCCTTTTGATGCTGACATATTTCACAGCAAGATTTAACATTTTAATTACAAATCAATTCAATTAAAAAAAAATCATACAGAGGTTCTTTTTCTTAAAACCAAGATTACTGACAGACCAAGGAGCCAACATGAGTTAAGGGAAGTGTATGTACGCTGAACAGTTAAAAAAAAGGCCACTTATCATTATTCCTGAGCTCAAAGTAGAACCTTCACAAAGTCATTAATCACACTGTTATTTAATATTTCTATTACACAAGCACTCCAGAGGCCCCCAATCAGGGTAAGAGGCACACAGCTTGGCTCCACACCAATACAAAAGAAGGTTGTCTGAATACAGGATTCAGAACTATAATTCAGGGCCACACTCTTGATTCCTGCCCTAGCAACTTTTTAATGGGCCTGACTGCAAGAAGTGCACGCGATCAAACAGCCAAAACCTCTGTTGAGACTCCACCGATGGTTTAAAGCCAGAAAAAAGTATACTGCATTGCTCAGAATATTCACTGGCTCTTCAGTATGAGAGGAGATAGAAACAGAATCAGAGAATCACAGAACAGTTTGGGTTGGCAGGGACCTTAAAGATCATCTAGTTCCAAGCCCCCTGCCTTGGGCAGGGACACCTTCCACCAGACCAGGTTGCTCCAAGTCCCATCCAACCTAAATAAACAAATAAATAAATGAAATCTGGTGTCTATCTGTAAGCACAGCAGACATTATAAGCATAAATGTACCTAAGAAAGAAATATGCACTTAAATGGTTAAATACTTAACAGTTAGTTGAGCGTCGAACCTCATGGAGACTCAGACATATTCCCCAAGCAGTTCTAAGTTCTTGACAAAGAGAGCTCAAAATACTCTACATAACAGCCAGATTTATCCAGGAGGTACTGGTAACAGTTCTCAAACTTCGAGAAAACAGAACTTGAGTCTTGCATTGCAGAAGATAATACAGAAGTGAAAAGTATTATTTTTCAGGGAGTAAGCTACATTCTACTACACATTTATTTTTGTAATCATTTTACGAGTGTAACCAATAGCAACAGAGACCAAAGTAGCACTTCACCTCTTCCAGAAATTCATTCCTTATTCCCCCCTATACTTCTATCCTCCCAGTACTGCGTGAGTGAGTGCACCACAAAAACCGTCAAAGGGATGCAGGTGTGGAAAAGGCAGAAGTGATCTGAGCGTGCAGCATGTGAGATAGAGCCATAGTTGGAGAAGCATTAGTGCAGCCGCAGAGTGCAATGATGGTGCATCATCTGGAACCACATTAGCAATTCTGTTTGCCCACATAAAAGGCTTGACCGCACTGCAAAAAGGCCATCAGGATTAAGGAATATGATCCTGCCAAACAGCAAGTGACTAAAAGAGGCTGACTCTGTATCCCAGCAAAACAAAGGAAAGCTGCAAATGAACCACAGATGAGGAGTAACACTGGGGAATGGAAAGAACCATTTAAGCTGAAGAGTTACACTGCCACAGGACAAAGCAGATCCAGAACGAACAAAAATCAATCTAGACTAGTTACAAGTATCTGATAACCATGAAGAGACCGAGTAAATGGAACATCCTTCCAGGAATGTTCCCCTGATCTGCAAGGGGAGAAGGGAGACTGCTGTAAGGGCAAAAATCCTGACTAGTTCTGAAGCAAAACCTGACAGACATGGGTGAGCCCAGCAAGAAGCCCACGGCAATTTCTTTCAGTGTTTTTGCTCCTGCAGATCAGAGGCTTCTTCACTGCCAGCCAAATCCTGGCTCACTCCTCCGGTCAGTAAGTGAGCTGTACACAGGAGAGCTCGGCACAGCACTTGGGGCCCGCAAGCAGAAAAAGGAAAGGTCTGCATGAATCCCCTCCTGCTTATGCACCTGGTGATGTGGGTGATCTGCACCGGGCTTTCACCAACAGTGACCAGCCCCTCCCAACTGGGTTATACAAGACGTGATTTACCTTTGGCAGTGCTAGTGGAACTGGGACGCAACTTGGATGGCTTCTGATCAGATGGGCGAGACTGCTGGATGTTTAACATTTTACCATACTTTTCTTCTACTAAAAAAGTGTCGTTTTGTAGGAAACTGCTAAGCTGCATGACTCTTGCTACATTTACTTGACCCTAAATACTTTTAATTTTAAAAACTTTAAATCAATTCAGTATTTTGTTGGTATATTCTTACATAAGACACTCAATATGGCAAATTCAATTTGGTGAGGAGGCATTAATGCCCATTTCATTTAGTATTACACAGGTCATCTCCAAATAGGAAAGTACCATGTGGTAAAAGGTTGTATTTAGTGTGTCACAATCACTGGCAGTTGTTTTGTATCTCAAAGAACCTTTGTAACTGCCTCAAAATACGAGATGATTGATTTACAAAGTACCAAATTTCAAATTTCATATTCTAGGACTAAACATCAAATAATTGGACAAAGCTGTCCCCCTGTCTGACCCATCACAATCAAGCCCCTTTCAAGGTTGACTGCCTGCATAAGAAATATGTGCATAATTTCATTTTGTCTCCTGTCCAACATCGAATGTTAGAAGTTAATTAAATTGCTTGTCCATTGTATTCATCCACTTACAAAGTTAATGATATTCTGTTCCTGAATTAAAGAGAATTTTATAAAGCCTGCACTATGGAACCTGGCATGCTGTACACTGAGGAGCTGAACTCTGTCATGGTTCCTGATTGCAGCTCTCCTAATTAGGAAACAAAATGAATGTTTCTGTGTCTGCCAATGCAGAGGACAAGTCATTCCAACAGCGAGGGTAAATGCTTTGTACAATAGCAACTTAATAATATCTCATGTTTGACGATAATAAATTCTGCAGGATTAATAAACCTGTTAAATTTTTAAATTACCATAACAAAGATGAACTGCAGCGTAACAAGACGGCCTTAAAAGAGGGATGAAGGTTTGAGGGAGAGAACAGCATCTTGCAAGGGCATCAACCTTGAGGACACTGAAATCATCGGATTCTCATGGTTGCATGAGGAAAGGAAGGAAAACATAATGATACAGCAATCTACTGGAGCCAGTGGAAATGCTAGGATTAATAATTTAAACTATACTACTCTTGTACTTTTGTCCTAGACAGAAATATCTGGTACCTGCGCAGCAGTCTTTCTAAGCAACCATACAATCAGAAGTGTAATGCAGTTGCAAATCAAGCACCTGTTAACAGCAAAGTTCTACAGTCCAGGAAAGCTGCTGCTGCCAGTGCTGAAGCCACCATAGGAGTCAAAGATAGAATTAAACGCAAAGTCTACATGCCGTGTGAGAAGAAATAACTATGTGGTCAAGTAAAACCTTCAGAATACTGCCCTGCACAGAAGTGCTGCTTTAAGATAATCTTTTCCATATTTAGCAAGAGTCTGCCTTCCATGATTTACATCACTGGGGATACAGTCAATCTTACTTCAGCCTCCCTAATTGCTGTTGCCCAGATTACAACCGTGCTGCAGCTGGGAGGAGGACTGCAGCACACATGGACTTGCTGAAGCCACCTCTTGCTGGCCTTGGGCCAGCCTAGCACTGGTGGCAGGAGCTTCAGCCCAGCCTGTGTGAGCAGAGTGGAGGTTGGTCATGTTCTCTAGAGATTATCCTGTATTTCGGTCTGGACTGCGTGGCTTTGTGTGAAGCAGCTTGCCACATCGACAGGTCTTACAGAACTGCTCCACCAGGGTCATGCTCCTCAGCTAGACTCCAACAGATATGTTCACTCAGCCAGTGCCTCTGCATGTCATCACTGTCAAAACCTCACCTAGGGTGCTTCCAGATTATGGCGTACGGAACCTACACTGTTGTGCCTTTTATTCAACACAATCATACTGGAAACTCAAGCACGTGGTGGCAAAATAGCAGCCATTTGATACATACAAGAGAAATCCAGTCTCTGTAAAGTAGAGCATGATAGCAATGGTATCGGGGCTGAGGGTAATGTAACCCTCTTCTTAACACCCTCCCTAAACCTATATTCTCAGGCTTCACTGTAGCATATATGAAAAGTCTGAAATGCACAAAAAAAAGCCATCAAAAAAGTAAGGTTTTCAATAACTGTTTATATCACCATAGTTATGTATCGAACAAAAAATACAATGAGAACTGCCCACACTTGAAAAACAAATTCTCTACTGACCTTTACTGAATTAATACAACAATATTTTACATTAAAAAATGGAGAAAGTCTCTCTCCCAGATTTTCTTTGTTATCCAATATTGTTAATACAGAGAGTTGGTATTAAAAATCAGAAGTCTTACTTCACTGACACTGAAGTGTCAGTGAGCAGATGAACCTGATTCGGTGCAATGACTCTTCACTGTTGTACTGTGGTACTCTGTACACTGCCAATTCAGCAAGAGACAAAGGTACATGTTACAAGTTTTTAAATTATTATTGCTAACAAGGGGCTAAACCCAGTATTTCCTAACAGGCTTCACTTCACTGAAATGAAGAGCAGTATGATTTATGTGATTAGATATTCTATGCCCTTGCCCCCTTTGCAGCAGATGGTGCACTGATTCCATAAAGGTATAATGATATACAACAAAGCAGCAATAATATAATGATTTAAGCGTATTCTGTCAGAGTTCATTGAAAATACTTAAAACTGAGTTAGGAAGAATCTTAAAAAAACTTTCAGTGTATGCCAACCAAAATAGTAGCATAAATGAAAACACGTCCAGCATATCTGGTTTAGCAAACATAAGAAAACATCCGGATTACTGAAAAGAAAAGAATTTCCCTGGAATTATACACAATAATTACATGGAGAATAACAGAATGCCTGCTGCCATTTTTCATGTCTTTGTGTACATTTAGGAGCAATACTTTGGGATAATTAATTTTCAACTATGCTCAGCATTTTCTTCAAGCGGTCTTATTTCCAAAATAAGGCTACCTTTAAATAATCCAAAAGATGTATTACAACTAATGCAACTTTTGTGAATTGAAACTCATTAAATAGCATTGGCAAATCAATAAGGACATAATGATGTAAAACTTTTCTTTATGAAATAAACCAAATTATACTCTTCTAATCTAAATACTATCAAGTAAGTTGATAATTAAATCATGTAGCAAACCTGCCTTGTTATTAAAATCTCTTCAGAATGTCCATGTAAGTTTGAGTATGCACATATATAATACATATTTTTTATATTTATACCTTTCAGAACTTTTCAATTTCAATTAAAATTCTGTAATTCTTATTGGGAATCACATTACATGCATGATAGATAAGTTAATTAAAGGACAATCAATTCTAAGAGATGGCCAACAATGAACTTAAACAGTTTACAAATTACCTACTGTCATTCAACTGGAGCATGCAATGTCTGTGGACAATTACAGAAAAGCTTTAATTGATTTTAAAAATATCAATAATATGGTACAGTTTGTACATTTATAAGTACCCTGCTCATACAGATCTTTAGAATTAAAGTAACTTAGGACCATCGATGCAAACTCCTGGCACAGTGTAGAGATTAGCTTTGAGTTCAATGACAGGCTGACATCCCTTATGCACCCCAAAATAGACATATCTACATCTCAAATTGGACAAATACTGGGTTTATGTGGTATAATGCTTTAAGCTGATCATATTTTTAAAGGGACATGCTCCTGACTAATCACAAATTACAATAATATTTAGCACACTTAATTGAAATTGTTACTGGCATGCAGGTTCCATTGCTCTGATGACAGACAAGAACACACTTCTCTTTGAATTGTGGCAAGCCATGGAGCAAATGGAATTATTCAAGAAAAACCTAGAAACTGTCACCCTCTGATTCACTGGTGACACAGTCAGCAAACAGCAAAACTCATTAAAGATATTTTTGCCTGAACATCCTAAAAGGCCTGAATAAAAAGGTTTACTATGGCCTGTTCTTACTGCTTCCTCCTGGTTTTAAAATTGGAAGATCTGGCAAGTGTCAGAGAACCTGTAATGAGAAGCAAAGACCTTTTGCTTGGTCTCCAGCAAAGGTATCTTCTCAACATGGAAATTCCAAAGACATTACTTCACACTAATGAAAGAAATTCCAGCAATTCTGCTGATGTAGGTAGGACGCTTGGTGATATCCCTAAGCAGGTAATTAATTTTGTAAGGTTATCCCTGTATCAGACAGACATCAGATAAACAGAAGTAAGCAAATGCTGGCTCCCATCTTCTGATCTACGTACGCTGGCGAGAGCACGGAGACAGACAAGGCATTCGGATGGATGTGCCTTGATCTGCCAACTCCCTCAGCATGCCAGCTGATGATATCCTGAAGCAGAAATCCAGCTTCACGGTGGGAGGAACCTGGAAGGATACCACCCTCCCTGCTGCAAAAGTTCATTTCACAAAGAAAACACCACAAACAGTTTAGGAAGAAACTGTTAGAAATATGCTTGCTGTACCTTGCTTGGAACTGTAATTCATCACTTCTGTTAATGCTTTACCTTTCAAAGTCTCAGATGAACCTTCAGCTATTGAACTACCACAAAGGAATTCATGGTATTGTGCTAGAAACAACATCACAATAGTGCTCAAAGACTTACCATCTTAATTTGTGGGTTTAGTTCCTACAAAGGCAGCATTTGCATATCCATAGCTGACTTAAAAAAAAAAAGAAATTAAAAAGAAAAACAAAACCAAATGTCTCTACAAACCATACAAAGAGCGAGCTTAAGATTACTTTGTTTGAGTCTGTCACCAGTGCCTCGCTCAAATTCTATTTTTGGCCTTGCTAGCATCACCATATTACCACTATTTTCTAGCTTTGAGCTAGTAAAAGGTAAAGAAAATACATTTATGCATTTCAAGAACAGCACAGCATCACTTTGTGAAGTTAATCCATTAATAACAAAAGGACCACTGCAGAAAAAAAGCTCATGGGTCTGTAACGTGCCTTTTGATCATATGAAATTTCTTTAAAGGTAGCATGGGAGACGAGAACTAAAAACTTCCAAGATTGCAACTGAGGCCTAACTTTACTAAAGTTTTCAATGGAATTAATTGAATATAGTTCATGCTCAGTATGACATCAATGCTTTTGAATGAAATGGCAGCTAGGGATGCCATGGTAGTGAGCAGGGAACTGTGGGCTAGGAGATGGCTTTGGTAGCAATTTAAAAGAGGAAGGCACCTCCTCAGCTGGTCCAGGGTTACAGTAAGGCTCGAGAACCAGGCTTTGCTGCTGCAGTATCGTAAACTGTATTTTTACACCTGAATTTGAAAACCAATTTCTGTTTCTAAACAGGAATATACTTTCCTACAGAAAACAGCAACAGATAAGAAGCCTGAAAAAACTTTTCCTTTTTTTTTTTTCTAAAAAGAAAGCTCTTTCAAAGAAGTGAAAATATCAGTCAACTGTACTCTGTACTGCCAGTCCCCCTACTGTTAGGGTTTTTTCTTCCTACAGGCTCATACTTGAATTAAAAAGAAGCCACCATTTGAAAAGAATGTTTTTGTAATAGTGGAAGTGTGAAAGAAAACCTCTGTATTGATAGAAGTAATAACTTGAATTTTATTTTAAAACTGAGAAGACAAAAATAGCCTGTATAAATCAAACAAGTTGTCTCTTCATGTCACTTTTATGATGGACATTAATCTTAGTTTCTAGACAGAACTGCTGTCTGATGTAACCACGCTTATTGACTTAATGGGAAGAAATTTATATTAGTCTAGGAAGCTGTGATGAATGCAGTCTTAAAGTTCAATGACTCAAACACTTAGTAACCTCAAACATTGACCCAGGTAGACAGAAACTTAAATCTTAATCCTGGAACATAAGTTTATGCTTCATTCACATTTTGTTGCCACAAAATTTCGAATCTTCATGTATTTTTTACATCTATGTATGCATGCATGTGTGTACATATATAAACTCTGTACATAGTATACGTAGTTTTCATACAGCGAGATGTCTGTGGGGAAGATCCAAACCACACGCCTTTATTGCAATGTGTGCTCCCTCCCAGAACTAAGGGGTGGGAAAGTTGCCAAGAGATTCTGAAGCAAATCTGAAGTTGATTTCTTCTCAGCAATTACAAAAAAAAATATGCTGAAACTTGATTCCTTTGCCACAGAATCCGGTTTAGCCTTCATAAATGTTAGTGCAGGTGGCAGGCTACCACAAAGCATTCCCCAACTGAGAATACGGATGGGTTGCTGAGGCTGCTCAGACTGAGCTTTGACACTTCTCACAACCGATGCTCTCACCTGTCTGAAAGAGTTCCCTGGCAAATCCCTTGTTCCCACCCCAGCTGAAGATGTGAGCCTAAGGCACTGCAATGGCTATCCAGCTAGAGCCCGAGCCTTGCCTAGGTAACTCGCACACACACCATCAGCACGGGTGGCATTGCTTGTTTCACACCTGAATTGTGAAATGGTGAATACAGATGAAGTACACTGATGAACCAACAGAATCATAGTTTAACCTCCTTCCTACATATGGTATTAGCATGTAAACAGAGAAGGGGGGATCAAACCCACTCTATAGCCACAGGCTACCAGAGTGGGGGTATGCAGAGCACCTGCAGTTAGCATCCATTGATTAACTGTAATTAAAAGTTGGGATGACTCCAGTAGTGTCTGCAGTGAGTCCTACGACTGCATACTGTGGAGTATTTAGAATAGGGCAAAAGAGATGGGCTCGACCACCAGATGCACATGTTCCCCAGTATACTCCCATTTACTAGTTTTGGCCAAGGCAACTCCTTTGAAATGGGTAAAACAGCAGAGGTGTTTTGCTTCTGCTTGTAAGAAGGAGTCCTTTTCCCATTACTATTTCTCACCTTTCCCTCTCCCTTATTCTGCTTTCATATTCCTTAAGCATCCCTTGCCTTAGTCCATTTCAGTCAGAAAAGGATTCACCTGTATTCAGGTTTGTATGATACAAAGACTTTGAGATGGGATTTGTTCTCTCCCTCCTCTCCTATCCCCCCATCCCCCCCCAAAAAAAAAGTTTTTGCAGAAATTGGTGTAACTACGTCTTCAGTTTACACTCTCAGATAAGCCTGTCCACACACAGCAGGAGTCACTCGGTGTTCTTACTGTCTCCTTCCCGGGCAGGAAGAATGTGTTTCATTTCATCAGGAACCTGAACCTAGCATCATACAGTAATTTACAATAGGATTTTTAGACAATGAAATTACATTTAATTATGCTCAGGACAAATCCATGCAGAAAGAACACCTCCCTTACTGCTAGCTGTTATCTGTGACCCAATCAGCTGCAGATCCCCTTTCTGCAGATCTGTCAGTTCAGAAGGATTTTTTTTAATTTTTATTTTTTATAGTATGTCCTATCATCCCTTGGTCACTGGGAGCTTTCTTTTACAGGATCCCAAGGCCTACAATAAATCGTTCTTGAACAGAAGCATATATACTTTCCTAAGCTTACTTATAGTTTACCTGGAAATCTCTTACCTAATGCCTTGGGAACATTTACTTTTGGTACTAGATTCATCCCATGTTGGTCTGCACAGAGCCCAGTGGTGGACAGTCGCCTGATGGAGGAGTGGTGAGAGGCAGCACAGGCACTGCCTGTCAGGAGGCAGTCACACAGCTCTGCGCGATGGACAGCCAGAGCTCATGCAGCACTGGCTCGTTACAAGCTGCCTGACTGCAGCCATCCAGAGACATGTGTGGAGCCTTATACAGTGTTAAAAGCAAAGGAAAAGATCCATGAAGAAAATACAGATGCTGCCTAATATGGAGAGGATGTTTTTACTGAAGCACGTAATGAGAAGGATGCTAACAGAGCAATAATGCATGTGCTGAGAGGAAGCCAGAGGAAGACTTCTGCAGGTAAAAGAATGCTCATGAACATACAAGCGACTAATTCTGTAGATATCTTGCTCCTTTTCCACACAGGGTGAAAAAGCTCAAAATTCAGGAGACCTTTTCAAGTTCTAACAAACTAAAATACAAATTCTTAATAACTGAAAAGAAAATTCAAGGGGGAGCCAAAGGGAATACCAAAGACAGAAGAGATTTCCCCAGTGCTAGTTATGTGAGTGTTGCTCACAAATGTGTGACTTCAAAAGAAGCAAAAGACAACATCCATCCTAAAAGCAGCACCAATGATAGTGGTGCTTGCCAACTCATGGCATTGCCAAAATCGATACAGGCACTCCAGAGGGAGCTGGGGATGAGGAGGGGCTGCAGGAAACCTTCAGGGATGCATTTTTTGAAAGTGTGTCTTCTGCCATTCACCTTTTATCAAAATGCCAAAGATGAAATTTAACACAAAATCTTCCTTTTACATGGCACAGAAGAGAGCCTTCAAATTTAACAGCAATTTGTTAATTCTGCTACCACAGAAGACCTCTTACTGATCCCCCAGACTCCACAAACCCACTTCCTTATGGCTGAGAGCTAAAAATGTAATATGCACGGTCATAATTATTAGAAAATTTTAAAGCAGTTATTTTTAAGTGTTTCACAGACTTTAGATCCTGCAGCATGTCCAGGTACTTCAGTTAAGGCCTCGCAGACCTTCAAGGGCAATAAGGCAGGCAGGAAACTGCAGGCAACTGCTGCCCCACATTTACTGCTGTGCTGTTTTCTCAGACATGGCAAGATGTCCCCTTAGATCTGAGCCCTCCACGGGGCGCAGGGTCCAACAGCTTGACCCACTGCTGTCTTTCCGCAGAGCCACGAGGCGTGTGGGCTGGGCTGTGGCTCCTGGCTGTGAGCTCGCTATAAAGCACGAAGCACCTGAAGGCAGCTGCTGGCAGGAAAGGAGCACAGAAAATGAAATGCCACAGCTGGCTGTGGCATTCAGCAGCAAAGCTGCTGGATTCTGCAACATTCTAACAAAATGGTGAAATCCAGGACTGTGGAGTTGCAGCAGAGTTACTAGACACCAAGCACAATCAAAGCAGTTTGCACACTTGTGCCTTTTCTGAGGACAGAAACATGCACTGCTGCATCCATTTTCAAACAGGCAGCATTTGCTCTTTCTGTAATCATGCAACCCAGAAATTGCAACAGCATTTAGTTCTGCATGGTTTCTCAGTCACAAGAAAAGAATATATGTGGCACTCGTACTGGTTTCTACAGCCTTAGTTATTTTCTTCCAGGTCTAAAATTTACTTAATCAAGCAGCAAATCCTCCTTTCTTGCAAAAATGGAAAGTAACGCAAGTAAGGTAAGGCAAGAAAACACCACAGCACACCTGAAAGATTTTATCATGTTATACAGAAGACGACAGCTGTGAGTGAAATCTGCACATTATGACCCTCAAAACTGAAAATGTAGTTTTCACAAATGGATTTCTGCAAGCTGTGTCCACAAGCCTCCCCTGAAATTAACGGTTTGCATTCCTCTTTGGCCAGCTCAGGAAATGCAGCTTCTCTGAGCACTAGCGGCAAGGCACACTTTTTTTCCAAGGTCTAGCCTCCGCTTTGCATGGTGACTGTCCCTATCCTAGTCCTATTTTAGTTCCTCTGGACTTAGTCTGCTTATTGAATCTTTCTTAAACATCTTAAAATAAATATGTTCAACAAAAAGAAACATTCCTTTAAATAGGATCAGTTGGTATCAATGCAACAAAACCTGTTTAGCTGTTGGGATGTCACTGATTTAATGCAGCTGACAACTGGTGGATCGAAAAAATGTGAATGCTAAACATTATTACACAACTGAAAACCTTTAATACTAACTCCTGAGAAGAGCAAGTCTTAGTCTTTTGTGTAATTTGGTTTCTTTTAGAAAATAAGGCAATAATTAAAAAAACCCTTTTAATTTATTACAGCTCACATATTCAAAATCGGGGACCCATGGTGTGAAGTAGTAATACCTAAAGTATCTGAAAGACTTTAACATATATGGATACCAGGTGCTTGATTTGTCAAAGAAACTGTAGTGAAAACACCCTACTTCTATCTCCCACCGTTTAAACTTAGAAGACAGTCATTAATTAGTTTATAAAATACATGCAAACAGCGATATCCATTCTACACCATTAGGAGTGATGCAAGAATGGATGTATGCTGACATGCATTTAAGATGACAAAACGCACCAATTTACATGGGGCCTTAGTGAAAAGTTAGTGCATGGAAACAAAAATGTTCCAAGTCACAAGGAATAAGGCAACCTAGTTTAATCTGATTATTCTGAGGTTGAGGCAACATATTAATCAAGTGGACAAAACAATTCTATTAATGAAATTCAAAAGGTACAGTACAATAATCAATCTTTTACTATATTGCAAATGATAAAACAAGCATCCAGAATGGTTATGCTAATTACATGTTTCAAGTCAAATGAACCCGTTCCATGCTTTGTCTTGTTTAGACAAATAAAGCATTCCTGCCATTTAATTGTATTTCAGATGTCTGTATCAGTGTCTGCAATGATACATTAGCCTACTGAAGAACTAGAGATAGACTGTTACCTTCTTATAACAGAAACACACAATCTACCTAGAGAGCAACCCGGGCTTAGCAATTTGTACAGACAGTGGTGCAGTAAATGAGGAACAAACCCAGGAGAAGAGGCGAGCGCTCATCAGGCACCTCCCAGGGCCACCTTCTGCATATTTCCTTGCAAGCACATGCATGAGGAGACGGGTGGACTTTTTCCTGCCTGGCAGTGCACGGGGTCTGCATGGGTCAGGTCGGTCAGAGCTGAAATGCCTGAATCAGTTGAGAAGTGGTGCAGCCAAGTGAAGGTGGGAGCTTCTCCAGGGAGAGGATCAGCTCAAGGGCACTGTCCTGCAAATGTTAATATGCTGCTTCTGTCCAGGTTAGCTGGGCTATCTCTGCACAGAACCTTGCAGTAATGTACGTACTGCCTCTGTCCAAATAGAAATACCATCCTGCAAGAATACAACATGAATTCCAACATCTACTTGTTTGGAAAGAGCAAAATTATAGCATTACATGTAAAAAAAATAGCATTAATGCCTATCTTTCTCCACTGCTTGCAGATACTCTGTATAACTGTGCAAGATGACAGGCACATACATTACGCAGAGAAGCAACACAAGTGTGTGTGGGAAAAGGAGAGGGGGGAACTACTCTTCTCCCACAGCCCCAAGGAAAATGAGGACATCAACTAGAGCCCAGGAAAACAAAAAGCATCCTCCAAATGTGTTTGAAATACAGGAAATTTTGGCCATATTATAATTTGGTCTCAGTTATTAAAAGTTACATGATTGCATAAGATAACAGAAACCCTGTAAAATTGGTGTTGCACAATGCTTATATTGTACATGGGTAGCTGTGATCAAACATACACAGCTGAAAATATGGCTTGATGTATTTCATGTTTCTCCAACGGTATATTTTTTTATGTGACTCCATACAGATGGCTCATACTGGAAATATAAATATCTGAAAACAACTGAAACATATTGCAGCTTTTCTATACAGGCTCGTGTGCCTATCAGTCAACCCTGTCCCTACTACATACAAGGACATTTTTGTCTAAATAAACACAGACCTAGTGAGGCTTCAGCATTTTTCCTGGCTGTTTTTCCTAAAGCACACATCTTCCTTCTTCCACCTTAGCCATCCACCACCATTTCCTTTCAATTTCCTTTGCTTCCACTCATGCAGACTTAATACTTCCAGCTATGCTACGCTTTGCCACTGCAAACGCTTCCTCACTTGCAATGCAAATTTCAGCACTAGCCCTTTGGTTTTAACGGTGTCTTCTGAAGCAGGCACGACTGCTTGCAATGACACACCAGCTCAGCTGCATGGCTCCCCCAGCCATGCTCAGCCCCAAGGCACACTGTTAGCTTGCAGTGCATCTAGGCATTTTTCATAGATAGCAGGCATTATCTACACTGTTCAACATTTACTTACTTTGGCATCTGGAAGTAAACAACAGCCCCAAAGCAGGATGGCAAAATAAAAATAAATTCCAATATGTAAAAAAAGCCCAGACAACATGTGACAATTAAAAAAAAAATCGTCACCAAAAAGGTAATATTTTCAAACAAAGACAAGAAAATAATGAGAGCAAACAAGTACATGCCTAAGTCTGTATTTAAAAACCCCCAACCCTAAAATCTTCTCACACAAAACCAGTCAGAACATCCTTTCTGATACAAAAAGATAAACACAATTTTTCCTTAGCTTTCAAAGAAAGCTTTTTTAAAACAAGACAATCATTGCTATCTATTTCAGAATCCTAAACCCATGTCCTTTTGTATCTAGCAATATATTATTATTCAATGAATTTTCCTGTTTAAGTGAGGAAAAAAAGTAAGTAATAAGAAAAGTCAACATTCTATATTGCAATTGAATATTTTTATTCAATGAATTTTTCTGTTTTAAGTGGGAAAAAAAGTAAGCAATAAGAAAATTCAACATCCTATATTGCATCATCTTCCTTAATTTTAAGGAACAGTCCTTTGTTACACACAAGAGAAATGACATCCTAAGAAAGTTACACTAATAAATACACAGATGCTATCAACTTCAATGGATTTCCTCAGAAATTTCCATATTTACCAACAGAACAGACATTAATACCTGAAGTCAGTGGGCTGTGATCTGGCCCTACGCTCTCTTAAATGAGAAGTTGTCAATTTTCAGAAAGGAGACATCCTATTCTACATTGTAATGACCACAAGTATTCTGACTCATCTAGTACCTGCTTTGTTATACTACTGTTTTTAGTTTTCCCTGACAAAACTAAAATGTAAGGCATAAAGGAAAACTAGCTTACTCTATATGAAAACACAAGATCGATCTTGTATAATTTAGCATCCACATTTAATTCTGAATTTTTAAACAGTAAATTATCCAAATAGCAATAGTTGTTTCCTGACCACATTTCAAACAAGTTATTAGAGGAATCCAAATCACTGAAACGAAAATTTCAGCCCTATGCTATTCCATGTATCTTCTTGGACTTCTAAAGTATACTTCATATGAGAGTGGTGACATTTTTAGGTTAGAGGTTTTACAAGGATTACTCGTCATTTTTACTATTACGTGCTGTATAATCTTCCACGTAAACTTGTGTTAGCTTGCTTTAAATTAACTTTAATTCATGTTTACCAAAGAAGAAAATCAGACTGTAACTAAATGAGGTCAAGGACTTTGGAAGACCTCATTTAATCCCACAATACTTGGATCTTTTTATGAAGTCCATTTGATCATCATGAGTCGCACAAATGGGCCAAGTATGTATGGCAGATTAAATAACTGTGTTTAATATTAGTCAGAAGTAAGAAACAATAACTAATATTTGTAAAAAGTTACACCTGGAATATTTCACTCCGTCTTAAGTCAAATGTACTTAGCAGAAAGGTCAGAGCTCCTGAATTTGCTAGATAAATAAATGTTGGTGAGGTGGATGAATCACTGGAGAATTGGTGCATGGCAGCGAATGAATAACCTGCAAATGCTTCCCAAACCCCATTATTTCCCTTTTTCCAGTAGGCCAAAGATTCATGTCCCTGCATGCCGCCAGTTCATTACGGAGAAATATCATTCCTCTTCTGGCACTCTCTGGGCGGCCTCTCAGCCCCACGAGGACCCTTTAATGTTTAATTCCCCATCATCTGCTCCAGTGAACAGCTTAATCTCTGCTTGTATGATCAATACTATATCAGTGTAAATTAAAATGACAATTTTAAAGTAATTAAGCCTGTTAATGCTCGATTCAAATGTCATTATTTGCACAAGGGATTGAGGAGAAATTACATCGTGTCCAGGGTGACAGGAAAATGTTTGAGCCTTCTCAATCCTGTTGCCGCTGTGCCACTGGAGGCTTTAGCAAAGCAGATTAACTTCTAGCTCCCACTGCCAGGATACCTATCCAATTTCAAAAGAGGATAACACAATTTGATAAATTTAATTCCAGCTACAAACTCAATTATTGTGATAATGGATGAAAACTGGGAGGAGACACTAAACAAGACCCACATAAAAAATACACTTAACTTCAGAATGAGATACAACAGTAATTGTTTTATTTGATTTGCTCTATCCCTTTTGAAAACCCTTTAAATAATTGTGATTGTTAGAAGAATAGCCAGCATTTATTAAATAGCATGAGCTCTAAGATCAAAGTGGCTGCAGTTTAAAGGATTTTGGTCACAATGGAAATGTTTGCTATCCTTTGCTTGTACAGCTACATTTATTAGACAAGTAAAATTACATCATTACAGTATTGGATCTCATAAATAGATCTATAAAACTCAACTATGCTCAGATGAAATCGCAGCCCATTCTACATGCTGGCCTTTCTAGACCCTGCCATGACAGCCTGTAGTCATTTATTATTTCAAAGGAAGATTTTAATAATAGAAAACCTTAAACTTTATGAGACAGCCATAGGATTCGGTTTGTATTTCAAGGCTGACTAGCTGAAAATGTAACCAAGCTATTGTTATTTGAGCTCATCTCCAAGACTCCAGGATACAGAAAACCACAGCAATTTAGGCAAAAGACTGGACAGAGCCATCAATATTTGGTATTTTGAAGCAGATAGCAAAAGCGAAACACCAAAGGTCATGGATTTAATACAATGATAAGGAACAGTGGAAAACTTGTGCAAAGGAAGTTCAAGCAGTAACAAATTCCTACTGATACAGGTACCAACAGCTCCAAGTGGAGTCTTTAAGAGAGTCAATCAGCATTCCTGTCACTGGATATTGTTTTAATAAATTCAGTTTTTCTGACCGTTTGCATTTCCTGAAGTTCTCTGAAATAATTATATTGAATTTTTAATAGTGCACATGAAACATTTTTGGCTTGCACTTCTTTGAATAATAAATGGCATATATTAAAGTGCCTTACAGGCATAATAACTTGCATCAGAACTGTGTAGGCCTGTCTTATTAACTTTTAGTTTAAATTACAGCAGAATTAATCAATCAGTGTATCTAAAAAGCAGACTGCAGACTGCCACAGACTCTCAAGAAAAATGTACCCTAGGACAATTAAAACATCTACTGTCTCTCAAGTATTTAATCAGAAAATCTATCAAATCACAGATTTTCTTAGATGAACTGTCAAAAGAAGAACCCTAAAGGGGTAACCAAAGGCTATTAACAATTATTTACAGTACTGAAGAAAACAGAAAGAACTGAACTTTAAATAGAAGTTTTATTTTTTAAATTAAATGCATTAACTCTAGCACAAACAGATTTTTGAAATGAAAACTAGGGAAAGTGGATCGAGTCGTGTACCATAGACTTGATATTTCATTGCTACCTCCTTAAACATAGGAACTGCTGGCATGGCAGAGGTCAGATTAAAGTCCTGACTTCCGTTTGCTTTAAATAAAAATAGCTTTCTCCTGAAAGAATAGCTACAGATTCAAAACTCAGAAAACAATGTTCAGAAGTGGGAGATTATGCTCAGTGGGTTGTTGTTGTTCTGTTTGTGTTTGCTTGTTTTTTTAAATCTGGAAACACATTGAATATTACTGTGAGTTAATTATATTTTGCTGTAATTATAAAAACTTTTAATTATAAAGCTTCTGCATCAAAAAAACTCCAAACTGCTATCTTGAAAAAAATGATCCAGAAACACATCAAACTAGCAAAGCCACTGTTGCTTTGGGATTCCCCTGGTATTTTCAAACACTGCTTTATTCTTCCTTTTCTTATGTTAGTGACAGGCACAAAGACTTGGCTACTGCTATAGTGTATGATAAGCATGTATGTGTTAGTCAGAGATTACTTTTCTCCAAGAAACTTTAAAGAGGAAATAAAAGAGACATTTTTTTATTTTTTTTTAATTTTTAAAAAATTACATTGGGAAATATGAAGTACCATTGTTCTCACACCACAGTGAAATTATCGCTGTTGGCAATTTTATGCAGTAAATGTACTGACATCTTAGAATATTTCCCTGGTTAAGCAGCACTAAAAATTCATTCAGACGTATGGGCTGACTGTATGATACTACATGTATTCTGCAGCTAACTGAATTAATAGAATATATATATTAAAAAGCAGAGTGGTTACGAAAATTGAATAAGACTGAGATGTTTTCCCTCAACATTTCCCTGCATTTACAGTAAAAGAGAGAACACTACTCCCTTTTTCAAGGCAGACCAGCAGAAAGCAATTCTGCTACAGTAAAGATGACGACAGCTGTCTGACCTGACCAGTCACAGGAAGAACTCATTACTCACTAGCTAGAAAGAAAGAAAAATACTACTTTCAAATTACTGTCTGAATAGATTAGTAAAATATTTTCCACTGAACATAACCTAAAACCTGCGTACACTCTGTTACAGCTTTTCTGTTTTGCATTATTAGCAGGGCATGTTAATGGACATCGGACCATATGGAGCAACAAATTAATTGTTTCCCTATGTACAATAATAGCTCCATTTATCATGCACATGTTGACCTGTGTTTGCTTTACAAAGCTTATTAATTATCAGTGATCTCAGCGCTTTCAGAATGAAGAAAGCATTGGTAAAATTTACCACAACTGACAGATTCATTCAGAACCATTAAACATGTCATTACTGTTGAAGGTAGGAAGTGTTCAACTTGATTTTGCTTTTAAAATTTCATTTGATAAGCTTTTAAAGAAATAACGTTGGTCAGTAGGAACAAAACCAACATGATTGGGAGTAGACTCGTATTTGCTCAAGCTCATGATTGTTCTGTTTGAAAGTAACTTTTCTTTTTAATACTGTGTCTATTATCAGCTTTTTTTTTCCTACTAGGCTTTTATTAACCTGTGAGAAGAAAAGCCAAAATGCATTAACAGATTATTAATCTCATCTGCTCCTTCATACCTACTATGCATATTTGCTTTATTTAGAACATGTAGTAAGCGGGACTTCATCTGGGTGATGTGAAGTCTTTCCCCTAGGCTGGCAGCTACACAAGAAGGTGTTCACATCAGGTACCAGTCTTGGACAAATAAACCCTTTTCGCCGAGGTAGCAGATGGTCATGTAAGACCCAGATGTTGTGGGTTCAGCCCCTTTAGCAAAACCCGTCCAAACACCTGAAGGAAAGTGGCATTTTATCAAAATGTAACGTGCTGTCTTACCAAGACTTTCCTACAATTTTGATAAAAGGTAACTTGATAAATTCCCTGAGCACAACTGAAAACTGCAATTGGAGCGGTTCTCAAACGAGGGAGTGAAAAGGCTTACAGCTGTCTGTAGAAATTTCCTTACCAGTTCCAGCAAGAGGAGCAAGCATCCTTACAGAAAGTACGCTGAATGAACAGAACCACAAATCTAAATTCTGAATCAGCCATTACGACTTTTTTGCTCTTTCTTTTTATGTTCACTGCTTCAGCGGTTTTCTGTCAAAAAAATGCTAACAAGCCTTTAAGCTCTTTAAGAGCTTACCAATTTTTCAGTTTGTTCACCAATAGATTTCTTGCAGAATATTTGTTTCCCACATGTGCTGCTATGACACAGCATTCAATCATATTTGTCTTTTCCTTTGATGTATGGTTCAACTGCCATACAGCTTGGTCAAACCTTTGCCAACATGTCAGTAATGTATTTTTCTTATTCTTTAAGAAAGTCTAGTGACAAGTGATTGAATTAAAACACAAGACTTTCTGGTCAAAAGGCAGATCTTAACTTAGAAGGACAAAGTGAACACAACTAGGAATAGTTAAAACAGATATTGACTTGATTGACTTTTTTTTTTTTTTTTTTGTTAAATGTCATAACCAGTAGAAGTTTGCTTAGGATAATGTGAGAGAATTAAGGTAATGACACAGCGTTACAGCAGCTGCTGATGTTCTTGTATTGCAATCTCTTTAAACCAATGAATTAGTATTGTCAGGATGATGAAATTCAAAGCTCTCCTTTTCCCCAATGAAATACAAAGATTTTTGAAAATAGAAATACCCAAATACATAGTGAGACTCTTTAATTTGTAAGATAAAACAGAAACACAGAAGACAGGGATTTGGCCCTGGGATGTCTCCCTTGCTACCACAGTAGGACCAACTGTAAGTCATTCCCAATAGCTGCTTGCATAACTTGCTCATGGAAGCTACCACTGGAAAATTTAAGGGGCTTTTTAAAAAAGAATGGTTTATGGTTTTTTCAGACAATATGGGGGAAAGTTTATTCCCTCTGCCCTCCTCAGTCTTCTCCTGTCTAGACTAGCCATACCCAGTTATTGCCAATCCTTCACAGCTTCTATTTTCTTGAGTTCCAGTAAGTCTTGCTACTCTTCTCCAGACTCCCTAAAGCAACTTTCGGACCACAGTACTGATACCTTCAGAAAGAGGTGGCACTGTTCAGGTGCACGCTGCTCACACCCTGGATTTCAGCGTGGTTGCTTATCTGAGGAGGAACCAACCCAAAGACATTAAAAGTTCTGACATGTCATGTAGTCAACGCAGTTGACATGTCACATAGTAAAGTAGCGGATGAAACGGTGACCCACAGAAGTCAGTGGCTAAACGTAAAAAAGCAGCTAGATCTTGTTCGTGTCAAGAACTTACCTGTCATAAGATCATATAATTTCACTACACTTGGGCTTGGACCATAAATCGTTCACAGTCTGTTTTGCATATTAATGGATGAGAAAAAACCCCACAACTATAGTTTTCTAAGAGGAGAACTACTACCCCCATAACAGGGAAGAGTTCGCACCTTCTTCAAAACTGGCTTTGCTGCATGAGTTGTGAATGTACAAGCTAAAAGGGATGCCAAATTCCAGGTGGGATCCTGGTCCTCCTCCAGGCACCACAGCCACTGAGCCTTGGTGAGCTGCCACCATGCTGTCATCGACCCCTCCTGAAGCGTGGGGCACACTGTACTCAGCTGAGAGGTCAGAAAACGTCTAATATTGTTTTTTTCCACTTAGAAATACTTTTGAATAGGAAAGGAAAAAACTGACTACTGTGCTAAACACAGCCATCAAATACGCTCACAGGATAACGACTGCAAAGCTGTGGAGGAGGAAGACAGCTTTTTTAACACTTATTAATTCTTTCACCATTTCTATGTTGCTAAGAAAGCACTTGAACCTCTGTTTTTACCATTTTACTGTTTTCTTTGGGCCTACATTTTTATAGAACTGTTCTTTTACCATTTTTACAATTACTGAAGTGGACCTTTTATGAACAAACTCTAAGAATATAATTTAACCCATAGTCAAAAGGTGTCCCTTCAAGTAAACACAGGATTTTTGCTATGTAGCACATAGAAACAGGAGAATGTCAGGTTTACAAACTGGATTTACAAGACTGACATTAGTAAAAAAACCCTTCCCCCCATCACAAGTAAGCTGAAAGCACATGAAACATACCGCAGGTTGCAAAATGGCTTTTCCACGACATGGTGAACAATCAGTGAGCTGGTAATGGTCAGCAAGCAGTCTCCATGAGAGAGCTCAAAACCCAGCCATGTTTCAGGTTCTGGTGCTTCATTTGCTGTTTCTGCTCCCAGATCAACAGAAACAGAATAGCTATGGCCACCACAAATTCATAACCCAGCTGCTACGATCAAAAAAGCATAAACATGCGTACGTAAATGCACACCTATCCAAACGCAGAAGGCCTATATATAGCAAGAGCAACTGTAGCCCAGCAAAACCAGTGTTAAAGGCTTCTTTCCTCCTTCCCCTCTCTCCTGCTCTCTTTCAGGAGGAATACCATGGCTCGTGCCCTGAAGCTCTGGGGCATGCTGTGACTTACACTGTGCCTAGAAATTCTTTAAAAATATTCAGTCCTATAACTTGAATTCGAGTCTACAATGCTCAGTAGGGGAGATTCGAAGGCTCTGTGCCAGAAATGTAGAAGGAGAGTCAGAGATGGGAAGGACTTCTACTACAGTTGCTTCACGGGCACCATGATGTGACCCATTACCCCATCCCCTTTTGCAGCCACAGCCAACTAACACCTGGGGGCTTTCTGTCAACGTGATCCCTCGGGCCAATTGTGAGACCCAAAGTGATCCAAAGCAATGAAGTACCTCACTTCACAAAACATTACTAAATCTGAGGGTGGGATCTCAAGTGCCGCTGACTCCTGACACAGAAGCAAACCAGTTATTGTTCATGTTTTGAGCACTGCCACAGGCTGCCCAGGGCAGTGGTGGAGTCACCATCCCCGGGGGTATTTGAAAGATGTGTAAAAGTGGCACTTGGGGACATGGCTTAGTGGTCAGCTTGGCGGTGTTTAGTTGATAGTTGGACTTGGCAATCTTAAAAGGTCTTTTCCAACATAAATGATTCCATTTTCTTACAGCAAAAGGGTCAAGGGTCCGTCAGCAGCTCCACCGATCACTGCCTGCCCGGGCACACTGCGCAGCGCTACATGCCCACAGACCACAGGCACCCAGCCTGGGCTCGCTGCACTTCAGTCCACTTTCAGGCAAGACAGGGAACGCTTAGAGGCAAAACTCTTCAAGGACACCCAAGTACTCTGTGCATTCAGACAATCTACATATGTAACTCAAAATGTGACTTAACACTTACAAATCCTATTGACACACAATTTTGTTTAATGAAAACATCGGGCAAAAAAGTTAAAATTTCCATCCCCACAATGTCCCTTTGTGCTAGTTTTGGCTGGGGTAGAGTTAATTCTCTTCTCGGTAGCTAGTATGGGGCTGTGCTTTGGATTTGTGCTGGAAACAGGGTTGCTAATGCTGAGATGTTTTAGTTATTGCTGAGCGGTGCTGGCACAGAGCCAAGGGATTCTCTCCTCACCCCACCCCACCAGTGAGCAGGCTGGGGGTGCACCACAAGCTGGGAAGGGTCACAGCCAGGACAGCTGGCCCAGCTGGCCCAAGGGATATCCCACACCATATGACATCACGCTCAGCATATGAAGCTGGGGGAAGAAAAAGGAAATGGAGGATGTTCAGAGCGATGGCGTTTGTCTTCCCAGGTCACTGATAGACATGACAGAGCCCGGCTGCCCTGGGGATGGCTGAACACCCGCCTGCCCATGGGAAGTGGGGGATGAATTCCTTGCTTTGCTTTGCTTGAGTGTGTGGCTTTTGCTTTACCTATTAAACTGTCTTTTATCCCAACCCGCAAGTAAACTCCCATTCGCTCTTCTGACTCTCTCTGCCATACCACCCGGCGGGGGGGGAGCAAGTGAGGGGCTGCATGGGGCTGAGCTGCCAGCCAGGTTAAAACACAACCCCCTTAAAGAACCTTCTCTTCACGCTTCCTATCTGTCTTCTGTGGCAGACTCTAGACCCTGGCTGCAGCATGGGACAGCCCCCTCCCCCAGTCAGGATCCCCACCAGCCCAGAGCATCGCCCCACGGTGACCACCATGGGATACCTGGTCAAATCCAAGGTTTCATTCCTCATCTTTAAAAGTCTTACTTGGAATATTGTTCACTGTAACTGATGATGACCCTCCTCACCTCTTGTAATTATAATTTCCCAGGACATGTGCGCTGCAAGAGTCATGGAGCTGTTGGCCCCAAAAGGGAAACTCCTGAGAGCAGAGACTGGAACACCTCAGGGACTGACCCACAGATCTGAAGCTCACCAACAATCAAAGTAAAGAAGAAAAATATGCCATATATTTTGACCGACACCCCCCCCCCCCTTTATTTAGTGTAGTCTACGTTAAATTATGATACTTTAAAAAAAATCAATCCGTCCAAAACACAAAACTTGTACAAATTGTCTTAGGCCAGTATTTGCTGAACAGATAGATGGTGACACACACATATTTTTATGCATACGTTTTACAAACCTTGGAGCTGGTTAGCATGTTTATATGTCAAGCCATGTGAACACCAGAAAAACAGATGCAGGCTATTATAAAAAAATTGGAAAAAAAATAGTATGAAGCCCAGGTATTTTAGTAAAACTCCTTCATGTGGATACATCTGAGAAAATTCAATTGCAAATATCTGTTGGCCTCTTCCAATGAACCTCTGGACATTAACAAGAAGCATGTGAACCAAAACAAAAACTGGCCGATGGAATGCAGTTATGCAGGGAAGTGGACAACGACTAAACTGCGATCAGCTCTGTAAAGTAATTTATGGAGCTCTATTTTTATTCCCCTTAATTGATCATGTCTCCTTGCATTAAATACAATAAACACATGAGCTTAACTGTATTTGAACCTCAGGCATCAGCTAGTAAATCTAGGAAAGGAACACTAAAATGTGAGCTCACACAGAAATTTGAAAAGGTACGAGTACCTGCTTAAAGGGCTTTTTAACACACTTCTTTAACATAGAGAAGTTCAGTCAATGTTAATGGAAGAAGCCAGTCTCATTCTCGTTGCAAATTTTCTTTTTCTCCCACCTTTAAGAGCAGAGCAGGCACTCTGCCATTTCTTATAACAACATTAAAAAGCAAGTTCATAAGAGTTGCCAGAGAATAGTAACATCAAGACATCTGTTCCTGAAGAGTGTTTTGATATCTAAAAATACACTGCCTAATTTGTAAGAGAAAATGACTTTTTTTGAAAACACACATTACTGCCTTTTACTATTTCCACTAATCAGAAATACCTATGCCACCACAGTTTCTAACACTGCAGCATTACTGCATGAGCAGAGTAACAGTTAAAGAGCCTATTACATTACTGCGTACCTATTTCTGGTTGGATGTAAAATGAAGTTAAACCAATGAAGCAAAAATAATCCATTTAATGCTTACGCTATGTGATGCATTTATATGGGGTTTCTGTTGTTGTTGTTACAGTGCTTCTATTCATTCTTATGCTTTAGTGGTTCAACTGCAATTTATCAGCCTGTAGTGGAAAATACCTGGCACCTACTTAAAATGCATGGAGCTAGCAATAAAATTAACCTTGTGGCAATTGTTTTCCCACATGTTTGATAGACCAATGTCAGCTCATCTGTTAGAAGGAAATAAAAAAGTCAAGCCTAAATGTACAAAAAATTATGATGGAAGCCTTAAATAAAGGAAGGGTAATGCAAGTTTATTGAGTCAAAAATCAATCAATCAATGAGCGAGTGGATTAGGAGCACCTCATAAGCCCCAAAGAAATAATTTGCCCAAACACTAGGATTTAACGGTAGAAGACCAAATTCCAACACTTTTAGGAAGTAAGTAATGAAAAATCAATTCAAAAGGAAAAACAGATCAAGAACCCTGGATTCTGACATGCCGACACATTTATTGCTGAATACCATTTCTTGGCTGACCCGAAAACTTCGGAAGGTGTTTATTTACTTTCAACACCTTCCAGAGATCAATATTTTTAATTTGGATCCGAGTTATTATTTTTCACATCACAGCATCGGGGAGCGGAGTAAAGTGGCTCATATTTTAGTGCTAAAAAGATCGATATGACAGTTTCACCTTCACTGTAGCCCCCCGCAGCCGCCTGGGTGCACATCATAACACCCCGCAGGGGGGTGCAAGTGCCGCGGCGCGGGGAGCAGGTCATCACCCAGCCAGAGAGCCAGACAGCCCATGATTTAGCTGATCATGAAGGGCCTGGTGCCCTTAGAAAACCAATCTTGTTTCTCTCACTTTATCAGGCCTGTCTTTTATTCAGTGTACGGGAAGGGGGAGGGGGCAGGAGGAGCGAGAAAATGAGGGAGGGAAGGAGCAGAGTGAAAGACAATCGGTTTCATAAAGCGGATTACGTCCCTCATCATAAATGCATCCATTCATTTTTACCTTCCTTGAACCAGGGCACATCTGTAATCAATAATTAATTTTCCATAAATTTCAAAATATTGTTCTGGTAGCTGAAAGGGGACGAGTGTGCAGGGGAGAGCAGGAGGGAGGATCTCCTGCGGTAAGAGGCATCGCTCCTGGGCTCTGGTGGCTCTATTGATCGCTGCTATTGGGGCTGATGGAGGCAGGCAGGGAGAATTATGGACCCAACCAGCAGACCGCTGCCCTGACATCTCTTTCATTGCAGCACTATAAGGATGTGCTGCCCCTCCAAAAACCAAAGAAAACGGCATGTACTGAGTCCTGCCCTGTCACAGCTAACTTCACTCCGGTCTGAATTTAGCTACCTCCTTTCCACTGTTTATGTACTGACCTTAAAGGCACCTTTTACACACAGTCTTTGGGCTTCAAAATTCCTTTTCTCAATGGCACTCATCCTTCCAGGGTAAGATGACTGAGATGCTACACAAACACTAACAGGCCACCACAGAAAAAGGAAGGTTACTTTTAAATACTTAGAAGAGTATTAACTGCAGGTTTTACTGTATGCAAGTCAGTCACATGGATGTTGGGGATGGGACTTATGTGGGATGAGGATGAGGTCCATGGGACGCGCAGCCGGCAGGGCTTGGAAGGCTCAAGCTTACCTAGGCATGTAACTGCTTCAGGCAGACTATGCTGTAATTACAGACCAAGTATTCTCATTGTCAAGGAACCATAACTCAAGAAAAGGACTAATTGCATGCCTCTGAGTTATTTCTTAACAAAATATTAATGTCTATTCCTAGGAAGTCATTGGTGATACCATAAAATAGCTGTTATTTGCCATCTGGTGCAGTAATCAGTTCCTTAACAGGATAGCTCATGTGAAAGTAGGGAAAAGTAGCTGTAAGTTAAGAAGCATTTATGAGGAAATCTCACACTTTCTTCTTAATGTGTCCTAGAAAAAAGGAAGCAGAGACAAGGAGGAATTGTGACTCTGTGGATGGGCTGTTCTTTTATTAGCATAATTAATAGCTCACGCTCTTTAAAAAATTGCCTTCATGAAGTCCTGTGCTTGGAAGAGTAATAAATGATAGCCATCCTCCTGGGGTATGCTCCAGCATACTAACTGAAAAGTAAATGCAGGACTATTTCTCCAAATTATGTATCAGAGTTAAAGGTCGTATTAAAGGAGCAGCATTATGTAATGACATTAACTGAAAGCCAAGCAGCTTCTGGCTCACTGACAGCAGCACTGCAAAGTCAGGATAAGGAGACTACCTTGGACTCACAGGGACACGCACAGCAATCAAGCACAGAGGCTTCCTGAAACGCCTCTTCTGTATTAAGATGGACAGGTGCCTGCTTTTAAATTCAAGTCCTGAAGGATAACAGTGGAGATTCACAGCCGACTAACAAATTATCCAAACACAGGGCTGGGCACTTGTGCTTTTGTGACACAGTTTAGCAGTAACAGCCCTTGGATTTCACTGCAAAGCACCCTACTTCCAATTAAATCTCGGCAACTCAGTAAAACATTCTCCGTTTGCTGATCTCCGTCACTCAGAAACCAAAGCACCAATTATAAAAAAGCCAGCTTTGGTCAAAGAGTGAGACTTTTAACTCTTAGATTAGTATTAGGAGATCAGAAAACAAATACTTTAAAACCTGGCTGAGACTAGCCATAGGACGCTGCTTCTCTCAGGTGCTATTTTGAAAGTCTGGCAAAAGGGTTGCAGAGAACAAGTTCATGAGTTGATACCTCCCAGCTGGGAAAAAGGCTAAAGACTGAGGACAGGTACAAGGCTCCCCTGGAAAACACTGATCTTTATGCTTTGGAAACACGCACCTCGAATAGCACTCTCCGGACTTCTCCACTCCATTATCCTTGCTAAGGAACATCATCCTTCCCACTAGGCCTGTATAAAGACATACACTTTTACCAGCCTGTTAACATCCACTGCAATCTCTGAAGAAGATTTATGGACGCTTTGCAAGTGATATTTTGTTGGCTCACGGTTAAAGGCAAAAAAATTAAGTAGACCTCTAGCACGCTAGGAATCATAAGGAATGATTGCCAAGTGACATTGTCTCCAGCTCCACAACCTGGTTCAGGATTTGTTCAGATTCACAGTTTGGCCCTGTTAGGCTGTCTGCATGCAAAAGGTACTGGAAGTGCTGAAATTCAATAGTAAATTTCAAATATTAGTATGCCTACAAAAGCTAAGGGACTGGATTAACTTCAGACTGAAATAATGCAGAGTCCTGAGATACAGCTTAGAGTCTTCTGTACTCTGAGCACCCTGTGGTTTCCTCCCCACCGCCTCTGTGTGATTCTCTCTGAATGCCAGAGAACTCTCAGATGCAGGTTTCTTGCTGAAGCCTGACCTTCCTCTGTGCCAGCCTGGACTACCTGTGCTGTGAAGACTGCTGTGTAGCACATGCCCATTTTCTGGCTCAGGCTCCCCTTCCATTTGTCGGAGAAATGACCTGGAAGTGGGCAGAGGTCATCCCAAGTGAGGAAGTCACACCCCCCCAGGAACCAAATTACAGATGATAATTCTCACCATCTGCTGATTTCTTAGGATTATACAGAGTATAGTCTTGGTTCTCCTGGAGGTTCAAGCCTATTGTGACTTTTTAAGACTATGGCCAACCATGGATAAAATACTTCCCAGACATCCAATAAACAGGATACCCACCCAAAAATGTGTTACGAGAAGCCAACAAGGGAATCAGGCAATGCACAGAAGTGGAAGTTTCTCAGACTTGGAAGACCCCTGGTAAATATTAACAAGGAGAAATACCCATTAAGCTGAAGAACTATTGCCAAGTTCTGATCTAAAAGACATCATAGGCATGGGATAAGAAATCTTGAGTGAATAACCATTCTCAAGTTGCTTGTAAAAGTTGCTATTTCTCCTGTTTTAACACCTCTCCTGCCTTCATGTCTCCTAAAGAGTTTGAATATTTAGAATACATTTTAGTTACTCCATGATAACAGATACCAAATATTGGATACAGCTACCTCTCCTTTTGCAAATTTCCAAATCTCTTTTCATGTAGCAGTTCGCTAAGTGCAGATGACTGTGATAGCCCTGTGCTCTCTATTTCAGAAATTGCAGCTGTATGGGAATAAAGTCTATAAACATAATGTAAGTATGTGTACAATTGCAGCAAGGACAAAAGATTTACTTGGCTCCTGCTGAAATCACACGTACATCATCAAGTATACTAGGAGTCTACAAGAGATACAAGTGTCAGGTGGAGAGCACCTCCAAACCTGCTCCCAGGCTTCTGCTGCTGCCATGAAAGAAGATCCCATTTCTTTGCATATATACGTAAAGTACTTTGTATGAAACGAACAGGGGAAAATGTTAATATCAGTATATTAATACTAGTGAATTCTGTAAATCCAATGAAAGATAATATATCTGAGAGCAGAGGCAATGGTCAGCACCATTTTATGACGATGGAAATAAGGCAGAGAGCTTGAGCGGCTTGTTGAATGTCTCTGAGGCGAGGGGCATGAGAGCTGCAGCTCGCCAGGAGGTCCCCGGTGAAGCAGCAGTGCTCAGCACCCTGCGCTCTCCCCTCCCCCCTGCCCCACACAGGCAGGATCCTGCTCCGCCAACAGCAGCTGACAGAAGGACAACATAAAGATTTGGCTTGTAACAACAACTGCTGTGGGAAGAACTCCCATTTGCATCTCACTCCTAGGAGACGACGTCTCATTCTCACAGCCAGTGAACGAGCCACTGATAGTCCAGAACTATCCAGAACAATCTCTCGAGTCTGCCAGACTCACAGCCTGAAATCAATACCCTGCCTATGACAGTGCCTGTTGCCCAAACAGCGGCTGCGAGACACCTTCCTGGCCAGAGTGCGCTGGTTACCAACCCTGACAGAAGCAGCCTGAAGCAATGCCTTACTGCAACCAGGGGCAGAACAAGCTGCACTCTGCCCACACGGCCCTGTACTACACAGAATTGTCCTCAAGTCTGGCACTGTTTTCTAGAGACCCCAAAAGGCAGCCTTTATCTGCTGTAAAGGCCTCCAAGAGCAATGTATCGTAATTACTGACACAAACCACTTAAGTTTGTATTTTCAAAATATTCTGGATTTTAGCTTAGATTTTTCTCACTCTTCATAGCCCACTGATGTTACTTTTTCTCTTTTTGTTCCTCAAAAGGCCTCCATATACAGATGAATAACCCTTGTCTACATGGCAAAATTACTGCTCGAAATGAATTTACACCGACACAGCTGTTCTGCACTCGGTCCTTCCATGGAAAATGGCAGCCTCTACATTATTTTGTTCATCCCTTCCTTCCTCAGACACCTTTGAGGCATCTGACATACACACAGTATTCTCCCACTATTGTCGAAAAGAAAAACAGAGGTAGCACCAGAAAGAGGTCCTTGCGCCTCTGCCTAGAGAGTGAGTCTAGGGAACGTGTATACCTTGGGCAAATATCTGGGGTAAGCATAAGAGATCTAGAACTAATTAAGCAGTTAGTGTAAGAGTTCAAGTGCTAAGATTTACACTCTCTGTTCTTATGGAAGCAAGTGCAGTGTAGTTTGTATACTGTAAATTCACTCTCACTTACTGATAACCAACATTAATTTTAAAGCCATTGGCACTTCAGCAGTATTTCAGCTTTGGGGTAGGCAACTGGAAATGTGGTAAAGCAACATCTGAAACAGAGGTACATACTCACACACACACACACCCTGCCCTGCCCCAAACCTTGACCTTTATTTCTATGTTATATTAAGATTTTTCCGCTGCTTTTGGAGGAAACACAGTTTTTCAATTCTAAAAGTATAATTACAGTACAAGAAATACCCTATCAGGTATCCAGAATACCGTATAACCTTTCAGATGTTACTCAGTGCTTTATTTTCATCGTGCCTTAAACTCTCCTCACCATGCACATAAAAGTGCGTCAGTGTATTATCTGTTTTCATGTATCATATTAACTAGGGGAGTAGATTGCAGCTTTCTTTGAAAAGTGGTGTGTCAAAAGAATACGTTCATATGATGTGATAGTACATGCATCCGTGCACATGTACCTTGGTGGGGGATTTAGGTGTGCTGATTCCCTCCAGCATAAACTAAAACAAAATAAAACCACCAGGCAGGGTGTACTTGAGAAAACAAAGGTTAGGAAGCACTGAGGTGGTTTTTCTCTTTTGTAAGAGTTCCTTCCGTGGAACTAAGCGGTTTTCAAAGTCTTACCAGGTAACCAGGCATCAAGGAGACAAGAAGCTTTGAAATGACCCAATATTACAGCAACTGTTATTTAATAGACAATTTACATAAGAGAGGACTGTAAATAATAGTGATATTTAAATGTGTGATTTATAACCACAACTGCCTTCACAACAAAGTGAGTCAATATAGAAATACTTCATCTTTTTTGGACACCTTGTCAGACATGCAAGACAGTTTAGGTCACAGTCTTTTGAGCTGAGATTAATAAGCCATTATTATAATTAGCTGAGATAAACACGAATTTTTGCAAAAAAAGTTGGTATTCTGGGTTTAGGCTGGTTTTTTTGGTGGTGGTGGGTTTGTTTGTTTTGAGTTTGTTTTCTGGTTTTTTTTACATTAAAGTTATCGTTTACTTTACCTTCTCCCACCCTCAAGGGCCATATATTTCTCAACCATTAGTACTTCATTTCTGACATTCTCGTACATTACCCATCTGTTCATACTTTCTTTCCTTATATGATTTCTTCCTCTGTGGTCTAAACCCCCCTAATTGCCCTAATGTAAATGCTCAAACCACCAACTATGAACTTTTAATATAAGACCAACGAAATCCTCACTCCAGTTTCTGGGCAACCCTATCTCCCTCAGCTTCCACAACAGCCAGCTGTACCTAAGGAACACTCGCTGTTTCCACCTGCTCTAAGGGACACGGACTAGTTTGTGACCAGTATGCAGAAATACCCACACACCTACTCATCCTCATAAATACATTAAAGATGAGGCTTAATACTGTATATAGATTTACAGCTTCCATCATGTTGTATTGTGTGATGTTCCTATTTGGACATTCTGATGCACTTCCTTGCAAGCGATCCAAACAAAGCTTTGCTCTTTCATTGCCCTTGCTATTCGGAAGAAACTGTAAAACTGTATCTGGTTTTCTGTTTTCTCAATGCCATCATAGGTCCACACTGCCTGATCAGAATTGATTGCTGCTCTTATCCCCCCCTTCCCTATCCCGGTTTATTGCCTCCACACTGTGCTCCAGATTCAGAGCCTGAAAATCGTGGTCACAAAACACACCAATGGATCTTAGAACACTCAGGGCTGACATTGCAGCATCTTACTCTGAGTCAGCAGTACCATGCCAGATTTGCCTCCACGTGGGCCAGAAACTGCTGCAGCCTGAGCACTGCAACACAGCTCCCTCCGCTTTGAAGGGCCCGACATCAATGCAGAGGCTACACCATATGCTCTCAGACCCCATCTTCACAGCGGTACCTTCCTTCTCACCAATGTGATTACCCATATAACCTGCGCTCTTCGGCCATTCTTCTAAATACACAGTCATTACAATTGTGCTTTGATAAACATGAAATAAATAGTAGAAAGAGAATCTCTTTGTGTTTTGGAGGGTTTTTTTGTTTGGTTTTGTTTGGTTTTTTTATTCACCTCCTTGTGCGCTACTTTCGTTGACTGATCACGTCATAGGATGCCAATTACTCTTTATAGCACATTTTTTTTCTATGCTTATTATGAAGCAGGTATAAAAGATAGCTTCTAGTTTAAGCAAAGAGAAGCAATGAATGTCTCATAACCCTGGTATAGTAATGACTTCCGGCAAAAAAAAAACCCCACAACAACAATGCATCCTCAGGAGTAGATGGGAGCCTTGTTCAAAATGTTAGGGTATGTGCTTCCCCACTAATCCTAAAAGGTGAAAAACGCACAACCTGAGTAGGCAAACTGGAAGAGCACAAAAGACTATCTGTTGCACATTCATTTCTAAATCCTGTGTGGATTTAGAGGTAACCTACTCTTACCAACAGTGCAGAGCATTCAGCCCCCAGCTTCAACTCCCACCTGCCAGGAAGGAAACCCTGTGCAGGACTACAGGGAACTTCGATCTGCGAAGGATGTGGAGGTCATCTGGGAGTAATGCCAGTCAATTCTAGAATGAATGCTCAGGGTTGTATTAGTTTGTTCAGAAATCAGATCCCCACCCCCCCAACAAAATCTTCCGTGTATCTGGAATTTGTGGGACAAAATGAAACCAACCCAAAACTCCTTTACACCTTAATAATGCACAACCAAAGGAAGGGAACCAATAACAATATATCCCTTCCCAAGCTGGACTTCTACTAGCTACCTCTGGAGATCCGGTATTTATTCCATTTATTTAAAAAACAAAAGGTTGAGATATAAGTAAGTTTTGCTCTACCTTTATGTTAATAACTTACAATAAAATTAGCAATCTGTGTTCACGCTAAAGAACAGAATTGAAATAAAGATGTTCCTAATACAGCTGAACCACTTAGAAAACAGCAATACTTGAAAACGTTTGGACAGAAGCAGCAGACTCTTAGCCAGACTTCATGAGCAAAAATCACTAAATTTGTCAAAATGACTAACCCCCACATTTCCATCTTTTTCTCTTTTGTTTTATATGCTTTGCATGTCAGACAAATTATCAGGAAAATACTCCTTGTGTGACATTTCATTGCTTAATGCTTTACTGGTGCCGTAAAACAAGACAACTGCTGAAATTATAGGAAAATAAATTTGTAATTTCTTCCTCATTTAGCCATTTTTGAAGCTCGTGTATAGGAAAGTCATTAATGTTATGTCCTCCTATCGATGTTCCAAGCCTTTCAAGGGATAACTAATGTTTTTTCTATACTCTTCCATGTGGCCAGTTAAATTAGACACATTATTTGTGCTGTTAGAGAACACTGATCAATAGACACTTGGAAAGCCCTCTAAAACTAAGTGGAAACACTTCCTCAGTGTCAAAGGGTTCTAGTTTGGGTTTGTACATTGCAAACATCGTTAAATTGAACAGAGTAGTTAAGTGTGTGTCTGTGGCATTTTAATACTAGCATCAAAATCTCTGAATGTTAATTTCTCTTTAGAAGCTCTGTATGACAGCTGGTATGCACTGACCATCATCACGGTGGTTTCAGGGAAAGAGACGCTGCTCCCTCTCCACCAGCACCAGGCCTTTTTTAACTGGCTTTGCTCATGGGGAATTACTCCACTGCCTAAATCCACTAGACGCCTGCTCACAGAGCCTGTGGGTTTCAGCCCAGCTCGATTTCACTGAGACCCGTACAGTTTTTTATTCATCTTTTTTCCCTTGGAAATCGAGTTGCTTACTGCCTTTTCACATCAACAGTAGTATCTTGACATTAGGATTAGGTAGCATAATACAACAACTCTTTTTCTACTATCCATTTGCTTTTAATTGTGAAAAGTTGAGGTGGATTTCCAAGCCTTTTTGAAATGTGTAGCTGGTAACTTGGTTGCCACATGATATTCATAGAAAGGCTGTGAGCAGACCCGGGTATTGCTTTCTTTTCAGCTACGAATACTGCATTATAACATTATTTCAGACACTAAATAACCCATTAGTTTATATCAGTAAATAGCATACGTATTGTTTTTCTATAGAGTCACGCTACTCTTATTTAAGAATTAATTCAATGCCTCAGACAAACACATTAGCAAGTTCTTTAAACAGCAGTTCATAATTTCTTAAGCAATTATCTTCACATTTTCCAATCTCACATCTTTTCATGAAAGCCAGAGCTGTTCCAAATCAAACATTTTGTTCGCACAAACAAAATTCCTCACACACATTACTTGAAAAGAGCTGTTATAAAATTGTGGCTCTGCTAGAGCAATGTATAAATGGTCCTGCCCTTAGCCCTACTGCATATAAATGCAAACAAGATATCCGATTGCCCCACACCTTAATAATTTGGAGTTTTCTCGTAGAAAGACAAAGCGTGGCAACTGTGCCACCAGATTTCTAAAGGGGACCTATGCAGGGCTTTGCAAACTTCAAGTTAAAGCATTTACTGTATTATTTGTGCTATATCTTCAATTATTTCAGTGTTTTTCATTACTGTTCTTCCTGTTTCATTAAATATTCAATGTCTTCCCAAGCACTTAGCAAACCTTTACGCAAAACATCCTTAACCCCCTAGCCCTGAAGAAAAGCGCACTTTTCTCCTCGCTGGCAGAAGAGGTGCGCATGATGGAACCGCAAGGGCTGGCAGTGGCAGCTCAGCCCTGCGGATAGCGGGGGCCAGGGACCTGCCCGCGGGCATCGCCCCTGCCAGCGGCTGGGCGTCCAGACAGTGTCACCCTGACACTGGGGGTGACAGCGGGGCTGCTGAGCAACCCCTCCACAGCCCTAGGAGAAGGCTGGAAGGATTCCTGTGTTTTAGAAGGGAAGGGTTTAGTCCAAGTAAGTATACGTTATAGCATTTTAATGTTTATTGACATATGTTCGCCAGATGTGCATGATGCAGCCACTGAAGCACCTACAATGAGCAGCTGCCTGCAAATCAGTAACGTGAAAATTTATTAATCTTTAGCCACAGATCACTTGCAGATGAGCTGCTAACAATGGATACCAAGCACTACTCTGCTCTCCCTTCTGCTTTTTGGAAAGCTCCCTTGCCCCTACCCCAGCCTGGCCAGGAGGGCGCTTACAAGTAAACACGGCCAGGGAAGCGTGGTGTCCGCTTCCCCAGCGCCGACCAGGGAGCCAAACCTGAGAAATGCCACAGCACCAGGCTCACAGCAAGCACAGGCCATGAGGCAATGCTCGTGTCCTGGTCTGGCGCAGTTCTGCTGTGCTCAGCACTCGCCAGCAAGCAGTGCGGGGGCCTTGGGGACAGACAGACTGCAGGCTGGGTGCAGTGATGTGAATCTTCTCCTGTGCTCGTGGAGGGGGGACGGATGCCACAATTGAAGTTGCAAGCTTTTTGTGCCTGTACTAGGACAGCCTTTGCTCTGCAGAGCCTGTTCTTGGCTCCTCTGTTGAGAAGGTTTTCTTCCTTTCACCCCAAGAAGATTTGCTGTGCCGCTCTTGGACTTCAAAGAAACTTTACTAAAATAAAACAAGATAAAAATAAAGGCCTGAAAACAGGACTTTTATTCCATTCATAGCAAATGAAAATCTCTAATAGCCATGTTTTCCCTCAAAATTCTTTACTATTTGTATGCAACAATTTATGTATCAGACAATTATATTCAACCTTCAAGACAGGATTAAGAAGAATAAATTCTAAATAGTATATACTATTAAAAAAAAGGAAAAAAGCTAGAGTAAAACTTGAGAACTGTCATGCAAATAGCAGGCAGCAAACACTATGCTGCAAAGGACTCTTGAGTTAAAGCCTCAGGGCTATCCCTGCAGTATCAGTGATCTGTTAAGAGCAGAGTTGTCAAATAAATGGAATATAACTGAGAAGACTTAACGTTTTGAGATATGTGTTGAGCCAACCAATAATTCTTTCCATAGATCTTCAGACAATTTACTTTCAGAACACACAATAATCAAATACGCAGCAAAGCAGAAGCAAACAAAACCGCAACATGCTCCTACGCTGAAAGGAGAGCAGTTCTCCTCCGTCTTTTGTTGTGTTCCTCACCAGCTCAGAAAACACCAAGTGCCACCACAGCCAGAGGCAGTGCCATGGGCCAGCACATCGCTGTCCAGCCTGGCCGGTGCCAAAGCAAAGTGGAAAGCTGCTGGTGCAGCCAAGCACCTTCCAACCCATGGCAGGAGCCCCGGGCGATCCCCCACGCACCACAGAAAGGGAAATAAGCCCCCTAACCACTGTCAACCGCAGAGACTCCTGAAACACAAGGGAGGGCATGGGGAGCCCACGCTGAAAGGTCCAATCAAGGCATTTTAGGTTTAACATCACTGCTACTGCCCTCTCTGCTGTCCCCAAACCCCGCTGGCTTCCACTAGCACAAGCAGGGAAGTGCTGCTCCGCAGGACCACACTCCCACGCCAGGCAGCAGGATTGCACAGATAGGGGGCTTGCCAGGAGAGTGGTCTGCCCGCCGGCAGAGCCAGGGCCACAGCCCCTCCAGGAGGTGTCCATAGCTATTCCTCCTCAGCCAGGCTCCCCCATGGTTTGCACTTCCACAGAGCTGAGGCCAGGCAGCTGCGCCCCATGCCCCTGGCCTCTAAGGTTAATTTTAAATGACCTTGGCTCTCAGGAAATTCTGAACCAAAACACTGATACCAGCGACTGCAAGGTTCGGTGCCGTGCACGTGTGGGCGAGTGGTGTGCCTCACAGGTGTACCTGCCCAAGTAACCCAACAACCACAGCATGCCTTGCCTTGTATCACAGCTGTAGTTTTAAACAACAAAGTTTGTTTTAGCCTCTCTTTTCTGACAGCAATTACAAAAGTCTTAATTTTTTAAAGCTTAGAAAGAGTTGTTTTCCCCTTGTGTTCAGATACTATAGCCTATATTTTAGTTTTAAATATTTCAGCTGATTTTTAGATGTAAGGGTTTCTACAAAAACGGGTTATGATTTTTCTTTACAAATAATCCCACATTTTTTGTAAACATGTAGTCTGTCGCATGACTACAGTATGCAATTCTGAATATAAAATCCACAGCCAACAGAAAATGCAATTCCACATAAATTGTAAATCCATTGTTAATACAAACAGTATAATGATTCTACATATAAAGAAGATGCTATATCACCAATTTCCTCAGCACTAGCACCTTTGAAAACAACAGAAATCGACCCAAGACTGTATTACCGGGCTACTGATCTGTGAAATGTCTCACTGTTTTGTAATCGTTCCTCCTCTTTCAATTATAAAGAAGTGTCAGAAAACTGGTGGATGATAAGCCATGAAATTCCTCACTGCAAGAACTTTATTTGTTTCAAAAATGTACAGAAAAAGAGAGAAGTCAAAGCCAGAGGAAGGTACCGCTGTGGCAACACCTTTCACATCCCATTTCCCATCCAAAGGAAATTGGAAGCAACTATGCAACTGCTGACTCCCCTAAGAAATTAAGTGGGAAATTTCATTTCAGGTGGTTGTAAACACATGTCCATGTCACAAAATGACAATCATTTTTTTCATGACTTAGTAGAAGTTAATCCTTCTGCTTCTGACGTTCACCAGCTTATTTCAAACTCCACCCCCACCCCACCCCAAATAAAAAGAGACAAAAGCTAATGAAGAGGTCAAGTTTTGTGACACAGGTTTCAAAAGCTTCCAACCGTGTATTTCATCAAGAACTAGGAGGATGTATTGGAATGAGACTGTGTATTACGATTAGCAAAATGAGGCAGGCGGCTGCGGGGACACGGTAACGGCAGGGTGCTCCGCGAAGCCACCGCTGATGTGCAGCGCCACCGCGCGGCTCCGCCCGGCTCTGCAGCGCCGCTCCCCGCAGTCGGGGGCTTCATTTCGCTTTTCCTACCTCACAGAACTTATCAGCAGGCACTTCTGTGCATGGCTACAGATTTGCTGCTGGCGTTTTCGGTGCATTTATAGGGAAGACTAACATGTTTTTCAAATGGTTTTATTCCTTTCGTTCTCACCTAGGAAGTGGAATTGGCAAAAAGCAAAAATGAATTAATTATCCAAGCAGCAAGCACCAACACAAAATGGAGCACTCCACGGCGTCTCTTGGAGGCTTGCCGTGCTGATGTTTGCCTCACTTGTCATGAGAGGGCTCCCCCAGGCATCCTCTCACAGCCCACCAGCCTCACACATGCTCCTATGCACTTGAGTACCAAGAAAAAAAATTCTAAAGAACGCGCATAGTAAAGTTTGTTTAAAAAGTTGTTACCAATTTAAAAATGCTTATACTAACTCATTTCTACAGGGAAGAAAAAAACAAAAAAAACACCCAAAAACCAGACAGTGAGGCAGAGGGAAACATTTGATCAGAAGTGATGTGTGGAAGCTGGTGATGACAAAATACTTCTGGGTTTTTCGTATGTGCTTGTCAGAAAGGAGTCTGTGGACTTTTCTTCGTTTCAAAGATCGTTCCCTGCAGGAACCTCACTAATTTTAGGAGAGTCTACACAGCGAGTGACAGCCCCTTGGCTCCTCCTGCAGCATGACCTTCCCTGGCAGGACAGCCCTGGCCCCATACATCCCTCCAGACGCAGCATCTCTGCCAGGCACTGCTTCTGCCACGTTCTCAGGCCAGAAATGATGTTCTACTTCTCTAGTTTGGTATATTTTTCAAAGATAGGATCATAAAACCAAACTCAAGTACAAAATGAAATTCCATGGAAAGGAGAGGATGGGGAAAAAGGAGAAGGTGGAAGCAGGCTCATGCAATTAGCAGGAGAAAATTCAAATCGACTGCAGTAAAGGATAAGCCTGGCAAGAAAACATACTCCCAAAACTCCCATTCAGCCAAGGGCCACACTGATACCGAGCTACAAATTGAAGACTAAAATCAACATCGCAGCTGGGTCAGGACTGCTTCTGCTCGTGTTCCCAGAACCCAGGCAGCTGCGCTTGCGTCAGCTGGGCCAGGGAGCAGGGCACGATGGCTCCGTGTCTGAGCGTGCACCCGGGTGTGCACTGCCCCCCACCCCCCAGCCCGTCGGGGCGCGCAATGGCCCCCGCAGCCGCCCCCCCCCCCGCTGCGCCCAGAGCGCCCGGCGGCCCCAGGACACAGCCTGGTGCTTCAGCTCCACCTCCTGGAGAAAACTTGTGTTTCTGCAAAAACTGGAAAGTCCTTAAAAGTGTTAATGGAGGAGCGGGCTGAGAACTAATCAGGCGTGTGAATTCCCCCAATATTCAATTCAATTATGTCTCTCTTCCTAAATCATCTTTTTTATTTAACAAAACTCTAAATTGCCACAGCTAATAAGCTCAGAAGAATCAGTGTACACCATTCATTTCTGGGAACAGGCCGATATTTTCTAAGATCCATTAATAACTATGACAGGATTTATGTACAAGATAAATTCATTTCAATTTCCTTTTTCAATTAATGGCCAATTATTCGAACTCAGCCCAACCAAAAATATTACTAAAGTATCATTAATCTAACAAAAATTAACTTTACTATTCTCTCAGTAATGAGCACATGTAATTTTAAGATAAAATAACATACTTGAATAAAATGTTGCCCATCTGTATTTTTAGGACCACTGCTCACCACTGGAGCCCTCTTAGTCACACTAGCTCAGGTTATTATTATTGTTATTATTAAGGATAATGACTTGAGCAAAGGTCTCTCCTAGACCCTACCGTACACCACCCAGTGCTTTATTTAGCTAAGATTAAGAGGCATTTTAAATCTAAAAAACTACTGGTACAGAGTGCATGGAGTAAAGTAAAAACAATCAGGGAGGGGGACAAACAAACAACCAACAACAAAAAAGGGCATAACCATTTTGTACATATTATGGCAATGCCTGTACTCATCTCCCTAGTACAACAGCACATTGTGTTACTGCAGAATTTGAGCCCTTTTGCCCTCTTTTGTAGTGCTTATCCTCATTTCGCTGTTCATACCCATGTGGCGTAACCCACCCTGCCATGCAGCCCTCGCTGGGCGCCCTGCTCCTGCCTGCTCCTGCCCCACCGCTGGGTAGCCATGCACCGTGTCCCTGCAGGAGGCGGAAGCTGGGGTGGATGGGGGTACCCCCAAATGAGAGTGCCTAGGGCAGGGGGCGGGCAGGCCACCCAAGGACGTGCCAGTCCCCTCACAACACCAAGGGTCTGCGTCCCATCAAAGAGGGGGTGCAATGGCAGCCCCCAGGTGTTTCCTAGAGAGCTGCTCATCAGGAGACCCACACGTGCCCCCGGCTGAGCGATGCCTTCATCATCTTCAGGGAGGCAAATACCTCGGCCTCTATAACCCAACCACAGATTTGGCAGGGGGTGGGGGAAGAAAGCCTGCCAGAAAAATGGACTGTTATCTGCTGCGTTCCCCATTAATAATGTGTCTTTGCCCATTTCCTGGATGGTTATTTAAGGGTAGTTTCATTTCAGTAATTTATATCACAAAACTTGAACTTTATAAGAAGGCAGCCACGTGAGCACAGCATTCTCTCTCCTTTCTGTTTATTTGTATTATCAGTGCAAAATAATGGTAAATACTTGTGGTTTATGGCACTGGTGCTGTTTAAATACATTTTCCTGATGTCAGAAACACTGGTTGTGAAAACTACCTTTTTTCAATTTGGAAAAAATCTACTATGTAATGAACTAATTACAACACAATATTACTAGCAGGAGCAAACTGAAACTTCAGCTCATCAGATGTATAGCTCAACAGCATTTTTTTCATTGAAGGTTATCTATCAGGCTGAGCAAGCAGACAGGCAATTGAGGATTCTGTTTATTTTTTAAAAATAAATCTACACTGAGAATAAAGCAACTACCCTACTGTGCAGATGCTTCCACAAATCAGCTAGGCGCTGTAGCAATCACACAACTCCTAGCATGCTCCCTAGAAACTGGAGGCATGAGCTGGTGACAAGCTTGCTCTCAAGAGGCTGGGTTTGCCTGGAGTCCTCAGGATCTGACTTTCTGCAATAAAGATTCTCTCAAGACAGCAAGTATGTTTTAAGCCAAGCAGAGTTTTCTTCTGCCTTCTTTTAACAATTAAAAAAAAGAAAATGCATTTGTGAAGCAATATAAAACCTTAATTGAATATTCCAGAAATCAATAAATACAGGGCACAAACAAAACTACCTTTGATCTAGTTACAATAAAAAAATGTCACTGACATCAACTTATTTCTGGCTGCTATTCAGCTTCAGTATGAATGCTCTTACTTCAGAATAAAAGCACCTTATTCACAATTAACGTAGGCTATTTGAGAAGTATCAATAGGTAAAAGTTCATCAAACCCAACTATATCTGAGTAACTCTCCACATTGAAAAGCTTTATAATTCATAAATTAATATATACATTTATAAATAAAAAAAATTATAGTTTACTCCTTACATGAAATATACCAAGTACATTAAAATTAACAGAGAATATAAATGCTAGGATGTTGGGGAAAATCAATACAACTGCAAAGACCTGCTTAATTAAGAGTGAAGTCCGTTGGGTATACTCACAAATAAATAAAACGATTGCACTGAATTTCTCAGCTTCTCAGACTTTTACCTATTTCAGTTGTCTTATATCCGTCTTTTCACTGATTATACATTCTCTAACAGAAACTAAGATCTACCTTCTAGATTGTGTTTCGTATGACACAAGAAGTATTGTTGGTTTAAACTGAGATTTACAGGAGGCTGAATTTTAAAAAGCATTGTGAAGCTATTCGAGTACCTGAAAATTTCTGGCTAGCACATGCATCAGCTTGTCCACACTCGTTTGCTATCAGTATTTCCAGTCATAACTGGAACAGCATCAGAGCTGCCTGTTTAGTTAATCTGAAACTTCTGGGAAGCCATCGTTATGCTTGCAAAGGTTGTCACCCACAAACCTCATTCATAACTGCTGGGAGCTCTTAACTCCAATGCTGTCACCTTCCCCAGAGCTGATAAGCGTAACTCTAATGTAGCACCTTTCTGCCAAGAGATTAATCTTCAGATCATTTTTAAATTTTATAAAACCATGCATCTCTGATGCATGATATGAATTGCTTCATCCATGTGCACCTGTGTGCTGCCCCGCACTTGCCATGAAACCTCTGCTGCTCACAACGCTTGGCCTTAACAAAAGCCTTAGGTCAGAGTCACAGCCAAAATCTGACTCCCTGCCAACCCCTGCCTTGGAGACAGAGCTGACTGCCCCACCAGGGCCAGAGACCTGCTGCGAGTTGGCAGGGGGCCAGCAGCATCTTCACACGTCCCCTGGGCTGTACACTTCACTGCTTACCCTAGGGGCTGGAGTTTTCTTTATGTGTGTTTTTTATTAAGTTTTGAGTGGAACAAATTCCCATGCAGCTTCACCCCATCACCTATGGCAGAACAGGGCCAACCAACAGCACCACAGTTTTCTCCCTAGTCACAACACTGCTCCCTCTCTCCCCACAAATGCCAAGCCTAAAACCATTTAGATTTGGTATACATGACTGTAAATGACAATACCTGGTATTAAAATTTGTGTCTGGAATGATGCAAAATGAACCATTTTGATCCTTAGTGAATTTAGAGTTTTTAAAACCAAATCACTCCATGTTACACCTCGTTACCATATTGTTTGGGGTTTTTTTATTTTTTATTTTTCAACACTCATCCTAGATTGCCCTGAACTGGAACGGGACAGACTACTGAAAACCTCTTCTCATATCTCACTGTCATTCCTAACACAGCCAAGCAGAGTAACTATAAGCAGCAAAATCTAATTTAGCTTTGCAGGAGCTCAGCCAAGGAAAGCCTTACAGAAGAAGTGTTGCCAAAACTGCTAGAAAAGGGATATGAGAGCAGCAGGGGTATAGGTTAGCTAAACCGTAACTACTTGGGCTTCTCCGTTTCTAAAGCAAATAGCCTTATACAACAATATATGTGATAAATGTTTATATTTTAAAGACTGAGAGGTAATAATACAGTAACTACAAGGCTAGCATCTGCTGCCAATTCTGTGCCATAGAAGGGATGGAAAAAAGCCCACAGAAGTTAAAAGAACTTTGCAATCAAACAGAACTAATGAGGAAAGAGGGAGACACGTAACATCATACAAGCCAAACCACATTGGAGATAAGACTAAAACTTTACCCTAAATGGACACACCACAGTGATGAAATCCCCGTTCAGAGTCACCCAGTGCATAAGTTACATGAACACAGACTGAACAGAAGAGCTGAAGAACTGCCACTTCAAATCACATGTGTAAAAAATCATTTTTATGAATCTTAATTCATGACAGTAGTCTCAGGAACTATGTGTGGGGGCTGTCAGCATTAGGCACCAAAAACTAGGCTATAAGAATCAAAAGGTTAAGAAGCTCAGTATGAAGGTGCATCCTCTCTCCTTTCTAGGTTTGCTGGCTTTGTTCCAAGCCACTACTGCTACAAGTCTAACAAGGAAGGTATAAAATATTCCTCTAGCACACAGCATTTTCTCCTGATAATAGTAACATAAAGTGTAATTAAATCATTGCTCAACTTTTGGGGTTTTTTTTGCTTTCCACACTGAATTGATTCAGCTCAGAAAGGTTCTTAGAGGTTGGAAAGAAAGACAAGACAGAAAAAAAGCCAGAAACATAGTTCTATGAGCCACATCCACCTTTTCATTATGCTTTCAAAAATTCTGATGCAAGAACTGGAAGCCAGAACACCCATGCTACCTACCTTCACTGTGTCTGTATACAGAGACAGAATCACCATCTTTTATATACTCCTTCTCGACTAACTACACTTTCAAAGACTGCTTTCCTTCTTGCACTACAGCACCGCAACAGGATCTTGTTTCTAGCTTGCCCAACACAACCTCTACATCCCTTCCAGAAGCGCTCCTCTCCAGACAGGGAGTCCCCTCTCCACCAGCGGTACCGTACCAACATGCAGTGGTACTATGCTCATCGTTGTTCCCCAAAAAACATGTTGATTCTATTGGCAGTGCTTTTACGCCTGCTGCCAGGTTACTAACACACATAAGCCTACATCTGAGAAGATCTGAGGGCTCCTATGGGAAACTCCCTCCCTCCTGCTATGGCTGCCATTTGAGACCAATGGAGCCATTTCCGAACCATTTAACACCGCTTTACTGGTATGTGTAGTGTTATTTACAAACAGCCTGTCACGCAGGGCTACATCAAACAGCTTTACAAACCTTTTTACATCTTTATAGTTATTAGTTCAACAGAGAGTAATTTAATCAAATAGTAAAAAACACATGTTTGATTAGACTGTTTTCCATGGAAAATAATACTGGTACAGGCAGCCTCCCTCCTCCCACCCTTTACTGACTGAATACGTTGACAGAATTTCTTTTTCCAGAAAGGCCTAGTTTTAGTAAATACAGGATGAGAAGAAAGCGATATGCAAAGTAATGTTTATGACAGGAAACAGAGAATTATAAAGGTGGTTGGGGAATACTGCAAGAAAGCACAGTGCCTAGAAAATAATGCTAGTACCTGAAACAAGGAACCACGTTATTTCTTGAAGTAGGAACTCTGCAAAATATAGAGCTCTTCAGAGGCACAAACAGCACGTGTCCTACAGCCAGGATTGCTGTCAGCCTCATTAAGATCCTTTTCATTCACCACAGTGGCATGAAAAATAAACGTACCTCATAAAATAACTTCAGAAGTACTGTGACCATATAGATATTATAGGTTGCATTAGTCTTCTACACTGCATTTCTCAAAATAAGATCACAGATGATTATCCCTTTCTCCCCCATAATCACAGACAAGTCTAGGTCAGAACGGACCTCTAGAGATTATCTGGTCCAACCCTCTCCTGAAAGCAGATCAGGTCAGAGCCCATGACAGCTCTTCTCATTGTATTTGGGAGGTGCTTGCTGCAGGTGTGCTGCAGCACTGCAATGGGACCCCTGCGGGGTCTTTGTCAGTGAGCAGGTTTATTAGGATGCAGTTCTGACCCATAAGCAACTCCAAAACACACATTTCTGTACTACTGCCCTTCATCTACCAGGTCTTTCTGAACATGTTTGGCACACTGTTTTAACATTCCTGACTTGGGATTTGTCCAACTAAGGCTCAGTGAAGCTGATAATCTTGTTTTTCTCCTTTTGATGAGAAAGAGAAAAAAAAAATGCTGATATCTCTCCTCCAGTTCCACAGTACCTGGGCTCCTAGCCAGAGTCATTAAAAATGAATAAACAAAAACCTTTCCAGGTTCATATTCCCCTAGGTTATGCACTACCAAGCTGGGATTTGTGTGGATGGTGGGGGCTGTTTTTTCCTTGTTTAACTGCATGTCCCAGTCACTGCCTTCAGCTGCCAGGCAGCACCAGCCCACGTGCAGAGCGCCAAGCACTGGGAGCGGCTGGGGAGCCTGGCCAGCAGGGCTCCTTGGAGCCACCAAACGCCCACTGAGCAGGATCCCATGGGAAAAGTAAGCTGCTGTCCTGGAGGCGAGGGAGATGTCACTGATTCACCAGTAAAGGGCTGCTCTTCCTTGTAAAATCTAGCAGTAATCACCTAAAATAAACCGCAGACCTGTTTGCACGTTGCACAGTCCTGGCAGCGATCATATATCACTTCTACTCTGTGCAAAAGGCAACTCTGCACATAATCTTGCACATTTATCTGAACATCACTTTCATACTAGTGGAAACTTGTGCCCTGGCTCTTCTCACGACCCGATAGGTGAGTGAGCTCCTGAACACGTGCCAAGCCCTATCGCCAGCTAATCATGCTTCAGAGCTGGCACCAACTCAGGCTGTCAGACAGTAATGTGCTTTCTTGAACGGAAGGCAATTCTAATTCACAGAGAAGGTCAGTTGTTAGAGGGAAAAAAAAGCCTTAGACAATTTTAAGCAAAAGACTTTCCATGCATTCTGGTAGTCTACTAAGTTTTAAATGGATCCACTTCTGTGGAACCAGCATTTACACACCTGACAAAGTAAACCATCTTAGTAACGATGTAATCCTCTCCATGGTGGAAAAAGCTCACATTCCCACACCAATCAAAAAACCCCAAACAGTTTAACAAAAGAAATTCACCATCTGTTGAACTAAGCTTGTGAAATAAAGAAGTTTACCGTAAAATGTTCCTGTGATTTATAGTTCTCATCCAGGTAAACTCGAGCTCTGTTGTAGTCTTTCATCGCATCACTTGATAACAGTTCTCTACAAGAGAAAGAAGACATTGAAAATGTAAAGGGAGGTGCAAAGATACCATATTGCTTTAGCATCGCTGTCTGTACTGTGATGTCCCCAGTATCACCCAAAGGAACTCCAGGCCTTCACCTCAATGCGGTGTGACTTCCAGGGAGGAAAGTTTCCCATGCTATGGCCACCTGCCCAAAGCTTTGGAGCTGACCACATCGGCTACACTGTCACCATGGACGATGAAAGCCCTAAGTGCCATCTGGACACAGGTGCAAAGGACTTGAGACTCCAATGACCACAAAGTTCCATAAAATTAGGTGATTCATGCTAAAGGCCTTATGGTCTCAGTGTTAGAGCTTTAGTTTCCTGAACGCTGTCAATCTGCTGGCAGGCACGCTGGGTTCGCAGCGGCGTCAAAACACCTTTTTGCCTCGACAGAGGCCGGGGTCAGGTGCTCTTGGAGACGGCTTTTAGGGAACCGGGCACGCCTGAAAGGGGGGAAGAGGATGGAGGCCACCACCCTTTGGTATTTGGATGCATTTTGGTGCAACAAAACGAGCCCCCGGCACGGCTGGGAGGCACAGCTCTGCTCCGCGGTGCCCCAGGGTGGCACCGAGCTGCACCTTCGGGGGAGCGGGCAGGGCCCGCGCCTGCGGGTGGCGGAGCCGCCGCCCACCTCCAGCAGGGGGCGCTGCCGCCCCGGTCGGCCAGCCCAGCCGCGGGCGGTGCAGGACCGCCGCGCCCCGCAGCGCCGCCAGGAAGGGCCGGCGGTGCCGGTGCCGCTGCCCGGGCCGGCGGGCTGCTCGGCCCCGCAGACTCAGGCCTCAGCCCGGCCGCCTCCCGCCCGGAGAAACTGCTGGGCAAGCAGCAGCGATTCTCTTTTCTCGTGTGTGTGTTTGAGAAGCCCTCCCGGCCGCAGTGTGCTCCGAGGGAACGGCTGCCCCTGCCCTGCAGCGGCTCCGCAGCCGCCGGGAGCGAACCCACCGCTGCTCCTGCCCCGAGGCTCGGCCACCGTGCAGAAATAACCGTGTTTCTCGCTTCTTCAGACTCTGCGCATTAGATGTGCTGGTGGCTCTGGCAGGATCCCTCCTGAACAAACGGTCAAGTTGAAGCTCATCTCTCGACCCTGACTTCCAGTGGACGTTTTTGTTATGGAGATGTGCACTGCGCTCACAGGCATCGCTGTCCCACATGCCCCTGCGGCACCTGCCATCAAAACCATCACTGCGGCCACAGGCCCTGGATGCACCTACCACGAGCACGGCCTCACACCCAGTTCAGCGCCTGAACACACTTTCCAAACACGAAACTGTTGGATTATCAGACAAAATAAGCTTCATCTCGGAGATGACAGGGAAGAGAGACCTATGTTCCATATCTTGCAGGATTACCTTGCTAGTACATGGCCAGAGAAGACTTTAATTACTCTTTCCAATTTCTTAAAAAATGCAAAGATACAGCGTTTGCCTAGTCACTTCCTTCTGCAAGGTCATATGACATGCTGAAGTTGAAAAGTATTTTGAAGCTTATCCACTTTACACATCTAATGACTTCTGCTTAGAATTATATACCACGTTATGTACTACAATTTTCCAGTTACTTACTGGATTGGGTTTGCTGTGGCAAGGTTTTGGTAGCAGGGGAGGGTATGGGGGTGGCTTCTGTGAGAAGCTGCCAGAAGCTTCCCCTGTGTTTGATGGAGCCAGCGCCAGCTCTGAGATAAACCTGCTGCTGGCCAAGGCCGAGCCCATCAGCCACGGTGGTAGTGCCCCTGGGATAGCCTGTTTAAGAAGGCAGAAAAGTTGCTGCACAATAGCAGCTGCAGTGGGGCAGAGGGATGGGAATACGTCTGCAGATACCCAGCTCAGGGCAGGAGGTGCTCCAGGCACCGGAGCAGACATTCCCTGGCAGCCTGAGGTGAAGCCCATGGTGAGGCACACTGTGCCACTCAGCCCATGGAAGTCCACACCGGAGCAGGGGGATGCCCAAAGGGGGCTGTGACCCCGCAGGCAGCCCGTGTTGGAGCAGCTCCTGGCAGGGCCTGTGGCCCTGTGGGGAGAGGAGCCCGGGCTGGGGCAGGCCGGCAGGCAAGACTCGCATCCTCGCAGGGGACCTGTGCTGGAGCTGGCTGTGCCTGAGGGGCTGCACCCCGCAGGAGGGACCCATTTTGGAGCAGTTCATGAAGAACTGCAGCCTGTGAGAAGGACTCATATTAGAGAAGTTCATGGAGGACTGTATCCCATGGGAAGGACCCCATGCTGGAGCAGGGGAAGGGTGTGAGGAGCCCTGCCCCTGAGGAGGAAGGAGCAGCAGAGACACCATGCAATGAGCTGATCACAACCTCTGTTTCCCATCCTCCTGCACCGCTCAGGGGGAGGAGGGAGAGAAATCAGGAGTAAAGTTGAGGCCAGGAAAAAAGGAGGGCTGGGAGGGAATGTGTTTTGAGATTTGGTGTATATCTCATTACCCTACTCTGATTTGATTGGCAATAAATTAAAACTTAATTCCCCCAAGCTGAGACTGTTTTGCCTGTGTTTCTCTCCCCTGCCCACCTGAGGAGTGGAGTGACAGAGCAGCTTTAGCAGGTACCCAGTGTCCAGCCACAGTCAACCCACCACACTTACTTAACAAACTTGTCCACATGAGACATGGAAGCTTCATAGTTTTTTCCTCCAAATTCTTGACAGTGTAAAGCCATGAAGTGGGGCTTGTGTGCATGTACAACCTGAAACAAACAGATAAACAAGTATTAACAAAGTTGTATCCATAACTATTACCTATAACTATATAACATAAATGACACAAATCCAGATGTGTTATTTCTGAAAGGAGGGTAATCAGCTGTTACCTGAGAAGCAGCTGGCAGAAGTGTAATACGCAATAAGGGGAGCATCATCTGTGATGCACATAAAGGACTCATAATACACAGTAATTATCTCAAATATTTTTAGCTAGTGTTTTCTCTTTTGAAGTAGGAATTAGTTCCTAGGCATTTAAAGCAAATATATAACCTCTTCCAACTCATCTCTAAGAGGACCTAACACCACTGACGTGATCAAAACATCTTGTCTGGGAACTGGGAGAGTTCAAACACCTGAATTAATGTTAAGTGGGTTTTTTTCCACTTCTATAAAATATCTCATATTAGCTCATGACAGAATACTGATTAGCTGTCACATTTGATATTTTTATTTATGGAGTATCTTATTTACAAAAGTATCTAAATAACACACACATTATGGTATACATACAAATTATCTAATACAGGAGGCACATAAATCCATCATGCTATTTCAAGTGTTAAGTCTTGTAAAAAGCAAGTATCTTAAATACTAAACAGTCAGCACTAGGATGCAATTATCATACTAAAAAACTGGCACATAGCACCAAATTAAATATATAGTATTTATAAATTTGTTGCTGCTTTAAACACATATTCAGTGTTACTTTCTCCTAATACATTTTCTCTGCATTAACTATATTCAGCATTGCAAACAACACATGTAAAAATGTCTGTGTGGGTATTAAGTCTCTACAACTTGTATTTCATGTCTTATCAATTTGTGAATTAATGGACACAAGCTACAGAATTATTTTAATTTTTTCTGAAAGGGCAACACAGTCTGAAATAATCAATATGTGCTGCTGCTGCTAGCATACAGGGTAAATAACATGTTAAAAATCTGAAATACGATTCACTGTTATTTTTGACTTGCTGGCATTCGGCAGTCCCACCCAGCACAGAAGCCACATTGTCCGTGCAGCCATTCAGAGGAATAATGGCCTGGTTTCCACGAGCTGCTTTGAGCAGAATAATAAACTAACTCCTCTCCCTGTAGGCTTTGGTGCCAGCAGGTCCGGGGCTCTCTACCACACCCGGGACACAGCATCCTCCCCCACTCCTGTACCGGGGATGGGTGGCAGGCAGAGATGTGCAGGAGATTGGCACGATTGCCAGAAAGAGTCCTAACTTCACCATACTGCAGTGAAGAATAACTGGAAAAAATAACAGAGATAGCTCTCCTTTTGTACTAATTTTTTTTGCTGCTGGTACCCTGCAACTCTAGAAAGGGATAAGACACAATAAACCTTTGCAGTCACATGCCTTTAATTATGTAAATTAATAACGACTAACATTACTGTTAAAAGGTCTTTAAAAAATATTTCTTTTAAGCCAGGGTAGAGAGAAATTGTCATTTGATCTGATGACAGAATGCAAAATTCCTCATTCCTGACCATGCAAAAAACGCCATTAGAAAATCAAGCTCAAAGGCAATGAATTAAAGAGTAGCAAAATCTGAAATGCAGCCGCTTTCCATTGAGCAAAAGGCAACAGCAATGCATCCCTTCTTGTGACGGCAGCATAGCGGGACAGCTCAGGGGAGTGCAGCAGAAGGGACCGGCAGCAGGTCCCTCCGCCACCCAGGAGCACCGGCACATGGCACCGCTTGTCTCTGCTGGAAGGACCCCCCCCGCAGCACGTGCCCTGTGCGCCACTGGATGCAAGCAGGTGAGTCGACAGTAAGGTCATATCCCCGGCTGGCCACACATCACTTCTCTGGGATGCCCCACGGACACCGCTCTCCATCAGAGCCTGGAGCAGGCATCCCGGGCCGCAAGGCAGGTGCTGTTCATCGGTGTGCACCCAGGGCTGGGGCAGCAGCGGCGAGCCCAGGTCCAGCAGCTGGGGAGCGGGCAGTCGAACAGCTGGTGAGCCCAGCCCCAACTGGACCATGGGGAAGCCTGGCTACAGTTTATGAATACTAGACCAAGGGGAATACAGCATGCTACTATTCATACAACACAGAAAATTCAGTGAAGTCTAGCATTTCTAATCTAAGCTAGATTAGACTTGCAAAAAGGAGACAACGGCTGCTGGTTTCTGAGTGATTTCAGCCAAGTCACTTCCTTGTCTGTACCTCGTCTTCCCCATCATCGAAACAAATCTTGACACCAACCTGCTCAGTGAAGCATTTTGAGGTAAGCTACTGACAAGTGTTACTATCTAAAGGAAAAAAGTAAATATTCCCTCGCACATACATGCTTGTGGATCTTTGTGCGCTTTAGTTCGCTCATTAATGCCAGTTTCTGCCTAACTATGCTGTGTAGCAATTTTGCTTTAAAAACAGGCCATAATCAGCGAGGACTGAGGATGAGCTAGAGCCGGACCCAATGTAAAATTCAACTGAAGGTAGGGGGAGAAGAGAGAAAAAACAAAGTGGACTACAGAACAAGATGGCAAAAAAAACCCCACCAAACAACAAAAAACCTGGAACCCAAGAAATTATACCCAACTGGAACATGCACAGACTTCTCCTTTGATATATATTTGATTGTTGTGGTTTAATCCCAGCTGGTAACTAAGCCCCACGCAGCCGCTTGCTCACTCCTTCTCACCCAGAGGGATGGGGGAGGAGAGTTGGAAAGGAATGCAAAACTCAAGGGTCGAGATAAGAACAATTTAATAATTGAAATAGAATAAAAAAAGAACAGTAATAACTATGACGACAATAACAGTTATAATGAAAAGGGGAAAGGAAAGAATAAAATCCAGAGGGAAAGGAAGAAAGGCACACGTCGTGCACGATGCAACTGCTCACCACACCAGCCCATGCCCAGCCAGTCCCTGAGCACCGACCTGCCCCCTTGGCCATCCCCCGGGTAGATATACCAGGCACGGCGTCCCATGGGATGGAACACCTCTTCGGCCAGTTTGGGTCAGCTGGCCTGGCTGGGCCCCCTCCCCGTTCCTTGTGCCCCTCCAGCCTTTTTGCTAACAAGGCCTGAGGAACTGAAAAGTCTCACATCAAAGCCAAAACACAGCACTGTGCTAGCTCCTAAGAAGGTCATTCAGTCCAACCCAGCTGAAACCAGGACACTGATATTACTATGAAAGCTTACACTAATACTAGCTGATTTTATAGATTTACAAGCAATTAAGAGAAAGCTTTGTTGAGAGAGTTTTTCTTAAATAATTTGTCCAACACCAAACACAGCACTGAACAGGTCTTGTATCTAAACTGGTTTTCAACATACAAAAAGCAGTTTTTGGCTACAACTATCAACATTCAGGAAAGATGTTCCAATTTCCAAAAAGTCTAGAATGCCTACTTTAATTTTCAGAAGAACTGTTAAACAGAAACTTCAGAGCCATGCTAAGCCATGAAAACCAAAGTCCAAGATGAACTTCTTCTATGTGCAACAGCATTCAACTTTAACGACCTGCAGGCAGCAAGATGGGCACCCGAGTGGGCTCCCTGGGTGCTCCAGCTGACAGGGGCATGCAGCACCAGCTGTGGTACATGTCACCTGGCCCGTGGCACAGGGGAGGCTCTGCCCACAGTCACAGCATGGGAACGACATGGCAGAATGGAAACAAGTGTCCCTGTACAGATGCTCCTTTCTTCCTAAGGCACTGCCTTAAGGGACGACCTGAGAGCAGCCTGCAATCACAGAATCCACCAGCAATGAACTAATAATCAAGCATCTTTATGAAGTTTAACTGGTTGGTTCATTTTCTTCACTATCTTGGACATAAATATTAACCAAACACACCCTGTGAAATCGAACTTTATAACAAGGGTCATTTGTGGTCCCCAAACAACATGCAGTCCCAACTCTCCATGTACTTTATTGCTCCAAATCAGTTTTGGCTTCCAAGTCCTGATCTTATCTACTTGGATAGCGCTATGAAATTACCATAATTAGAAAACAGTTGTAACTATTTAATCTTGTAAAGCAAATGTATCCAAGTCTTACTCTTTCAGAGCAACACATCCAGTGACTGCCTATTGCGAATACTGCAAAAAACACATGCTGGCACACTGTGTTATTAATTTTAACGGTTACAACAGTTTGCTTCATTAAGATATCTTCTTACACAGCCAATAAAACTAAAACTGATAAGAAAAAAGTAAAATAAATTGTTTCAAATAAGATCTAGGCATCAGCCATCTCACATTCATGGATGATGAGTAACAGGGAACCTTGAATGTGGAGCCCTGCCTTGAGAAAACACTGGAGAACAACTTTACTGTGCTACAGCAGCAGAAAATATGTCAGACTCTGAACCAAGATGCAGGACACAGGTTTTCTGTTGACATTCAGATCCTTGAGCTCGAAATCACAGCAGGTATTAAAAAAAACAAACAAAAAACCCCCCCAAAAACCCCACAAAAACCCCACAACATAAAAAAACCCCCAAACCAACCAAAATCAAAATATATGCCATTTTTTAATGAGTAAACAGCACTAGCTTAATAAGCAATGGAAAGGCCTTCATGGCATTCCTTGCAGGTTAAACCAAAAAAACATACCTGAATATTAGTTACATCCTTTCATATAATAAATCCCCTCCAACTAAGAGCAAATTGGCTCCGCTTCATTAAGTTTTACTAGTTTTCTACTGTTATAAAAGAACAAGCAGTACCTAATATTGAGTAATGAATGCTTCAGAGCTGAAAACTCACAGTTGCCAGAGGTTAAAGATCATATACAAGATCACATAAACACTGAATTTGCATCTACAGTAGCACAATGTTTTTACCAAGTTGGGCCTTATTCTCTATTTCTGGATACACAAAAAATAGTGTAAAGGAAGCTATGATTAGGTGGTGGATTTGGGGATATGGGTAATTGAGCAAGATGCTCCAACATAGTTCAGTAAAGTAAAACTGGTGAAAGATACAAAGTTCACCTCTTTCCATTCCTACAGGACTTTGTCTATTTGGACAGGGGGCAGGTAAGGGGACAGGGTGGAGCAGGGCACCCTTGCAGCCGGGGTGCCCCAAGCCCGGCGTGATGCAGGGCAGAGCAGGTGAAGGTCTGCTGGAGCTGTGGCAGGAGCTGGGAGGGCCCTGCCCCACGCTACACAGCCACCCAGCTCTGCAACGGTGGGATGAGGCTCTCAGAGGGTAATGCGTGCACAGGAGCGAAGGCATCATCTTTAGACCTCGATCCAAGCAAGGTAGAAGAGGAACTAGAGCCTTGATCTCCCATATCCAGGATTACTTTTTTTTTTATTTTAAAAAAATATAGTCAAAATATCAAAATATGAGCTTTAGTTTGCTTATGAAGTGTGCAATATGTACAAGTCAATTTAGCATTTGTGGTCCTAATGCACTCCAAGTATTTGAAATTTCTGTAAGTCTGAAGAAGGAAAAAAAAGAACAAATATTTATACAAGAGCATAAGCAAGCAGCAGCCATTCAGATAAGCCTGCTCCTTGTATTTCTGTATGTGACAGCTGACAAATCCAACTCCTAGCTCTTGTTATGTGATACAAGAGTCTGATGACAGCCATAGTGGGGTTTTCTGGTTGAAACATTCTGAAATTCCTTGTCGCTGAGACAGGGTTGTCTTCTATTGACGTGAAACGCCTGATGTTACCGTTCAGCCATGACACAGGAACATTATTAAAATCTTAAAGTGTTCTATAATTAAGAAATGCTGAAAATAAGGTTGCCTGTGGAACCTGAGTTAAGTCCCCCTATCTAGGAAAATTTAGTGATGTTATCTATAGTCTGTCTATGTGAACAACCCAACAGACTTGATCCGAGTTGTTCCAAGACTTTACAACAGAGGTTTGGTAGCAACCCATCTGCCTCACTGGTTGAGCAGCAGAGATCAGCGAAGCACGTGAGGCAGAGGACCACAGGGGGACAGTGAGGGGAGGGGAAGGGGATTTGCCACTGCTGTGGCCAGTGTGGACCTGCCCTCGCCCCACAGCAGGACAGCGCTGGGCAAGGATGCACCCAGGGCTCTCCAGGGGAACCGTTACTAACAGCCTTCATCTCACAAGCAAAGCATCCCCTAGCATCCAACCTACAGAGGGGAGAAGTGCTCCCGCTGTGCCTGCAAGTCAGAACTGTGCTCCGGGGGCATAAAGTCATTGTTGAAAGACAGAAAAGCCTGGGTGAATGGGTCACTGCTGCATGGCCTCAATGCACCTTTGAGCATCCACAGCTGAATATCACCTCCAGTTCATTACCATACCACAGCATGACCACAGCCAGGAAAGTCATTATCTAGCAATTGCTACTTAAATTTTAAGGTACTGGTATGCAGTAAACTAAGTACAGGAAGAGACTGACTTGCAATTACTTGTCAGCTATGCACAGCAGAGGTGACTCCACAACTGGCATTTGGAGCTCTTTACTGGTAAGGATACCATAGAGTCATTTTAAAGTAATTCCTTAATAAAGGGATTTTTCCTAAGCCCTTACAAAGTAACATAGGAACAATTTATCATCAGCCAGATAAGCAGCTTTACACCCTCCCCTATTACTCTGCCCCAAGGTACTCCCAGACCTGCACTCACGGCAGGGCTCTGCCACAGGTCGGGAGTCCTCCCAGCTCTAGGATACCCACACTCTAGTGCCCAGCATCTTCCTCCCTGTTTAGAGATCCCATCGCTGTCTGCAGTCTGCATCCCATTCTGATACCCCTCCTTCCCCAGCCTGGCTGGTCTCTCCCAGGGGGAGCTCCTCGGTCTGCTCATGCATGCCTCTCCACCCCAGCCGCCTTTGAAGGACAGGCAAAACAGAGCCCTTTAAATGTGCCCAAACCAGAACCATTGCTACTCTGAAGCCTGCAGTTGACACAGCATTGTAAAAAAACATACTACCAGAATGTACATACACTTATTTTTTCAAACTCAGACATGAGTATTTTAAGTCTCGTTTAGAGAAGTAGAAAGCATTATATCCTGGAGGTTCCCCCAAAAAGTCAGATGAAGCACATACATGAGAAATTGTCAGCTTAAGCAGATAGGGTTTTTTGGTGTGTATGTGGGGTGGTGGGGCATGCGTGGTGGGGGGCGGGTGCATTTTTTGTTTTGGTTTGTTGTCTTTTTCTAACAAAGCATATGAGACAGAAAACAGTAAGAAAAGTTGAGAGTAAGGGAAAAACATGCTTCCAAGTACAGGTTATGTTTATGCATTAATACACACTATCAAAAAAAGAACCTACACAAACTAGTACACCAGAGGCATTTACTTGGGGTGTACACTGCAAAATAAAAGCCGTGAATAAACTTCCCTGAACAGCCATTCGCCATGGCCCCGCTCCCCGAGGACATGGCACCTACAGCATCTTGACAGGGGTGGCACAGGCAGTAGGGAGTGGGGTCTGGGGAGCCACCACCACCACCCTGCTTCAGCAGGCGGGCTGCTCACCCAGCACCACAGAGGTCTCTCCTCCGTGGAGCAGAGGGAGGTGGCAAGTGCCAGAGACCCATTTTCTGCTCGTGGCAGGCGCAGGATGCCACAAGTTTCTGTGATGTCAGGGCCGGGCTGGCTACCGGCTGCCAGGCACCCAGTGTGGGCACCCAGCACGGGCACAGCCCCGGGGCCGCCAGCCATGCCCGCGCCTTCCCCTGGCGAGCAGCTGCGGGGGCTTCAGTTCCTCCCTGCCCACCTCACACCGCGCTGGCAGGCATCACTACCTTGTTGTCAGGCTACAGCTTCAAAGAAACAAACAAAAAAAACCCAAACAAACCCACCTGAGGGAAATGCACCAACGGAAAAAGGCCCAAAATCTAAACTGGCAAGGTTTGCTGGTGTCTGTAACACAGCGTTTGGGTTAGTCATACTTTCTAGTCAAACAGGACTAAGTCCACTAAAATAATTAAACCACCACCTTTCTGAGTGGTTGTGGGGTTTTTTTGGGTGATGTTCCTTTCTGGGTTTGGGGTTTTTTTTTTTCCTTTTCTTTCTTTCTTTCTTCTTTCTTTAAAAAGGGTAACACACAAAGTTTCCATGCAGCAATACCAACATGACCTTTAACTTTTATGTAAACTTTTAACTTCTGTATTACTACAGATATAGGCTCTAAATACTGTCAAACACATTAAGCAACATGGAAAACTGCATTAGGGGGAAAAAAACCAACCACCTCTGCCTCCACTTTTTCACCTAAAATGACCATCTGCCATGAATGCTACAGGAAGATCATTACTAAAATTAGTAAAGATTTTCAATAGCTCCAGCTCCTGAACTCCTCCCACTCCAGACTCTAGGCCCAGTGCAGCTGAGAAGTACAAGGAGTGGAGAAGGAGGAGGTGAAAAGAAAAAAAAACCCTAATTAAATAAATCAATCAACAGAAGTCCTTTCTATGTGCCCCTACAGCCCTCCCTTGCAAATAGCTTCTTGGATGCTCTTGAAACTTCTTGTTTGCCCATATATTTTTCCTTTGATCTGACATTAAGGCTGCGAGCCTGGGCACTTTATACAAGTGGGACAACAATCTGCTTTGCATATTCTGTGAATACTCTCTAATTTGCGTAACATCTAGTTCATCAAATCATCCAATTTCTTGTTAAGCACTAAACTCTTACCCATCACATGCAAAATGCTCCAAACAACTATTCTCACAATCTGTTTCCACTCTCCCCCAGACAGCCTCTTTCCTTCCTTGTTTCCAAGGTATGTTTTTGGGGTAAGAAAATTTTTACTGAAAAAGAGGATGGGAGCCTAAACTAACATATTTTAAGACCCAAGTTACTATTCACAGTTAAGTACCAAGTAACTATTCACAGTTAAGAGATGAGGCATAATAACTGGCACCGGGACTTCAGTGAATCCTGCCTCCCTATGAAAAGCTTCCCTCCCTCACCCCCATGTTCACTGTGGTTTCTGATTATCAAGTCTTGCTTACAAGACTTATTTCTTTTATCTTGATTCCAGTGGATTGTTTTCAAGCTGCAAATACGATTTTTTCCTTTAAACACTAGAAACTAGAGCAAACTCTGCAAACCCTGGGATTTTGCAACGTCCTTCCCCTATAACGTCTGCTTCCACTTCTAACAAGTGTGCAGATTTTGCTGCTGGAAGTTGCACAGCATGGCGTGGAGGATGATGTGCAGGAGTGCAAAGAACAAGACAGCACTGAACTGCCTAGTTCCTTCTGCAGTGCTCAGGCTGATGACAGGGACAATGACACCACAGGAGGTGGACAAGTTTCCTAGCCACAGGCAGAATTTGCTGCACATAGGGGTCACATAGCACTGGCTTAGCAAAGCCAGGCTGGCACAGCTGCCTCAGGACACACGCCGCTGTGCAACAGTGGTAACGATCCCACTCACCTTTACAGAATGCTTACACATTTCTCCAGCTGAAACCAGCCAAAGCACGCAATGTGCTAAGCTGTTCCAGAACACACTGACAACATTGTGCCTTTTTGCTCTGTGCCCACAGGACCAATGCAAGCCCAGGTCACAACTGTTGCTGCCCGAGAGCTAGAAGTGAATAGCTGACACCTCTGAGGGGGCCACTGTTCACTGCATGAACAGAAGAAGTCAACCTCCCCAAAGACACTCCTGACAGGCAAACCATGTTCTCCGCTTAATAACCTTTGCATGCTATTTAAGTACTTTTTAGCAAAGTAACTGCTTGTTGTTTGTTCTCCTCCTTCCCTAAAGGTGACGCCCAGTAGGCTGGGTATCTTTTCTCAGATATTTTACATCATTACAGTATTCCCTGTCTTCAGGGGTCATTCATCTTCCAACCACTGTTAAAAAAAAGAAGGCAGAACAGAAGCTAAGGAGAAAAAAAACCCCAAGTAGTTTCTTGTAAAACCATTTAGACATTATTCCCATGCCCTTGAAAAATTTTGGTGGCCTAGAGCCTATTCTGACCAGCCAGTTACAGGGGCTGCCAAAAGCATTCAGTTGAACAAATGCTGTCAGCTTCATACATTACATAGATTGAAAAGGTGTCATCTTTTTACTAGGGTCTAAAACAAAACACAGTCTGCAAATCTACAGCATTTAAAATAACTGACTATGCTGCCAAGGAGATTATCAAGCTTCTTGATGGTTATGATCAAATTGTTTAATGAATACTAAAGGATTTTATGAAAACTACTAAAAAAGTCAAATACCCTGGAAGAACAGTGAATTGTTTAGTAATTATACAGGTAGGGTGTTAATGGTATTAAGGGAATTAGTTGCACTAACACATTCACTGATAGCCTGACTGTTGCAAATCAGACATCAATTACATTAAGTCTGTGACTGTAGTCCATCCCCAAAATTGTGCTTCCTATTTTAACATAAGTTCTACCCATATACACTAAAAGTTGTTCTAAATCGCCCTTTTCTTTCGACCATATTCAAAAGTAGCTGACCTATTTTTAGGTTTGAAGTCACAGACACCACCTAAGATTTCACGGTGACACAGGACTGCCTTTTCAAGCACAAGCGTGCCTTCTTGCAAGCAAAGATGTTTGCAACAAAATGAGCTGTGACTGACAACTGGGAAGGGACTTTGAGAGTAAAGCTCAGAAAGAATCATCAAACTTAGAACAAAGAGAGCTTAAATGCACCTATCAAAAGGCTTTAATGTTTTAATTCTACATGCAACTTGTTTGCAGACCACACACAGATACCAATCTCCTCTTTATTGGGACAGCAATTGGAAAAACAAACTGTGTACTGAAAGCAAAGCACAGAAAATCCTGCAAAGGTGCCCAAGGCCCCACCGTGCCACCATTCTGCATGGGTTTCCACTATCCCGCAGTCAAAGCACTTGCTCACCCAAGTAAAGCTCTGGTGACACAGTGGCGCTGGGGACAGCTCAGGCCAGGCCCAGGCTGCCCCCTGCAGCAGTGGCACTGGTGTGTAACTCACCCAGCCAAGACAGCTCCTCCTCAGCGCTTCAACTACGCCACAGGACACCTGGCACGTGCGCGCAGCTTCACTGGGCACGGGCTTACAGTCCTTGCGCTCCACTTCATACAGACAGATCTGTGTCACGCACGGCTATACAGCCATCTACGGCAGCAGCACCGCATGCAGGAAAGTAGGTGTCTAACCTCTCCAACTACTGGTGGGTATTTAATAATTTCCATAACCTGAATGGCCTCCTTGCACAAAGGAGACTGTAACAATGAACAAAGAAATGAAGCAGTAATTTCATCTGCTATTGGAAGTCCTAGCCTAGCCCCCACCCCCAAATCAAAGCACGTTTTAAATAGCAAGCAAGCATAACTGCTTGCCATCCCTTCCAACTCCAAGTTAACAACTAAAATGACTACTCTGATGGCAGCCATTTCATTGAGTGCTCCTTCTTCACTTCTCAAGGTAAAAAGCAGAGCATTGGTGTACCTTCTCCGCTCCAGAGATAAGGCAGAGCTGCAGAAAATCACCATGTGGCCTTTGTCAGCCTCACTAACAACTTCTCATTCCATTAACAACTTCTCATTCCAAAAAAGGGCAGGGCTCTCCAGCACACAGGAGGTCCTTGAATTTTCAAGGCTTTGCTGTCCTAAATTAAGCCCCCGAGGAGGTGCCAGCTCCAGGTTCAGCTTCCCATGGTCCCACCAGCCCCTGGCAGCAGCAGAATGGGCACATCTGCCCGTCTGCACCTTTTCAGACCCCAGACCACATGCCCAGGTGGGTTCCGAAAGGGACAGCAGGAGCAGGGGTGGTGCAGGGACAGAGACAGCTGAGAAGGGCTGGGAACTGGCACAGGATGGAACCCCCCTGACCAGCAGCTAAGTATGTTGCTTTTCAAAACACTACAGATCAAGGACAGATATTTCATGTTTAAAAATTAAGAAAATGATTCAATGATGCTAAGTCAAGAGACAGTAAGATGCAAATTTGATGATAACCATAGAAGAAAAAAAAAATATCCGCTGGGCCAATTCTCAAATTGCCATATTTCAAGATAGCAAGTTCCTGAAGCTCAGCTCTTGGAAAGGAATTAAACAAACTTCTGAAGGACAGTACTTTTCTGGTCTCACAGAGGAAAGCTAAGAACACACATTTGAGGAATGTCAGAGCCAGAGCACACAAATCACAAATTCAGATACTCTGTGCTCCTTCTGAAGACTCTCAGTACCTGACAATCAGAAAAACCTACACCTTCAAACAATCAGCTTGGCCTACACCAAAACAGAGGCAGGAGGCTCAGGGAGGGTAACCCTCTCCTTCACGTTGCCAGAGGACCACACGTACTCCTCACGCAGTGCCTCTGGGCAGGGACTGAGCGCCAGGAAGAGGAGGAACACAGGAAGAGAGCTGACATTTGTTTCTTTTTGCTTTGCCTTGCTTTATAGATACTTTAAAAATATGCTAGCTTTAAAGTTAACATTGTAATCCACAGAAGAGAAGCCACATGGTACTCAATCCTTAGGTGAATACTTTTGAAGATACTGTGTTTTAATTAGATGATGTGCTTTGATCAGTTTGTTAGGCATTCACAAACAGGTAGATGGATTTTTCAGAAGCCTTTTCTTGTTCCTAAAGCATCTTACTACTAGAACACTACCAGAGATACCAACTTCCTTTTTCTACTACTACTTTTTTGCAAAAGCTGTCTGGCTTTAAGCCTTCTTGTTTATCTACACATGAGAATACAATACCTAGGGCTTATATCATAAGGAAAAGTGTTAAAAAGCCCCAGAATGAATGCCATGTATTCACCCATCAGATCAAATAGAAAAAGCAGAGTGGTGAGGAGGAAAAGCCTCACTATAGATATAGCGATGGGAAACAAGCAAGTTTCTGAGATCCAGGCCACTTTTCCTCCTTGGAGCCTGTTGCCAGCAACGCTGACTATCCCAGTGCTACATGACAGGCATGGGAAAGGTTCCACCACCACCTCCTCTGGAAAGCACACCAAAAGCTAATACCTATAAATATCTGGAATTGAGTACAGTTGTACTCCTTCATTTTCCTTTACTCTTCCTTGGGGGAAAAGCAGTACATAATAGTGAGCTGGTAGAATGTCACCCAGTATTTGATAGCTATATCAGTTTTAAACTGCCAAGTGAGTTGTCAGCCAAAATGCAGGCTCCACTTTTACAAGACCAGAGAGACCGATGTATCCAAGGGCAACAGATCAGACAACGCAACATCTCTCAGCTGTATCAACTGTGTTTTCAACAAAAGCAATTAAGTAGCATGCTGCTTTACACCCTGCTTCATTGCATTTAAACTGTCTTTAAAAACATCCCTGAAAGTTTATTTAAAATACATTTTTCCTGGTTGTATTTCTTTGGCAAAGTGTTTAATTTAATTGCATTAGATCTTCATATTTTTCATGTTAATAATGTAAGCTATTTATAGATCAATGGCAAAACTTTAAAAACTTTAGTATGTGACATTTGAATGTTATTTTAGTCCTCCATATGCTACTACCACATTCTCAGAAATGCATACAGTATATACATAAGTCACTTCCATTTACCCATCCCAGCAATTAAAATCCCTTATTTTAATTTATTGGAACTTAAAAACAAGCCCCCAAAATGCTCCTTCACTGATACCTTCTTTGATATAAATTCAAAGACATCTTTCCATTATGGGCTTGATTTCTAGCAACACTGTAGAAGCATGTAATTGCACTTCCTTTTTTGTGGCGATTATTTTCACTGCTTACAAAAGGACTTCATCCTCAGAAGTTATGCAATCTGTATTGACACAACTACGTATGCAAATTGAATTCCTCAGAAGAATGGAAAAAAAATTGTGGTCTGTGGTTTATCTGGGTTTCAAGTTTACGAAGAAATATTAAGAGTCATTTTCCAGTACTTCTGATAACTTCAATTTGCAGATGTTTTCAACATGTGCAGAGTTAAAAAAAAAAATAAAAAATTCTGAAGCTGTATAGTTGCTAGGTTGCTACACAGCCTAACACCAGGATGGTGCTGTGCTACTTACAGTACAAGCATATTAGTTTCTTCCCTAAGGAGTTTTTTATAAAGCTTTATTCTACTTCCTACTGCATTTGTGAACATGGTGAAAACAGCCATCCTGCTATGTGTCCCGGAGAGAGGAAGAAGTGTTCAAGGCTTCTGAATGGCGCTGCTTCCTCAAATCCTGCTAAGGACTCCATCTCTTACGAGCGATGAGACAAACTGATAACCTTTTCTTCCCCCCCTTTCTGTCTTTTCTTTTTTATACAGCTTCCTCAGACTGGAGGGCAGAGGCACGGAGAGGGAGGGTAGAGCAGCAAAACCACTGCAGCTGAGGGTTCAGGTCTGCTTCAACTACACTTCCACTAGTCCAGACCCTGCACTTGACAGGCCACGTGGGGGTGTTAATGAATCATTTTCTTCCTCTTTTGAACTTTGTATACACAGTGTTCACCAGACCAAAGACGGACCATGTCCAGCTACATGTTAGTGATTCCTACTCTAAGATACGAGCAGCTCAATCTTTTCCCCTTCTCTTCCTGTTTTCCAGAAACTACTCGGAAGCATTTCCGTAGTGCTCACCCTGCTTTAATAAGCAAGTGAACATGCAAGGAGTCTCTTTGATAAAGATGCATAAATAAGTAATGTGATGCTGAAAAATATGCAGCAATCTAAAAAAAAAAAAAAATTATTTGTATTTTCTTTAAAGGAAGTGTCTTTCCCAAAGATGCGGAGGTTTAAATCAGAATTAGCTAAGAAAGCCTGCACAGTTTGAGCATCACGTACATATAGCAGTAATCAATCAAGATAGAAGAAGAAAAAAACCCAGTTGAATCTTTTGTGAAGCTGACAGGTAGTGAAGAATATAAGACTGGTTATTGTATCTCAGACTTTTGCAAATCCATTTATCTTGTCAGAATAAGTGAGCTGTGGTATTTTACAATGTTGACATAAAGGTTGCACCAGAAACCTGAGCATATAAATAATTACAGGATGTTTTTGGCTACAAAAAAGCAAAAGATAAATACTGCTGATCAGTTTTTCCCTATATAGTTTCACTTTAAAACCTGAACTGCAAAGTATTGTTACTTTAACCATTTCTGTATAGAAATACAAAACTGAATAAAGGAATTTTGCGGCCTTTCAGTACTTAAAGGGGGCTTAAGAAATACAGGGACAGATTTTTCAGTAGGGCCTGCTGCGACAGGACACGGGGTAATGGTTTTAAACTAAAAGAGGGTACATTTAAACTAGATATAAGGAAGAAAAGTTTGTTACAATGAGTGTAGTGAAAGACTGGCACAGGTTGCCCAGAGAGGTGGTAGATGCCCCATCCTCAGAACTGTTCAAGGTCAGGCTGGACGGAGCTCTGAGCAACCTAATGTAATAAAAAATACCAAAACCAGTGTGGCCAGCAGGGCGAGGAAGGTGATTCTCCCTGTCCCGTCAGCTCTCATGAGACCCCACCTGCAGCGCGGCATCCAGCTCTGGGGCCCCCAACATAAGGAGGACATGGACCTGCTGGAACAAGTCCAGAGGAGGCTACAAAGATGATCGGGGGTGGAGCACCTCTCCTGTGGAGAGAGGCTGAGAGAGTTGGCGTTGTTCAGCCTGGGAAGAAGGCTCTGGGGAGACCTTAGAGCAGCTCCCAGCACCTACAGGGGCCGGCAAGAAGCTGGAGAGGGGCTTTGTACGTGGGCACGTGGTGACAGGCCAAGGGGGAATGGCCTTAAGCTGAGAGAGGGGAGATGCAGATGAGCTGTGAGGCAGAAATTGTTCCCCGTGAGGGCGGCGAGGCGCTGGCCCAGGCTGCCCAGAGCAGCTGTGGGTGCCCCATCCCTGGCAGTGCTCAAGGCCAGGCTGGATGGGGCTGGGAGCAGCCTGGGCTGGGGGGAGGGGGCCCTGCCCGGGGCACGGGGTGGGACTGGGTGGGCTTCAAGGTCCCTTCCAGCCCAAACCATTCTATAATTCCATGAATCTCAGAATTGATCAATTCTGGCAGATATGACACATGCTGTCAAGAGTAAAATGGCGCTCACACTACTTCCTAGGGATGACACCTGTGTGTTCTACCAGTGCATATTTCCTATTGCATATTTACATGTTTCTGCATGAACTCAGCAAGTTAAACAAGTCTCTACTACAACACCACAATGTTTAAGAGTGGCTTTCATGCTTTAAAGAACATCCACACCCCATGTTTACAATACATTTTATAATATAGGTTCAGTTTCAAAGTTTTCATGTTGCCTAAACAAGAAAATTTTCAAGACAGCACAGACAGCACGACTGATCTATTGCAAACCAACATCAGAACTTGTTAGATTTCAATATAAATGTAAACTGGACTTGTTTTTTAAAAACAGATTTGTTTTTTAAAAGGTTTACTGAAATATATTTCTTACTTAGGAGACTTAAGACCATTTCATGCCAAACTAAAATAATTTTTATAAAATGTCAAACCTTTTTTTAGGCAGACAATTTTCAGTGAGAACAAATTGCATTTATACACTGAATTTTTATAAAAATTACTTAGAAATCCAGTAAGAGACATACCTTATAGGACTGGTTTTGACTATAAAATAGTTAGCGACTTCAACTTCACAAAGCAAAAGACCTTGACATTATTAATCAAGCCAATAAGCAAGTGTGCATAGAACTCCATGAGGAAAGTAAGTTTTACCTTACCTGATAAAATTCCCGAAGCCAATTCTTCTGTAAATTTTCTGGCTGAAAAACAAAATACAAAAATTAATTAGAGTAACATATTTTTACAATAATTTCCCAATACTTATTGCTTTCCTCAGTGCATTCAAGTGGGAAGTTTTTTCCACTACTACAGAAAAAAGTACAGTCATGAGGAACACCTCCACAAGCAGCAACAGACAGACCTGTCCTTTTTGTTTCTGTCTCTTCTACAGATTTTCACTCAAGTACATTTTGTATATGACTTCACAACATTCATATGCATTCCAGGTTATCAAACAATTAAATCAACAGACTGGACATGTATTGAAATATGTGCTTTTAGAATTACACATTCATTGGCAGGATAGCAGAAACTTTACACAAACTGCTGATAGCCAGCTCTCACAACCTGAGCTTCAAGTTATATGGATTTACTTTAACAAACTGGCTCAGACAGACGACTGTGCTTTTGTGGGACGTTCAAGCACGTGAGAGCTCCCATCAAGGAGAAACTGGGAGAAGCATTTCAAGATCGCTACAGAAGTCATGAAAACTGAAGCAGCAAAAATATGGTAAGTACGAAGTTCTGCCTTTTCAGAAACATAGCCCACCCCAGATATGACTGTGGAGGGAAATGACCGATTTTCACACATTAAATGTACAGCTACTAGAGAAACACTTGTTGAATTTTATCTTCAACAACAACACTTCTGGTAATTTTTGCATCATAGTGCGGAATAAAAACCCAAATCAGACTTTCTCTCACAGCAACAGAAGGAACGTACAGTATCTGCGGGAGGCAGCAGAACATACTGAATTGAAAACCAGAGAGATGGCTCAACATCCTCCCTTCAGCGACAGTTATGAAACCAGCTGCCCGGAGGCACATATACAGTCATGAAATTTCTGTTCTGCTCTACTTTCCCCATCACGCTTGTTCTCAAATAGCTAGATACAACTTACTAATTTATATTGACTGCTTGTTGCATGAAGATTTGCCCATGGTGGCTATATATATATATAAAGATTTGTAAGTAGTCAAAAAAAAAAAAATTTTTTCTGCAAGTCTATGAAAGTCAGCCCATTCTGTAAGCCTGTAAAGTCCAGAAACCTACCAAAGTTTTTTGAAAGCTGAGGAAAAATGCACCATGTTTGTCCCTTGCTACCCATCACGTCCCTTTTGTTGATCATGCCTCCTTGACAGTTCTGGAATTCAGACAGTGTTGGTCAAGAAGGTTAAACTTCCACTCCTTAGGAGCACCTGTTTTTTCTAGCAATGAGCTTTCCCAGTATGTCTTATGAAAGTTACAGCTCTTGGTGCACAGGAGCAGCTGATGGGGGGGCACAGGGCTGGGCGCAAGCAGGCACTCGAACGTGCCTGAGCAGCAGCCCCTCGTTCTGCGCCCGAAGCCAACTGGGATGAATCTTGGCCTGAGCTCAGGGATGTCTTAAATTAACAAACACACAGAACAAAACATCCATGTCTCCCACCCATGCCCTTCCCTTCGGCCAAACAGCAAAACTCAAAGTGAGAATAAGGAAGCTGCAGACACAAATAAAAACTGAAGGCATCCAGGCAAGCAATAAAATAGTCCCTCTAAAAATGCCATTTGTTAACTGCTTATTTAGCAACTTAACTCTTTTTCTACTCATTCTCAACTTAATGAGACAGCCTACTGAGAAACAGTAAGTAAGGATTGTTGCTTTCATAAAAGCAGCAACGAGAAAACAAGCAAAACAGAAGCTGCTGTGATTTCAAGCTGACTTCTAGCCTGAAGTTACAAAGATAACACAGGATTTTCTGAGTTTTGTAATTAATTTTTTTAAATCCCTCTACAAAACAGATATGAACTAGGAACATGTTTTCTATATGATTTGTGTATGATCTAAACCAAACGGTCAGATTCAAACTATCAAGAAAGCAAGATCTCGGGGATTATGAAATTTCTAATTAAAATTTTCTGGTAGCTATGAAAACTAGCTAAGCCAGTCCTGCATTAGGCCGCAAGCAGACTTCAGCAGCACAGCGTATTTATTTTCAAAACAGAAAGTGTGGCCTTACTTAGTAGGTAATAGGCAATTTTACGTTAAAAAGCAAACAATCCCCATGCACTCCTCACTTTTTTTTTTTTTTTTTTTTTTTTTAATGCCAGTTGCAAGATGTCCTGGGGACCTCTCAAGTTTTAAGAATAATTCAAAATTAACAGAAGTCAGTCATTTTTGTAAAATCACTAAAGAAAACCAAACCCCACTTCGCCCTGTATTTACAGACCAGAGCTAAATGATGGGTGACAATATCCCAACGAATGGAAAACATGAATTGGAAGCAAAGGCACTGCAGAGTGCGGGACTCCACTGAGAGCCTTACCTAGTTTCAGACATAGTCTTTCTACGTTAAGTACAACCATAAGCTTTTTATTTACCATGTTTTGAGGTTTTCAGTTAAAACGGAGAGTAAAACCTGTAAGTAAGATGGACCAGGTATTCATGTTAATTTATATTAGCTATGGTTTTTTAAGGGAGAGGAAATTGCTACCAATCAGGAATATTTAAAGCAAGTTATTCACCCTTGAGGAATCGCAGGGGAGAAAATAAAGCACAACCTTACTTCTGTTTCTAAATACTACTGCAAGTGGCAGAAGTCTCCTCATTTGCTACATGACTAAATGAAAAACATTGGAAGATTAAACACGAGAACAACCCAGTACATCAGAGGGAAGCTGACAAGATGGGCCCTCCAGCAGCTCCACACCTACCTCCCCCGTGTGCCAGGTGAGATTGTTTTTGAGAAAACAGATCAAATACTGAAAAATGTGTCAAACTAAATCCCGAACAGCACCAGTAACCCCTCACACGCACAACACATAGAAGCTCCTCACAGTGCACAGTGACCCAAGGCTTACCCAGTTCTACCATTACCCAATTCTTCTACAACTCCCATCTCCCCCTCTCCAATGCAGCACCCAAAAGGCAATGCCTGTTACATGAAGAAATAATTAATTTGCTCCCAAGAAGGGATGAGGGGTTAACTGGATTTTGTTTCCTGTACTCCTAGTCCTTCTGATGCCCTGGGATGTTGCTTTTAGCAAGTGTCAAGGGCACACAACGGTAAGACACCATCAAAATACCATCTAACATGGACTCACATTGAAACAGCAGAAAGAGGCAGAATAGGAGTGCAAAACCCAGTGGCCCAAGCTCTTAGCAGCAACTGTCACCACAGGTCTTGGAGATATACTGGGGATCACTGAACCTTTCTGTATCCAGTGGCCCCACAAGCTGAGTCACAGCAGAAAGCCAACAACATGCTTGTTTTGCCTCCCCTACCCAAGCGGGGACGAGATGGGTGATATTATTTACTTATCTTCATTACAGCTTTGAGCTCCTTGGATGACAGATATTATAAATGGAGATCATCACTGTATCGATCCATTCCTCCCACTGGAGGAGAAAAATACATATGGAAAACTCAGAGCTCCCAAGAAGATTCAAACCTACGTGAAACAAATCTGCAGCATCCACATTGTGAAGGTAGACCAGGAGCATGTTTTGAACATAAGCAGGAGTCAGACACATGCGATTATTAAAATAAAAGCTGCTAATAGCACTCCTGTTGCCACATTTGGGAAAAAAGCAGCAGCAGCCAGCAAACATTCCTGTTGAGTGCTTTGCAATTTGATTTTTGTTTGTTTGTTTTTAAAAAAAGACTGTATTTTCGCCTTATTTTTAACCCCAGCAGTCACTACCTGGAAGCCAATAGCAGATGTCATCTATGGTGCTGCTGTACACTGTCACCAGGTGCATCGAGAATTCCAGCTCAGGAAGAAAGGACATCATCCCACCAATGGCCTGGACAACCCACACCTGACCCCTTACGAACGAAATTCAGCACAGCTCCATACCCTGCCAATACAACCCCTCCTGACACTCACTGTATTTTACATTTGCTGGCACAGGCCAGTGTCCAAATAGAAAAACGAATTCAGGTCACTAAGTGAAGGTACATCTAATTCTACAACTTCTCTTGCCTGTGCAGCTCTTTAATTAACCACAAGAGAACAAAGTCTGGGGGCAGGGGAAGGCATTTACAGGAATAATTCCAGAACCAAGCCAGGTACAATGAGATGAAGCAAGCAAAAAGCTGTAACACCTTCCCAGTTTCCTCCTCCTCTTCTCCTCATTCAAGCAGCACAACAAAAAATAACTGCAATTGTACAGCCAGGAGCGGTCAGCTGGGGGTGAAGGATGCTGGGGAGACACGTAATGCTGGGGGCTGGCTGCGGGGGGTCAAGCCCTGTCCCCACCAGGACCGGGAAGCGCCACCCACCATCCTGCCCCAGAGACCAGGCACCAAACCTGGGTCTGCCCCTTTTAAACAATCCTGTGAAGAGCTGTTAAATGCACCATTGCAGGTAAGCAGCGAGGTGTCGATTGATCATCACAGTTCACAACTGAGACTTTCTGAAACTAGTGACAGCAGGTGGCAAGAGCCCAATGGAATAATACTAATAGGTGTGGAATACAGCTTTCTCACCTGCAGATTAATTCCTTCTGGGATCCTACAGAACACAGGAAGGTTTGAAGTGGTGACAAACACAAATCAGAGCAGGAGAAACAGCTTTGCAAGATGCCAGTCAAGTCCCTTGGCAGGTAATTTTGGGAGATGAGGTGCTAAAGAGGTCGCCAGGGCTGCCAACAAGGACCCCTCTGCGCAGGGCCAGGGGTTTCAGTAACCCCACCCCCCATGGTTGCAGTGACTCATCCTCCCACCGCCTGCAGCTTGGGCTGACCATCACCTCGCTGGCTCCATGGGACCCGACTGCTCCCTCTCCCCTCAGCCAGGAGAAGGACCCTGCCACGCTCCCGACTGCCATGCCTTCCGACTACTACAGCCCCTCCTACAGCACAACTACATCCTGGCTTTCCATTTTTACCACTTTGTGGTAAAATTCTGTGATCTAGCCCTCTGCTTCAAACTCCTCACTGGTTACCTCCATATAAGTGAAATAATTTTATGTTCTGAAGGACTGGAGATAACAATCAAGCAGAAAGACAATTTATCTTCCTCTTATTTTTCTGTCTAAAAATAGGCACATTATATTTCATGTCTTCCAGAGTTAGTCTTTGGCCTTCTTCCTGTCCTTTCTCCCCACACTCTGTCCTTCATTAAATTATCTCATGCTTTTTGTAATGCAACAGAAATTAATCTTTTCCTTGTCCTCTTCAGTGCTAAATCCTTTTATACCCATTCACCGATGAACCAATTTCTTCCCATTTACTAATCCAAATGCTTCTTTATCAGCCTCCTTGTTCCTGGCTTCCCCCCTCTCCAGTCCTGCATCACCTGTGTCTGCTCTGGGTCCTCCTCCCCAGCCCACACAGCAGGCTCAGCTCACATGCTCGGCGATCCAAAGAACAACGGGCTCGAGTAATGCCAGGGAAGACAACAGAGATGCAAGAAAAAAAGGTTTGAGCATCCTTTCAGCAGGAGTCTCTCTCCTGAGCACCAAGTGCTGCTCTCCTGCAACACGCTCCCTTGTTCTCGCAGCTCAGGCTCTACCCTGCATGCATCCTTGTGCTTGGAGAGCACCCAGCCTTTTGAGCATGGCTTTATTAGAATTATTGGCCTGCTTTAAATGCAATGCTCATGGGCTGGGCAGATGTGTGCAGGCTACCTTCTCAAACACAGAGAAAAGCTTGGGAAGTTTGCCGTTCTTTGGGCTGTGCTGTTGTACTTGAGCTCAGCAAATATCCCAGAGCCTTGGGGAGCATGGCTCCGGTTTCATCCTGCCACTCTAATAGCACGCATTTTGACTCAGCAGAGCCACAAATAGAAACGTTACCCCCTGGAACAAGCACAACTTTTTGTTAGGCTGCAGAACCACGTGGGATCCATGTTAAAATAACAGGACATGTGTACCACAGACCACTGCTCCCTTCAATTAAAAGCTGTTTTGACCTTCTCCTGGAATTCCAAATCCCACTAAAACTGTCTCTTTTCATGCCAAGTTGCCATGTGAAGTCTATTTATGTCACACTGGTTGCTGTATTGGTCAGGCTTATAAGAAAAAGTAGTAAGCTTGTGAACACGTGGATACCACATGAGTTGGCAATATCCTGAAAACAAGCAGCTTTTCAAGCTGAAAATACAAGTAGTCTCTCTTCTCCCCAGTGTTTCCATTTCCTATTAAATTACACCCAACAGCCAAAAGAAAGCGTCAAGCCTGTTGCAAAAATATATTCAGACAGTGAAGAAGTCTTTTCGCAAAAAGGAAAAAAGAGAAAATATATTTAGACAGGGTAGGAAGTCTTTCATTCAACAGGGAAAAAAAGAAAGAGAACTAAATGAAGCCAAATTAACAGCCTGGAAAATTTCTTTTCAGTTTCATTCAGAAGGAAATGGAAGAAAGGAGATGAATTATAGAAAGCAGGTTCTATTTTGCGAAGTTTTATTTTTAGGGAAGAATACGCTCATTTTTTAAGCTAAAAGAAAAAATTCTTGACTCACTCTGTGAAAACCCACTGAGCTCCAAAATGAATGCAGAGGAGAACTGGCTGGTTGGACTTTGTACCTCCTGTTCAAGGCTGTATGCAACCAACCAAAACTTTGAAATGCCCACCTTAAGCAGCCCTAACAGCCCCACATGGGGTATGGGATTCCTTGAAACCCTGAGCTTCAACAGTTTCTTGGCATTACACAGCAACACACTGGCCCTACTGAAGTCATTCACTCAAAGGATGCAGCCCCAGGCAGCACCCTGAGCCTTTTTAACTTCTCCCTTCAATCTACATTTAGAGAAGAAAAAAAAAAAAAAAAATTAAACACCAGCCGTTTTTTCCTGGCCTTTGCTATATTCTGTTTTCTACTTAATGAAAACCAAAACCTTTAATCAAGGTCCGTTTCACCAGATTTACCAGGTCCATCAACATGACTGTTACAGCTATTTCACTAGCTTTGTTTAGATTAAGAATTTAGATATTTGATCTCCTATAGTATCTTTAAAAGTTTACTGGCAACTTCTTGAGATTTATGTTCAAAGACCTATTGGATTTAAATCTTTTCTTACCTTCAGACAGAGTTAAAAGTACTCCCATCACTATGCTCTAAATATCAAACTACACAACAATGCTAAAGAAAACCCACATCAATGAGTACTACTATTGTGGCATTTTGTACCAACTTGATATTCACGGCTGACAAACAAAACTATAATAACCTGCATGTCAAGTTCACCTTATTAGTTTACCACATTTCAAAGTCAATGTAGACAAGCCAACCAGGATCAAACAAGAAAACAAGAACTACTTGTGAGTCTAAGGGAAAGTGCAGATTCTTCAAAATCTGAAATTTCACTTGAACACTGTTATTATTACATACATTTGTGCAAACAGCTTCCAAATGCAAATGCAGTGTCACTTACTTGAATGTTTCTGAAAGCTCATAGCTGTCCCCAAAGCAGCTGAAAAAGAAGAGAGCCCCATCCTGCTTCTGTTATACCCCACAGTGACATCACCAAGTTCAAGAAACAGACGCAGGGGAGAAGTAATGTAAGTAGAACAATTAACACAGTTGGGGGGAAAGAAATGGAGTTTTGGACACACAAGTATTTCATTGTATATTTAAGGCAGTTTTACGCCTGGGCTGACAAAAGCAGTGGCTTGTTGGATGCTGAATCAAGAGAAATGAAGGAACAAAAGCAGAGGGTAGTGCTCAGGGTAAAACATTGCACCAGGGGATAGGAAGCAGAAGGGGCTGTTGCTCACCCTTCCAATTATATGGGATGCTGGATTGCCCCTGCCAGGGCTGTAAGAGATGGACGTGGTGCAGAGGGCGACGACCGAGAAGCAAAGACGGTCTGTGCCTGGAGGAGAAGGGCTGAAAGTCTCTGCAGGCAAAGCCCTCTTCCCATCACGGGGGAGGGTGGCAGAATTCAAGGACAGTGGTATGTTACTAAGACAGACTAATGGACAGGCTGTCATGGACTGATGCCACGTGGGACAGAGCCATGGTGGCACTGGACTCACTGCAGTGCTGGACTGGTATTTAAGGACCGAGGTCCCTGGCACAGTGGCCTCTCAAAGGGCACTGGAAACAACCATCTTGGTCTCTCCTGTCTAACCTAAGCTGCACTGCAGATAGCTGAGTATCTACCAAAAATGAATAAACCCCTATTTTGTTTACCTTCTTCTCTGTTGATCTCCTTTCCTGTGAGCAAGTTTAAATCAAGACACAATACATAGTGGGAATACAAAAAGAATCTGAAGCAGTTATGGCTTCCTGTGGAGTAATGTAGAAAACACGCTGCTTGCAGCCTCTGCAAGGAGAAGGCTGCAGAAAACACAGGCAAAGCAGCTCCCTGGAGAACCCAAGACAGATAACTGGACCATGGTCCAGAGCTGTGTGCTCACTAGCACACATATCCAGCAGGAAGAGTAGGAAAACCAAAAGCCTGGGCTTCCTGTCATAAAACATCACAAGCTGAAAGAAAAATACTATGCATCTACTACCTGTTTCGAACGCTTTGTGCTTCCAAACAATTGAAGCTGTCTACAAACTAACACGTACACACAAGAAATCAGCATTTCTTGAAACAGTGGAAAGCACGTGTACCTAGACTGTAAGAGACACCCAGAGACAGCCCTTCCCAGCCAAGGATGGTGCAGTCAAAACCCAGCAGCACTTTCTTCAATGCAGGAAATACACCCTAAAACAGTAACAGCAAATGACAACCTGTTAAAGAGTAAATGAACTATTCTGGCCACATCTTAGGGAGACATCAGGAATGATGTAATTGAACTGAAACTGATGAAGCAATGACGATGAGCCTACCTCTTCAAAGAGGCTGGATGTAAAGACACACATGTTACAATTGATACCAAGACCAGAATTAGTCTCACCTCTAACAACACAAGGCAGTGAAGAAGAAAGAGTCACCTGCCTTTAATTTCTAAAACGTAATGGTAGCGCATGCTGTCAGAACTCCAATCTGGACAAGATCTTTCAAAACCTTGAAACCAACCTAACTTATTATGAGAAGACCCTAAAAAACCAAACAAATGAAAAATCAAACAGATCCTCACAAAAACAAGGCTAAGCATGGACACCTCACAAGCAGCAGCTGAAAAAAGTTAAAGTTCTTCAGCAGCTTCAGCTGATGATGCCAGTGCCGTAACAGTGCATACGAAGGCAGAAGGCAAACTAACACCAGACTTTAGCAATTGTGTCTTGCACTGCTGAAACCAACTGTGCTCTTCACAAATACTTTTGACAAACTTCTGGCTTCTGAATGGCCCAGACACAGACATGACCTTACAGGTACAAAGACACAGTTTGACAGTGAGACATGCAGGAAGCAGAGTGGTAAGAAACACTCTCTGGAGAACGGTGTATGGCACATGAATAAGCATCCTTAAAAGTGCAGCAATACAGCTGTGTGAATTGAAAGCAGGAGACCACGAAGAGATGCTAACACCCTATTACAGGAAGCAGCAGAGGACCAGTATTGGATTTCAGGGGAAGTTTTTGGGGACTCTTCTGTGGAGAATGAGTTAATATGTCCACAAGCAAAGTAACTGGCCCCTGGGAATAAGCCTGGAGATTTTGAAGGGCTGACAGTCCTGTTCACAGTACTGCACAGGGCAGAAAAGCAGGGCTCAGCCTCACCATGAACACTCACACTGAGGAGGGGGTCAGGGTGACTGCCTTTCTGCACAGTGTCAGGGCAAGCACCCAGCCCAGAACATCAGGAATGGCGTGGTGCACGCAGCTGGCCAAGGTGGCAGCTGCCAACTCATCGACCCAAGCACAGAAACCATGGCCTGCCAACAACTGATAGATGCAGCCTGTTGTTGGAGCGATCCAGCCAGACAGCCCAATAACCAGTGACTCCAAGCATGGCTCTTGGAGACAGGTACCAGACTCTGGCATTTGCAATGAATTAATTCTGGGCAAAGTCTAACTGCCTGGGTGTACAACTGCAGAGAATGCAAGAGCGTGGCACTGCCCACAACTGTGAGTGTCTGCACCATCTGCAACCAGTGGGCACGTGCACAACAGCTGAACAGAAATCCGCAGCAGCCATAGGGTCTGTACTGTGCCTAACCCCTAACAGCTGGAGATGCCTGCCAGTGCATTGCTGCCATGCAGGACCTCAGGCCAGGGGCACTGCAGAGCATAGCGGGCTCTTACAGGTGGCATCAGGTAGATAGCGTGAGATGAGGCTAAACATAGAAAGAAGAGGTGAGGATGGATCTTTACAGGAGAGGGCACAATGCTGTGATGTGGAAACTAGTCATCTGTGGTATCATAACAGTGTCATGGAAATAGGTGAAAGTCATTGGACAGGTACAGGATAGATCATGAGCACTCAGACATAGTCTCTTCTGGTGTAACCTAATAACGAACAGGACTCCAGGGCTGGAGCAGAATGCTTGCTCTGATGCCAAAGAGCCCTCAGAGCAGCCATTAAGTAGGAAAGAGACACAGCCTGACAACACAAGCACAGTCACTAAACACCACACAGCACATACAGAAAGCAAACCTGATTCCAGACACAAGGAGAAGATTCAAATGAAAAAGTGAATTAAACCAAATGTTTTTTATTAAAGAAAAACATCTGTTAGCAAAAGTGTCCCCAAATTTAGTTTATTTTGGGGGTTGGGATGTACAAAGCATGGCAGCCGGCACCCTCGCACTTTAAGGGAGGAGGAGGAACTGACCAAGTTACTGCACTTTGGTCACCTGCCCATCCTGACCTGACAAGACTAAAGCCTGTTAAAAAACTTCTGTAACTTCAAAAAGCACATCTTTTCACCCTGCTGCATGCAGATCTCTGTGTGACTAGCACAAAACACCAGGCCACTTGTCATTTCAGTCCACCCCCTGCCCAGCCCAGAGGGCTGCTTGGTCCTTGCCAGAGCTGGGGTAAGGTACACATGGGCAGGGGCTGGTCAAAGCTGTCCCCAGCCCTGTGCTCAGCAGGCGCAGATGCTGGGAGAGGGTGACATGACAGTGCTAGGAGGGTGAACAGCAGCTCCTTCACCAGGAGGGTGAACTGGCAGGGCACAACAGTGACGAGGGAAGAAAATGAACATGCTGCATATTGAACAGGGAATTTTCTTTCCTGCCCCAAAGAGCAGCTCTGTCCCAGGTTCTCAACGTGGATATTAAGGAGCCCCTCCTAAACTCCATGGGCATAAGAGAACAAAAAGTCCAGCCAAGAATACCATTAAATAAAAAAAGGGAAAGGAGGAAAAAAACCCTACAACCCAAACAATTAAACCCATTCACTCCAGCGGAAAAAGAAATTAAGTTTACATGACAAACTTTAAATTGGTCACCTAATTCAGTATGAACAATACTTGCATTTAAAAAAGGATGATTCAAGTTCTGTGACTAAAAGCAATTTATCATTCATATGAACAATTACATCTCTGGAAAAAGCCTATGAATCACATACAATACACAATATTGTAACACACAATTTGTAACTCCCAAGTACAAAGATGAAGACTGCACTAGAAGTGTATCACAGCAATACATCTTTAGAACAAATGCAGCAGCAGGTCAGCATGACACCAGAACAGCGCTTCTGCAAGGTCTGCTCCTTGATCAACCTGTAGCTAACCATCAGTGCCATCCACACTCTTAAAAAAGTTAGGAGGAACCTATGATTTGTGTATGCTATTGTTGGAAGAAGGGTTCGCCTGAGTCAAGAAGACGCTCAATACGAGTTATGCATCTTGCTCAACTTTATTAGTTTCTAACACTACTTATATAGAACCGATACACATGCATATTCGTAAAGCAGAAATAATTGGTTAGTAGTCTCTAAACACGCGCAGTTCTCACACCCCTAATTATCACGACTAAGATAAGCATTCTATCCATGTAGCTAATTGTGTTGCTGTGCTTCAGCCTCGTAGTTTGTTACTCCCTATATTCCCATACCGCTCCCTATCTTTCTTGGCCCTGCACCTGCCTTCCCAGCAGCTGTAGCTTGTTACAGCCACGGCCTGTTGGCACAACATAATTACTTGGTCTCAGGATTCAAGAATAGCTCAAGGCTACCTTTCTTGTTAACTTCAGGACAGCAACTTCAGTACAATTCTGATTACAGGCCTATTCTAATACCAGGCCTGGATTGTGCAGATCTTCAGAGATTCTAAGGCCACGCTTCTGCAGCTATTCTACATGCTATTACTTAGCAAGACTCCAGTTCAGCAACTCATTTCAAACACATTTATGCCAATCTCTGCTGAAAGCAGAACTGCTGAACAGCCTGAGATGAAACATGGGTTCAAGAGCTTTGCAGAGAATTGGGCCAGATGCTAAAACAGGGAACGATGGCAGGTTGTGCAGGTATGTTTTTCACCAGCATACCTGCAGTGACACTGAGTACCTCTATCCAAGTAGCTGGCATCTGGAAAGAAATTACAGCAACGCGATGGGCTGCCTTATCCATTGCTGAAAGCCAACTGCTTGCCTTTGGGAGGTATCAGTGGCAGGGAGGCTTTGATGCAGCCGGCCACTGGCCACAGATGCCATGTGGCTGCTGCCTGCCTGGGGCTGGACCCCCCAGGCACAGCTGACACTGAGCAGAACAGGACACCCTGCTCATTCCCACAGGCACTGCCTGGTCTGGAAAAAACACTTCACATGCATAAGTGCTTAAAGCTTTCGTCGTCAGTGCTGAACTTCCTCCGCATGCAGCGCTGCAGGATTTACAGAGCTAATACTTTCTTACAGGCTTTCACAGTCAATTAAATGTTGTGCCTGCCAAACACCTGGAAAACACATTCCCAGTCACTGAGAAGAGTGTAAGTGGAAATACATAGCCACACTCACCAAAACACGCCTCTGGCCCCTCATTTTTCATGTGTCCCTTGACTGACACAGACTGTTAACTAGCCAAGCACACAGCTGTAATAATTGATATCACTATTTTTTATGAAAAGTTGCTTGGTAATCCATAAAGCAACACTACTGACAGAAGCACCCTCTTTCCTCAGCCTATATAATTTATATCAAATAATGTCTTAAATGGGCAATGGTGATATAAGAGTCACTCTAATCATGGGTTGTAAACAGAAGGAAAAAAGAACACCAAAGGAAAAGCAAACATTTCCTCTTTTCCTTCATAATACCATACCATTCATACATATGTATGAATGAAAACCTAGTAAAGCAGCAGACTTAGGAAAGGTGCATAAGCGCATGCACACACATACATACGTGTGTTTATTTACCTATACACATATATTCCAAACAAGGTGTTCGTATGTCACAAGTCTATTTTACTTTCTTAGTTAATCCAGTGTCAGAGAACAAAAGAAAAATACTTCTCAACACTAATGAAGCTCAGCTTTCAATTACAGAACACCACACTGATTAATTGAAGATACATTTTCTTTTGTAACTATTTTTAGTAAAGTAACAGGTAATTTTCTTAAGGATTACATTACACTGAGACAGTGCAACAAGGCTTTCAGACTTCCAGAATTGTTTGTGCAGAAAATAATACAGTATCTGATGGCAACAACACCAGGTTTACACAGGTCTAACACACATCCAGATATACCCTTAAAAGGAGTGAAGTTAAACCACTTTAAAACAACGTGTTTTCTGAAGGTATGTAGCACACAGACAATATGTATTCTCTGCCATACCTGCAAATATGTGTGCACAACACCCACAGCAGTGCCATGACTCTACGCACAAGCTGTCTCTGAGCACACACTGCAACAGGAGAGACCAGACCCACAACTCTCAGGGCTAACCTCTGTCCACATCCCACCTTGTAAGATAAACCCGGCCAGATGCAAGCACAGTATGGTAACTACAGTGAATAATGATTTACAAGTAACTGCAAAGACTGAAGTAAAGAAGCCATGAGTCTTAACTATCCTGACCCTCGCAAACTCCCAGCGTGTTTCAAATTTAACTTCTATTACTGACATCTTATTGAAAGATTAAAGGCTCCTGGATATTTGAATAACCAGCATGTTAAGAGTATTAACAACAAGAGTTAATCCAACACTCGGTATTTACAACACCACACAAACTATAATTGTTAGCAAATAGCAGGGATTAACCACAATAATACACTCAAGTTTTCAATTACTTTGCATCCTGATTTTGGAATGGCATGGGAAAAACAGACATTATGCTGAAAAAGAGTATAAATGAAATTAATCTGTTCTTGCACTTGCATAGATAAAATAGAGCTCTGGCAATATTCACAATCACAACCACCACCGTGGTCTGTCTTGTGTATTTGTGAACTTTCTTTCTTTGTTTGCTTTAAATTAGATCTTTAAAAACTCCCTCTGGCTTGAACATGGAGATAATTATTCCTTACCTACAGCAACTGGTTGTTTGGTTTTTTTAAGTGTATAATAGTATGAAAACATTTGGATTTAGGATCCAGTTTCAAAAGTGAAATCTAAAACATACTCAAGTACCCCTCTTCCCAAATCTCCCAAGAAAAACTCCCCATAAATTGCTAAGCCAATGGACTTTGAAAAATGACATAAACAGAAAAATCCATCACATCCATCAACAACAAAACCAGACTGTATTTGTTAATCTCTGGGGTTTTAGGGTCTTTTTCTGCAAAATCGTGCTCAACACACTTCACAGCACAACCCACAGGGGAGCAACGCTGTCCTGACTTGTGTCATGGCAGGAGGTGGGCACTGACCCACCACATGAAGTAAGCAGCACAATCAAGTAGAGAGCGGTTAACGGGCCATCACCATGTGGACCCCGGATCTGCTCATTGCATGTAACCTCTATGAACCTCTGGGGAGCTCAGCAAGCAGAGATCTACCTAGCAAGCAAGGTAAGCAAGAGAACTTATACCTGAACTAGATGAAAGAAAAAGAAAATCCCTGACAAGATCCTGAAAAGAATTTGGCTCTCTGAGCCACATCAAAGTGAGATCTGCCGAGAGCTGTATACCTACCCCACAGCTGTTTGCACACCATTTGAATTTTCCTACGTCCAAGTCATGACAGGGACATAGTTAAAAATTCAGGAAATATTAAGTTGCAGAGCCCCTATAAGGCAACAAAGACACAACAGTGAAAGCTGCTACTAAAGCCAATGATCAAGACAGTTCTTCCTGCAGTCTAGATTTTATGGAGTCTTGAAAATATCTTACATATTTTATTAATCCTGTTTCTGTGACAGCAGTAGACCTTCACATATGTACCGTGCTGGTATCTTGAAGCAGCACATGCCATAGACTCCCAGTGCCTTCTACACAAGAAATAAATGCACTGCAGAGAGCATCACAGGTTAGCCATTACGGTATGTACATACTGCATGTGCCCAACTATACCTATGGCTTTGTGACACCTGCTGAGCCCAACAGCTCAGGGATTAACTGCAGAGTAGGAGGCTGGCAAAAAAAATATTGTCTTAATACGGTAGAATGCATTCAACGGGCAAAAAAATTTAATGTGATAGTATGTAAATGCTCGCTTTTGTACAAGACAGGAACTTTCATGAACTAAAGATCAAGAGCTAAAGTTCATGAGCTATATGCACTTGTGTACAGCAGCATGTATCAACTGCTTCAAGCAATAAATGCTCTTTCATCAAGAAGATATCCATATTTACATGCTAAACACCTTTTGATTGGGCACTGCTCTGCCAAGGATGAAAGTCCAAAGCTTTCCCAGAATCATTGCAGAATCAGTTCCAGGACTAACACACCAGCAATGCGCAAGCTGTCAGTGAGGTGGCTCCAACACACCCTATTAAATCAGAAAAGAGATCTTTCATGCCAAAATACCATAGACCTAAGAATGGCTGTCAACTTGCTGCCAAGTGAAGCACGGGGGATGCCAAAATGCAGTTCATCACACTAATAAAGTAGTATTTAGTGATCTAACCTAAGTATTTGATAGCAGACGAGACCATGTTAAAGTTGTTTACATTCTATTTCAGAAGTAAAGTGCCAAGGGACACATTTAGGAATTGATTTCAATTTGATCTAGGAGAGTGGGTTTTCAGTATTTTTTTTTCTTTCCTCTTTACTGCTGTATTTGTCCCTGGTGAGACCAGGGACCTCCATGCAGCATGGAGCTCGGACCTCTTCAGGCAAGTACCTGCTTCAGGCAAGTACCTCCCTGCAGCAACTGCACCATAACCCCCGCTTTAGAGTTCGCTGACGCAACAGGAGGCGAGGGGCTAATGTCCTTTACACTGTGCCTGGGCCACTGTTCGCAGAGGGAGAACGATTCTCTGCCAAATTCTGTCCTGGCAGGAAATTCAGACCAGACTGCTCTGCATACCTACCAAATGGCTGAGCATGCAAGTGATCCATGACCAGGGTGTCAACTCCAGAGAGCCGCAGGTACCAAAAATTCGGTGCGGTCTCATTCACTGCTTAGCTTAGGTGAAAGGACCTGAGGAGTCTTCTACTTACAGGTGAAACTGGAGCAACCTCTTCTATTGCTGTCTGTCAAGAACTGACAAGAAACAATTTAAAGAAACAAAGTGCTAAAAGGAAAATAATTTTGCTCAGTTTATTGATGCAATTTCTAAGAAGCCAGAGCAGCAGAACTTATATATGCAGTTGAAAAATAACATCCTTGGTATTGTATTAAGTTTCCATTAAAGATCATTGGATGTCTTGCAAATAGGTGATCTCATAAAGATATAAATTGTCAGAGACATATGTATAGCCCTTTGTGAAATGTTCCATCCAGTCAGTTTTAGCTTAAGCAGAAGCAAACTCTCAAACAAAATGCATAAATACTTTCCTGTCACATTTAAAAGAGATGTACATTTAAATCTGGCATTGATATTTATTTGGAAACCTAAGTATCACGCGATATTGAAATGGTGATTTTAGATGCCTAGAATTTTGATTTCTCCAGTTCTTTATTTTAGTACATTAATCTCAGGGACTGTGTTTGGGCCCAATTACAGAGAAGAGTCTCCTGCTATATAGATCCATTAACAGCATTAAGGTCCCAGGGCTTCTACACATAAAACCTGGACGTACAGTCAGTTTTTCTGGTTTCAGTCAGGCTACACCTTTGAACACCACACCAGGGCTCACTCCTCATGCCACAAGTGGAAAAACAAACAAATCCCCCCATTCCCCCCAAACTCCAAGCTCAGTATGTTTTGAAAGTGAAGGTTTTACTGTTCCCCCATCTCACTCCTCAGAGAGGAAAAAAATGCACTATTAGTACAAAATAGAGTTTTAGCAGCTTTCATGGAAGAAAACAAAGAACACACACGAGGTAAAACCAAAAACATATTCTAGTTTCTGATTTGTGTAATGCTCTGATATTGCAGTAACTTCATAAGAATTAACAAAAAGGCAGTGCTTATAGCAATTTTGGAATTTACGTAAATGCTTCATCGAAATGAGCACAAACCGGGCAGTAGTTCAGAGGTCATGTAAAAGGACATCTGCACATTGCTGCATGAGAACAGGGCAGGCAGTAACCTGAGGGAACACACCTCATACCAACGTCCAGATGTAATGGTAAAGGCCAACTACAAAAGAAAGAAATTTCAGCTCCAAAAATCATATAGATAATTGGGTATTCACAGATAATTTTCCCATTCAAGCACTCCTCCTGTTGTTAGGGAGAAGCAGAAGTGAAATTTTCTGCTTGTCACAGCAGTAACCCTTTTTCCCCACTTCCTCTCTGACTCTCAGCCACCCCAGCTGTGGAGCCACAGATGGGCCACCAGCTGTCTGATGGAGAGACGAGGACCCCAGCCCTGCTGCCAGCCCTGCCTGCCCCAGCAGGCTGCCACTGTGTCCCCTCTGTGCCCACCGGGCCACAGTCACCTTCGCACCACGCCAGGGTGTGCCCGAGGCCCGCGGTGCCCAACCTCACCTCACCCCTTCCTGGCACTGGGTCCTGCATGAGGGAGGACCAAGGGCAACGCAAACGCAGCGGCTAACTGGCTGATTAATGCCTGCTACAGCCGGCTGGGCTGGCAGGAGCTCAGGGGTCCCTGTACACCCTGCTCCCAGCAGGTCCCCACTGCGGGTGCTCAGGGACATGTCCGGGGGATGGAGCATCGCCAAGGATGGAGACCCCACAGCCACCCTGCTCCACACACACACACACCCCCCCTCAGTGCATGGGCTTTTCCTCAGGTGCAGAGGGAACCTCGCATGCCCCGTTTGCTGCCTGAGAAGGGATTAGGGAATCCTGATCAGAAAACAAACAAAAAAACCCAAACAAGCCATCCTTCAGAAAGGAAAACTTTCACTTGCTTTGAGGAAGAGAAGGACAACCCATGGTGCTCTCAGCCAGACAGCTATGAAGAAACACTTCTGTCAGTCTCCATACAACGTTAATGTAAGCACCATCAGGAATTCTATCTTCATAAGGATTTTAAGAAGTCATAAAAAATTAGGCTAAAGGAAAGAAAATTAAAAAGCTGACTATCTCACACACAAAGTCACACTACTTGGTCCTTATCCGATTCATAGCGCTTCAGGAGGTGCTGAGGAGCAGGCCAACGAGGCAGGTCAAGCAACCCCTCACCCTTCCTGCCAGGCACCAAGGGGAAAATCACCTTCTCCAGCACAGGCCCAGCACTACTTTGGGGACTGCCCCCCGCAAAAGGATCACCCCACCAACTGCTCTGCAGATACAGAGCATTGTGTAATTCAGGCCTGCTTGTCCAGGAACGTTTGTGGCTCAGGAACTTGTGAGAACTGAAACAAAACAAGTATTCTTAACACAATTTGGTAGAGCTCAGTTGAAATACCACAGTTGTACACTTTTTTTCTGTTTTTAAAGACATCATTTCAATTTACTGAAACAGGACAAAACACTAATCAGGAAAGCAGGAACATTCTGTACAGAAACGCATCATTGGAATATTCCATTTTTTAAACATGCTCCCCAAATCAGGCAGTGATGCAAGAAGAGCAGCTGGAAATGCCGCTGATGTTGCAACAGTCCTTCAAACAAGCGTGAGCAGTGATGAACACACAGATCATCTTGGGGACACAGGGAAGGGGTTGAGCTGCCTGCTTAGCACTACTGCACAGCACGTCCCCTGGGACACGCTGCAGGAACACCACACTGTGCATCCCACCAGGGCTTTGATCACGAAGTGAAAAGTTCACATACATTTTTTTATTCCAGAACCTTTAAAGGAGCTGCAGGAATTCCATAAACCCCAGCTAAAATCAGATGTGGTCGGTGTAGCACCTGCTCCATTGTCCTAGCATGCAGAACAGCCTGGCCATAAGGAAACGTACAACAAAGCACCTTAAGCCCATGCTCACATGTGCTTTGGCCTTTGTAACGGGCAGCAGAGCTGCCCAAGAGGTATGTGCTCACTGCGACCCCCACAAGAGAGGTTACTTGTTGAGGAGATAAGCAAAAGAAGGTTTTCACCTTCTATGTCAAGACATGTGACCATCACCATGCGCCAGCCACAGCCTCCGTTTGTAGCTTTACCTTTCACTGAAAAGCCCGACCTCCTTCCTCCTACAGCCCACGCACACCAGCCTGACATCCCCAGCACACTCCTCCAGTCTCCCAGCTCCTCCTGGCACCCCCAAGTGGGGTGGGACGGGGCATGCTGCAGCTGGTTTGGGACCCAGCGGACTTCAGCAGCCCCAGGCAGACCAGAGCCTGGCCAGGCAGGCTTGGCAGGCAGCTGCCAAGCTCACACTACCACTGCTCCCACCATGCTGGAGGAAGGAGGATGGCTTTGATCCACCTACAAAACCACCAACTTCACTGCTTACCTCTGGTTTTACAGGATCTCGGTCTTGCCACAAGAAGTGGCTGAAATTGGCCAAAAGATTCACACATCTTTGGGAGGAAAAGCAGGTGGGCAGCACGCTGCGGTGGGCTGAGAGGGCAGGAGACAGCCTGTCCTTCCCCGGCCGCCCCATGCTCCGGAGGGCAAGGACCTCCAGCCAGGCCGCTGCCAGGAGTGCCCCTCTGCCTTGCTGCTTGCGAAGGAGGCAAGCAGCCCACCACCCCTCCTGCCTGCCCTTGGCACCCTCCCAAAGCTGCCAGGCCAAGGGTGCCCTGTGGGCATCACTGCCCCGGCCCACATCCTGCACCCGGCCGCCTGGGGCCCAGCCCAGCCATCCCACATGCTGGGGTGTCTCCAGCCATACCCAACCACGGGAGCACGCACAGCTATGACAGGGACTGAAATCACATGCAACGCTTTCTGAGCTCCTACACTGTAAACAAGTGACCTGTACACCTAAACGGAGCCCCTCTCCTGGCACAGACATGGCATGCGCCCAAATGGCACTCCTGAAACTGCATGGCAGCGACCATGGGCTCCTCACTCCTTGCCACAGCCACACGGCTCCTGTCCCCTTTGCCCACACCAGGACAGGCTTGGCCTTTCAGTGGCTGTATCCTGAAAGACAGACTATTTTTAGAGCCATTAATAAGGGAAAGAAAAACAGATCACATTCACCAGGGAACACATCTGCTGCTCTCAGAGCTTGTTCTAGCCGCCACTGTCATTCTGTACTGAAAAAGCTCATTTTTCCTCCTCAGTAGAGGGACTCTACTGCATCTCCCCTGTGCTACATGGCACAAAGCTGCATTAGGATGACTACATGCATGGCACATGCTGAAGTTGCTACCCTCAGCATGTGCACCACACACCAGTAAGTTACTGCAAAATCACGCAGCAAAATCACCTTGTCCAGTTTTGGACAAGTGTACTCTGAAACCTGTTTTTGAAATGGTCCTGTTCCCTTACCTTCCACAAGAAGGCCTAATTCAAGCTACAGCAAACACGCTGAGAAGTACAAAGGACGTGGTTACGAGGTAGCGGGGTGGGGGGTGGGGGGGTGTGTCTTTTATGTTGGTGCAAATTGTCTGGGTTTTTCATTTAGCCTTCTTCACCATTATCCTTCTTCACCATTATCACCATTAAGTTCAAAGTAGAAGCCAACTCTCACGTGGGTGAGTTTCCACAGGAAATCCTGCCCTTCGTTCACTCTTATCCCTAAAGAGAACTGTTTCCTTTTGCTTGAAAAGCAACCGCCTTGAGTCGTATGCCACAGTGAATACTTTTTTAACACTAAATATAGATTCTCAAGGAAGGAAACATCAGGCAGACAACAAAAGCGAGGAACGTTAGCATGCAGCATGCATTGTGTCAGATGGTACAGGCTCTCTGAAAACGCACTTATGAGGAACACATGCTCTGTTAACACAAAAAAACCTGCAGACTAATGAACAGCAGAGATAAGAACTTTTCTCTTGAGTTTGATAAAAATCAAGCATTGCTTAATATAAATTCTACCCCCCCCCCCCCCCAAGCAAAGACATGCACAGACCATAAATACACCCTATCACCACCCCAGCCCTACAAAATAGTCTGACTGATCCTCTCACGATAATGGATATATAAATTTGTTACATTTTTTTTAAACACACAAACTTAACCTACCGCTGTAAGCTTGCACCTTTTTTTCGTCCCACACACGGCACAAGACATCAGCACAAAATAACTGGTGCCCCCATCTCTGCAAATCTCCCCAGCCCGACAGTTCCTCAGCCAAGCACAATTGCAGCTTTGCTTGCGAAAGCGAAACCTTGTTCATTACAAGCCATGCACAACCTAAGCAGCTTGCCTGACCAACTCCACAGGTGAACCCACAACATGGATGGTGCCATCTAATTCCAGTTCCATCTTCAAATGATCATATTGTCCCAGACCACAAAGGACAAATGAGCAGAAGTAGAAGCTAAGCTGGAAGCTGCTGCATCCATTTGGTTACTTCCCCTCAAACACCTGGCTGAGAAAGGAGGCTGTCCTGGAGCTCACCGATGTACCGGCTCTCATGGTCCAAGTGAGGCGCTGGCTCCCACTTCAGACACCATCATCACCACGGCCTTCCCCAAACTGCCCTTTCCCTAGTTGCAGAGATGTCCCCTCTCGCACAAACTCCTCCAAGCCCACCCCCTGCAGAGACACCCTCCGAGCTCCTTGGTCTCCGGTTGCATATTCCGAGACACCTCAACAACAAATGTAGAAGTGCATTTATTGTGTAAAAATAAATGTCTACCTAAACTCGAATTGAAGATCCAGTCCAGAAGTCTTTACTTTCACCCTAAGAAGTCCAATAGAAGTTATCCAAATACAACCCAAAGTCTCAAAATTAAGCTTAATTTGTTACCTGGTCCTGCTGTATACAGTTAAAATGAGACACTTTTACTCAGTAATAAACTGACAGGTCAGTGCGTGAAGCAATATTCCTCACACAAACCTCTTTCTATACAGTGGCACAGCCTCATCGCAACTGCTCCCACCCCAAACTTGTCGGCTCTGATGCTATATTACAAATGCCACACTCTCCTCTTTCTGTCTTTATGGACAGTTATTTTATTTTTCCTTCTTTAATACTAGGTGTTGATATGTATTTATCAAATTTCCATTTGCCTCTCAATCAAACTCTTAAAAAACCTGTTAGATCAAGTTGGAGTTTAGCAGGACAGAGTACATTTCATAAAGATCCCTTTTTCCCTCAGCACCACTATGGACACAACAGTTAAGACTTAACGGCCACCACCAGGGGGAAGTACCAAAGCTTTCATTACCCTCAGGAGAACACAGTCTCAGCACCACCTGAATAGAGATTTAATATGTCAACCTGATTTTCAAAGAAAATTATCAAGCTATGTATTCGCAGGTGTGAACAGATTGATCAATTAATTTATTTTCAAACAGTTGTGACCAGTGGGTAGTGGTGTAAAAGGTATTTAACACCTACAGTGCTTGCAAAAAACCTCCTGCTACAAAGGGGCTACCAAAACACAAGCTGGCATTTCAAATAGAAAAACTGTCAAAACAAGCTTCTTCAGATCTACTGCACTTCCCATAGTGTTCCATCTTAATTCCCTGCACAATTTTCCATTACTTAGGCAAGAAGCTTTTTGTTTGAAACTGACCCAAAATAGCAATAGATTGTGAATAACATATTTTTTACAGTCTTCATTATAACTCCGCAAAACAAAAAATGGAAATGGACCTAAAGCATTCCTGTTTCTACAGCTGACCTCACATTCACGCTTTGCAGAATTAGGGCCCAAATTACCTTTCTGCAGATTTTTACCAAATAACAGGGAAGGATCACATCAGTCAGCAAACAGTACAGAAATTAAACCACATTTTTACAATATACCCACGGAAGTTAACTGACTACCTTCAAAGCAGTAATTTACCCAAGGAACTAAGGTTACTGCTGTTTAACCCACGCAACATGGTACTGGCAAACAGTTCACAGGCATTTACTAGGCATCAAGTACCATCTGTGTTGTTAGCTCCTACAACTGCATCAATTGTCTCAACAAGCAGGAGTTTTTACTTTGTGATTTATGCTTTTTTTAAAGAAAACTCCAAAGGCCAGGTGAGTATCTCAGTCATTCCTATGAAAAAAGTAATTTCTCACTGGTGGATACAGAAAGAAATTCGCAAACATGACACAAGTGCTCTCTTAAAAGGTAACGACCAGGAAGCATGTGAATAAGCCCCCAAACCCCCTGATTTTCACCATTGCAGCAGCTACAGCACTGGCAGCAGCCAACCGGGCTGCGGTTGGCAACTCCCCCTCAATGCTGCACTGCTCCTCCTGCTGCCCAGGCAACTGGCCCTTGCCAGTCCACGACAAGGACAGAAACACCTCAAACTCCAGCCCCAGGCACAAAAAGAAAACTATTTTCACAGTGTAAGTAGCGATTTGACATGCTGCACAACGAGCTCTTAGGTGCTCAGGGATATTACTTCTGCAAAGTTATTTTCCAAAGTGTCTTGTAGAAGTGAAAAGCAATTTATTTACCGTGCTTTATAAAAACATCTTTTTGACATACACTTTAATATTAAGTAGCACTAATTTCACACAAATGAAATCATAAAGGGTGAAGTAGGACAGTAAGCTGGATAAGGAATTAATTACATAAACAATGGCAGAACTCTAAAGAAGCACAGTGGCTGCCACAACGAAGACCTTAACTACAAAAGCAGAAGGTGAGCAAGTTTTGCTACCCAATTTACTGCCCCAGGCAACTTTCCTTCAAGGTTTCTGTGATCTGCTTCCCATCTGACTGCACTCTGCCATCCACCTTTATTTTGACTCAGTTTCTCATGTGTATTTCCCAGGTAAACACTTGGCAGCTTCACCTCCCGTTTTAATCTTCCATCAGAGGTTTCACCCAGCAACACACTGTCTCAGCTTACCGGTTTCACGTGAAATCCTAAATTACAGCTAGAAGGAGTGCCAGCCCTGGACCAGTACCCCAGCATGCCGGGCACTATAGGGACACCTGAGAAAAAAAAAAAAAAGATAGCCTATGCGCCAACCAATTATATTTTTTTTATATATATAAAAACATATATATATTAATATATTAAATATTTATGTATACATAATTGTTTAAAATCTAAGATTACAGGGAGACCAGCCAGCTAAACAATATCCTTCCATGCTGAGTTTTTTAGCATGCAAGGTGTTCAACTCCTGTCAAATTTTTACAGTACCTCCTTGAAAGTTTCAAGAAAGTATTATATATTTTTACAAGGAGGTTTCCCAAGCATAAGAGGCATCCCGGGACACAGCAAAACCGTATCTCCTGGCAAATCCAGTGAGTTAGAAATCAAGACAGGAGACCTTGGCCAAAAAACCCCAACAAAAAAACCAAAACCCAACCAGGAGCCAACATGCCACTATTTGGCAAAAAAATGTCTTAGGAAGGCTGAAGAAAGCAGGGGGATTTTAGGTTAAGTCAGGCAGCTTATTCTTAAAATAAGAGAATATAAAATAAATGAAGTAGCAACACAAGGGGTGAAATTATGCATGACAGCCTAGGAAAATTACATCCACAAGTGCAGTCTGAACAGATGCTATGGAAGACAAGTCTGCTTTCATCACAGGTAAGAAAAAGCAGTTTACAGTCATCAGGGTGCAAAACAAAAACGTGAACAAGAATAAGGCTGGAGGAACGATCATTAGCCTAGACTGCATGCAAAATGTGAGCAAGATAATGACTGAGCCTGAACTTGAGGAGCCAGAAAAACACTGTCTGCACTTGTGCAGATAAGACTACTCATGTGGGACTTTTTTAGAAAAGATTCACAAGCTCATGGGGGAAGATGCTATTGGTAGAAAGCTTCCCAGATATAAAAAGAAAAATAAAAATGGCTAGGCTTAGCAATATACAAAGCCACAGATAACAGAAAAAGAAAAACCCACATGCAAAGGAACTAGAAGTCTTTTCCAAATCACAAAGAGCAGAACCTTTCTTTAGGTATTGCCACATCCACCTGCACAAAGAACAGGTCCACAGCCCATCAACTACAAGTTTCAACACTGTAAGAAAGTCTGGTTCCAAATCCACAATTTCTTTCCTATTTTTGTAGAGAGCTGCAGCCTCCTAAGACCATTCCTGCCAGATCCAAATACTTGCCAGAATAAACAGTCTAAGCCCCTGTGCCTTCTGTATGAGCTGCACCCAGCCACAGCCGCGCCCGCCTCTGCAGTAGGAGTGCTTGCAGACCCACTTCCCGACATCCCCACTGTACTTGCCCAACAGTGTGATTGAACATGGGACCAGGATCCCCAAGGAGGCCGTGAGGTCTCCATCCTTGGAGGTGCCCAACCCCGTGGGCAGAGACCCCTGAGCTTCTGTCATCCCCGGTTCTCTTGGGCTCTGTGACCTGTGTTCATACTCTTACAGGTTTTTTTTTTCTACCCCCATCCCCCATAAAAGTGTGGCCTGCAGGTTGTTCTAAGTTGTGGATGCCCCATCCCTGGCAGTGCTCAAGGCCAGGCTGGATGGGGCTGGGAGCAGCCTGGGCTGGGGGGAGGGGTCGCTGCCCCTGGCAGGGGCTTGAACTAGGTGATCTACAAGGTCCCTTCGAACCCAAACCATTCTGTGATTCTATGAAAGCAACTCAACAGGGACCTCAAAACAACTATGTATTTAGCTGACAGCTGACTGCGCACAGAGTGCTAAGCAGTAAGTTTCAGGTTATGTTTCCCCCTTGCTGAACTCTAATGCTCCCCAAAGTTATGCCAAGCTCCTTCCAGCCCTGTTACTGCCATTTCTGCCAAAGGGACACACACTGCTACTAATGGGGCAGCCCCTTTGCTGCTGGGGACTGCCTGACAGCCACTCCCCCCAGCACCCGTGTTAAAATCACTATTTTGGAAATAGGAGAGTTTCAAAAGGATGTGCTACAGATAACTGTGCCTTGTCTTCTGGCCTACTGTACTCTCTGCTTGAATTTCAGCACTGCTCCAGAAAGATGCTAAAGTTAATTAATGCACTGCCAAACTCATACAGCACCTTCTTTTACCACAGGTTCACCCCATGGGCTCTTTACCACTGGGACACAGGGTGGGTGGCTACATGGTTATGTGCTGAATGCAAGGGTTGGTCTTTTAAGTAAATGACACAAGGAGAGATTTCAACTTTCAGCAACTTTAAACAGTGACTGCTGGATCTCACTTTTTTAAATATTCAATAGCACAGAAACAAGAAACTGGTGAAAGTTAGCTCAAGACTATATCTGGGTAAGAATATTCCTGGGAGTCAGAAAGAAAATGTGAAGAACTATTTCCTGCGTCTATTTTTCTTTTTTAAATACACAGCTGAGAAACAGTTTTATCTCTCAATGACTTCATTTGCTCTTAAATGCTGAAGTCAGTTTATGAGGCCAGTGAGGTATTTTGCAATGATGGGAAATTTACTTAACAACTGTGGAAAACCCCTCAACCTAAGAAGAAAACTACTCTCTGCCCATGTGGCATTGAAATACCCACCAGAGCACAGCAGATGTGACACCTGCTCTCGGGATGGATATACAGAGGAGCCACCCACCAAGGCACAGGCTGGGCCAGGCTTCCCCAGCATGGGAGTGGGCAGCACAGCCCCCCTCCCTGCCATTACGCAGGCAAGAGGGGCACCAGCCTGCTCCCGAGCCAAGCCATGCTCACGCTGCACCAACAGCCACAGCGTGCAAGCGAGTTCTGGCAAGCTTGCAGAGCAAACTCCTGACCTTGTACCACCCCAGCTGCCCTGGTAGGAGGGCTGAACCCTTCCCTCTAGACTACCTTCCCCCGGCTTCCAAAACACAGGCAAAAACTACGCAGTGATTACCCGCTCAATTTCCTGATCCTCACTCTAAAAATCAGCAGCTGAAGAACATGGACTACTTTTGTTCATAAATTAAAAAAAGTTGAGCCAAACAAAACCTCTTTTTTTTTTTTTGGTTGTGGGGGGGTTTTGTTGTTGTTTTTTTGTTGTTGTTAAGAGAGAGAAGCGAGGTTGGGTTTTTTACTGCTCAACTCATTAAATAGCACCTTGATTTCTACACTCATCTTAAGAATTATTCACAAGACACAGCCAGGAATAGAGACTTTCTATTTAGAAGTTACATCTCCAGAATGTTTTTCCTTACTGTAACACATTTCTCACTCAAATAAGAGACAAGACTGCATCAAGAGAACTGACATCACATATATTTTCTCAGAATTACTGAACTCTTCCTGACCTACTGTACATACACAGTTTGGCATACTAGACTAGAATAAACACATGCTCGACAATTAAACAAAATGCAAGCAAAGTACTGCAAGAATGCATACTCTGGGTCCTGCTTATCTTTCATGTTTTTAAGAACATCACTCCATTTTGTAATGAAACATTCACCATCAACTGAATTCTGCTGCAGAAATGACCTAGACTTTTTTTTTAGGGGTGGGAAGGGGCTGGGGAAGATATCTTCAGTTTAAAAACTTACTTTCCATCTCAAGAAACCTCCTACAAGCAAGGGTGCTACCATGGCAGGGATGGACCCTGGGAGACCTCGGCACTGGCGAGCAGCTCTCACACTCCCCCCCCAGGAGTCTGAAGCCGGCATGCAAGCACTGCTACTGCTAAGGTGTAAGGCAAACCCAGCATATGTATAATAAAGTAACAAAAACAAACACAAAAGCCCGTTTCCATGAACACTTTATAGACACATTTCATGAAGCAGTAGGCTTGATTCAACACCAAAACCCAAGCAAGCAATATCACGAGGGATCAGTGGAAATCTCCTGATGGCCAGCCAGCAATAATACTATTACAACCAGAATTTGTGTTTGTGGCTCCAGAAATTCAAAGCCACTATGGAAAATTTTGTATATTTAAACCTAACTATTAAGAGATATCCTGTTTGCAGTGAGGTAACACCTCTATTTTTCTCTGTCACAAGGAAGTGCACTTAACCTAGTATCAACATTTCTGAACAGCGCTGGAATGGCTCTTTTCCTGTTTAGGAAAATGGGCTTCAGGCTCAAGTTAGACCCTGACAAAAAAATAAAGATTATTTTTATTGACTTTTTCCTCTCTGAGATTTTTTTCATATTTTGAAACATTCCAAATGCATAATAGGTCACACTGGGAAAAACCATCTCTAGTTTTCTCTGACTGCTCGAGAAGAAACTGAAGTCACCTCACTAGGTACCACAGCTTGAGGATGCACTTGACGAGAATGCTGCAAACATGAGGACATACTTAAAACGACAGTTGTAAGTGTTTTTTAAATGTTACTTTTGGAGAGCTCTGGAAACATATTTATGCTGCAATATGTGAATTGCTGTAAGGAAAAGTAAAGCTGCCCTTATGTTCAGGATTGAGAATTAAGACCGTAACCACAGTCGCTATTCCTTTGGCACAGGCTGTGCCAGCAAATTGCCCCACAGCCCTTGGGCTTCATCTGCTGCCTCCTGACAGCTCACCCGAGGAGAGGGCCCACAGCGGCTGCGAGGGAGGGAAACAGAGGCTGCACCTCAAGAAACACCATCCTCGAGCAGCACCATATGGGGCCACCCAACAGCACTGCTGGGGCAGGGGATTCGCTCCTGGGACTCAGTTCCTAGATAATTAAGGACAACTTTTTTTTTTTTTTCCTAGAGGGAAAACATTCCTGCAAATTAGCATGAGCAAGTCAAAATTACACAGCCATTACAGAAGAACAGCTAGAAGGCAGACATGTAAAACAAAAACTATACTACAAAATTAAGTGTTTTATACTTATCCTGCTGAATCTCTCACAACAGTTGTAGACTCGGAGACAATTTTTACATCAACCCCACTAGAATAAAGCAGGTTTGAACCGACTTTATTCACCAATCTCTCTCTCTCGTTTCCCCACAAAAAAACAAACCAAAACACAAAAAACACACAGCTCCAAAAAAATGCCACAGGTTATAGCAGCAAAAACCTTGTGATTCCAGTTTTTAATTTCACAGAGTAGTTACACCAACTGGAGTACGGCACTAACATCAAAACAGTGGATGTCCCAACTGAAACTCCATGCAATCTTAGGTGAAAGCGTCCACCAAGGCCTCCACCCTCAGATGGGAATGTGTCCCCTTGCACACCCACAGCTTTGGCAACACAGAGCTTCTCTGAGGGGACATCTTTCCTCCATGAAGGAAACTTGCCCTTGCTCATCCCAAAAGCCAGCCAAAAGAGCACCATCTTTTGGGGTGACCCCATCCTCAGCAGACAGTCAAAAGCAAAAAACAGAAACCAGTGGAAGACACCACACCACCACTGAAGAGTGCTAGGATGGTATTTTCGGATAAGAGAAATCCTAACCAGCCTGCTTAGGGAAAATTAAACACTGAGACTACATAAACCCACCCTCACCAGAACAGGGCATTCAACAGACAGGCCACCTCCCTACACCCACAAGCAATACCATATCCTTCCCTGACATAGCCCAAGCAGGGAAAGCAACGCAGCCAATACAGGCGTTGGGACACTCGGACCATCAGGCTGGACCTCCGTCCCCAGCTCATCCACACGCTCATTTGTGCCTGGACTGGGATCTGGCACAAACTGAGTAGCACCCATAGCACAGAGGTCAGGAATGATACACCTAGCTGGATTCAGGTGAGAGAGAGCTGGGACACAAGCCAGTACACACCAGTGGACTAAGACATCACATCTTACTTCCAGGCACACAATACAGATGGTATAGACATGGGAAAACACTATTCCCCCACCTTTCCTCCTTCAAAAACTTCCCTGGAGGTAAACATGGTGCTAGTCTGCTAGCTTGCAGCAAAAGACACAGTAGAGAAATGTTTTGTTTTCAGACTGCCCAAGGCCATGGCCTGACGGTCTGCTTCCAAGGTCATACAGGTAGAGTCCCTCACATCAGCTTCAGCAAACACGGCAGACTGCTGCATCTGTTTGACTGCCCTTCAAACTGGCATCCCCCAAAGTGTTATTTATTAAATAACACTTAGAAGATGCACACTATTTCTTGCAATATCAGATTTCACTCAGCGAGAAAAGTGGCAATATCACACTCTCAATACTGATATTTTTTCCACTGTGCAATATACTTCTGAGCTGAAAGACTGTTCTCCACCTTATACTACCTTGCAATGCACCAATACAATATGCAGTTCATTCCAGAGGAAAAAAGCTATGCCAGCTGTCAAATCCTACAGCAAGTAATTCACAATCATATTAGTTTACACAATGACCAAAATCTGTTTCCATCCTTGAAACACATCTCAGTTTTCAGAGCAAAGCTCCACACTAGAAACTTGGTCTCTCACCAATTCAAGCCCTTCTGAAAGAGAAGTTTTGTAAACACACCCACAGCAAAAAAACCCTAGCCCTTGGCAGCCAGAGCACAGGGCAGCAGGGCAGAGCAGAGCATGGCTGTGCTTGCCATCCTCCCAAAAAGCTATGGGCTGCTTACGTGCAGAAGTGGAAAGGGGAGTTGCGCAGTCTTGCACAGCTTTCTGGAGACAAAGAGAAGCTTTAATATACGACGTGAATGCTAACCCAAACTTCAGATCCTAAGGAGAAATGTAATTCCACCACCCCCAGAAAAAAAATAAATTAGTCCTATATTTGACTGCCAGAATATATTTTTTTTTTTTACCTGTAAAGCTAAATATAAGTGAAGGCACTACACTTGGCATTTTAAAAACCAACTGAGTGAAAATTTTTTTCCATTCTGTTCTCACAACCTTCTTGCATGTCTTTTGCTCCCCTCTTCAGTTTTCACACAAAGTATTTTCCATAGTTACACAAGATTTACTCTTAAATACAGTTAGGGGTTAACAGAACTAACTAGAATCAATTATTTATAAACTAATTCTTCATTAGTATCTGGCATATACAAGCTACCATATACCTGTTTTCATATCTCCATTTGAAACTAGAAAGGCTTGGTATACTGGGATTAGCTACCTCCACCCTAGTATGCTGTCTGACTTCAGAGGTCACCACATTCACATCACAACAGATGTCTCAAGCTTTCTCCCTGATTCCACAGCAAAACATCAGTTTTCTTATGTTGCCTTTTCTAGTGTTAAGGAGATCAATATTCCACCTACTCAGCCAGTTCAGGTGTCCTCACATGACAAATACATCATGAAGATGCTGGCACTAGGGCTCAGTATGAGCTTGTCTGCTTTTTCACTTTATTTGGAGAGCAGACAGTTTGAAGTGACAGAGCACAGTTTAATAAATCCGAAATAGATCTACTCTTGTTTTCAACTGTAACTTGCCTGTCAGAGACTCCTTAAAAGGCCTCCTTAAAAGACACCTCAAATTTCTGAACCATATTAAAACTTCAGAATTTTCCTCCCATCCCCCAATTTCCAGTCTTTAATTAATAGGATACTAGCTATAATGATAATTTCAGATTAAATACCAATGAAAGTGCAAAAGATAGTAAATGATGAAGTTGTGATCACTCCTGAGGGCTTAAGAGGGTTCTGGAAGGTACAGCTCTCCTTGGTTTTGAGTCTCCTCCTACGACGGATGCATTAAGTTGCAGTATGCTACTTCAGAGTTGACAGCAGCAGCCCCGGACTAGCAATTAGGGCATGATGACAAAGAAATCTCACCAGGCTAGGGAAAATGAAGGTATCGTTGCAGAGAAATTAATTTCCCTTTAGAGAAGTAACTTGGTTATTTCTAGCCTCTTTATTAAAGCAGCCTGCAAGTAGTCTTTCAGGATCCACCTTGCATCTTCACCACCTGGGTAGCTTTGTTGTGCTCTTGAGAATTGTACAGCAGCCTGGACATGCCAGGCGTGACCCATTCTGCACATCAGACAGCACAGACCACAGCAGTGTTCCATCTGACCACAGTGTCTGTGTCAAAGAAGAGAGTTTATTTTAAGGGGTCCTATTTTAACCAAAACAGCACAGCTCTGGCTGGTGTCTTTAGACATAGGCTTCATGTGCAGTTTTACAGTCAGAAAATAATTCACCATGGCAACAAAAGATTCAAAGCAAAATCCCAGTCCAGGTTCCCTGACCATCCAGATTGGGCTTCTCATTGGCACAATCTCATGCAGGTCAGATGACACTGACAAAAAGCAATTAATGAAGTGGCCTAGATCACACATGCTCAACACCATGTTCTACAGTACAGCTATGGTTTTTAAGCAATATATTTACAGCCTGATGAGAGGAGTGAATACAAGCAGATTCCAGATGCAAAGCACGTACATAAAATTAATCATGAATACTTAGCTAAAGACTGGTAGAAACAATCCTCAGGGGAGCAATTTGATCTAACCAAGCTGAATTCCAACTACTGCAAATTCACTCATTTAAAAGGAACTGTATGGCTATACATATAGATATAGGGGGCGATATACATACATATATATCTCTATATCCATCTCCTGTGAAGAACTGAAGTCCTGGAGGTGCAATTTTGGCCCTGACAAAGTTTTGCATGACGCTTATTGCTATAATGGCAAGATTAACCGCCGTGCTGCCAGAAGCTAATTATGCAGTGGGCAAGCACCATCATTGCACCGCGGGTGGCATGGCTGTGGCTCTGGGTTTAGGCTGGGTGAAACCAGCTGGCAGCACTGGTGAGACAACACCACACAGTGTCTATGCAACACTCCCTGTCTAAATTTTTTAGCATTCTTTCATAGCCTTGAAAAGTTTACATGAAATAGCAGCGGAAGCAAATGTGTATTAAAATGAGCACTGCCAACTCTAAGATAAAGATTCCAAAGATCTTTAAATGGCAAGCAAGTTGATAGGGTCAAAAATCAATTAAATTCATTTTACTTCCAATTATCTATCATTTCAGGTTTAATTTTTATATGGTTAAAAGTACGAGCAGGAAGGCTCTAAGAGCATCATTCCAGATTTACAAAAGGAAAGATTTTTTTCAATTTTAATTAAATAAAAAAACCACAACAAACCAACCACACTTTACTTGTGTTTTTATAAAGTTGAGTTTCCCAGTAAACTTGGATAATTAAGGATTACCTTTTTTTAATGCTTCATTCGCAGTTCTAAATCAGGGACAAAACCATTTCACTTAGTAGCCTTAAAACCCAAAGTCAAGCTTACTCATGAAATACCCTCTAATTCCAGCAGAGGTGATACTGGAAGCAGTCCTACTCTTACAGAACAGAAGGATACTGTTAAACCCAGGAGACTGCTATTCAGAGCTCTTCTGCAGGGCTGTTACATACAACAACTATTAACAGAAAGGAGTAGTGGAGAAGAAAAGCATCATTGTTCCCGCATCAACCAAATCTTGCGTATACTGTGAATATGTTAGCAAATACTTAACAACACAAGCACCAAGCAGTCAGTCTCTGTGTCTTCTGCAGCTACAGAAACCTGTCAATATGTTTATACTTCACTTTCAGAAGGCTCTCGCATACAAAAATACATTCCTTCCTATAAATTCTTCATTGAAAAACAACAAAAAATCCTGTTTATTTCCACTTATTGTCAATAGGAGTGAATCTGCTGGGTTTTCTTGGAATAAAACTAAAAGGCAAGATACACTCCATCCTTAAAACAGATATTTAGCTCACAAGATCAAACTAGAACTATCTGAACACCGGTGCTCAAAACCAACTGATTCTTTCCAAAACCACTTCTATGAAACAGTGTTACTTGCTAATACAGTATAAAAGTGCAAAGACATAGCATTTTTAACTGAGGACTTCACAATATCATCTAAATATGACTTAATGCATTAAATGCACATTGCCACCATAGGAAATAAAGCAAACACAGCAATTAATTATTTTTTTTTCTTCAAAATAATAAAAACATTGAGGACTTGGGCTCCAAGTCTATTCTGGTGCTTTTGAAGTGTTTTAGCTTGCATTTTACCCTGAGCATTATCCAATATACATAATTTTCCACACAGACACAAAGTATTTTAAGATAGAACTTAACAGCATCCAAGGCTGAGCTAGAACAGATCCTGAACTTACCAGCCAGAGTTTGAACTGTTTTTCAAGCATTTGCTATTCCCAACCAAACAACTTTGCCAGGCCGTAAATGAGCACAGTGGCAACAGCACATGAACAGGAACAGCAAAGTTCCAGCACACTTCACCAAAGAAGACACAGAAACACAAGCTATGAAAGATCCCCAGATCTGACTTTTGCTTTTCCTTGCAGATTAATCCCCAAACACTCCTCTCAGTTTAGATCTCATGAAATATTGAAGTTTTCAAAGAGTTCCATGAGTCACACTCATTCCAATTAACAGATCTCAGGCAGATGTCATCCTTACTTGAGACAGTTCCTCTAGGTTTTCCACACTCTGGTTTACAACCTGGTCAGCCATAGCTGCCTCTTCAATACATCTTATTCAGATCAGGTGTGATTTGGAATCAAGCCTCCCAGCTGGCCCCACTCTACACATGTGGGCTTGCAAGCAGCTATGGAGCCCAAGAGCTGCAGAGGAGCAGCCAAGTCATTTCTGCACATTTTCACGAGCTGTCATCTACTCTGCATCCCCTACAGAGCTTCATCTCTGCCTTGCTTGCAGAGATGGCCCAAGGTCACGGTCCACAATATGCCACCCATACAGCTTTTCAGCTGGGTGATGGGGATGAGAGACAGACTGGGGGTCATGAGCTAGGAGATCTGCCCCTGAAATTCCCCCCAGTATGCCTAGTGCCTTCCTCCAGAGTAAGTCCCATTTCTATGATGATACTCAAAACCAAATTAGAAAAAGGTCCTCAACAATGCATTAATCAACATACATATGTATCTGAAGGAATTCTACAGGGAATACAAGAAAATATCTGCTTGGTCTTTCTGAACTGTGGGGACACTCCAAAGTTCTGCGTAAAATATTTTACAAGTAATACAAAATGCTTCTGGTATTATATTGGTTCCCACAAGACACAACGTATAATCAAACACAACCAACAACGGATATGGAAAATAACACAAGTTTAGCCTCAGAGCATGCAAACTTTACAATAGTAGTTTTGTACTGCATATAACAATTCACGAAAAGAAAGACCACCACCTCAAATGCATAATAAGTATTCCATGTTTTCAATTAATTTGCCTACACGCTAGTCAGATTACCACATGCACACCAAACCTTAGAACCATCCACATTTACCTCATTGCTGCTGACAGAAGGATTCCCGTGGAGATCTGAGGTTGCACCTCAAACACTGTGTTCAGCTCTGGGCCCCTCACTCCCAGACAGACCCTGAGGGGCCAGAGTGTGTCCAGAGACAGGCAACGGAGCTGGTGAGGGGTCTGGAGCACAAGGCTGATGAGGAGTGGCTGATGGAACTGGGAATGTTCAGCCTGGAGAGGAGGAGGCTCAGGGGGACCTTATCACTCTCTACAACTGCCTGACAGGGGCTGTAGGCAGGGGAGGTCGGTCTCTTCTCCCAGGTAAGAAGCGGCAGGACAAGAGGAAACGGCCTCAAGTTGCACCAGGGGAGGTTTAGTTTGGGTATTAGGAAAAATCTCTTCACTGAAAGAATGGTCAAGCACTGGAACAGGCTGCCCAGGGACGTGGTGGAATCACCATCCCTGGAGGTGTTTAAAAGACATGTAGATGCAGTGCTTAGGGACATGGGTTAGTGGTGGGCTTGGCAGTGCTGGGTTAACAGTTGGACTTGATGATCTTAAAGGTCTTTTCCAACCTAAATGATTTTATGACTCTACGATTCCTGCACTTGCCATGTTCAGCTATTTCAAGCAAACACCCCCAGCCATAAACACCATACAACAACTGAAAGCCATCATAAAAGATGGGGCTGGCAGACATCCTGTAGAATGGCCGTTGTTACAGTGAGCAGCACCTCAGCAGGCAGTTACAGAGACAAATGCCCACTTACCATCAGACGAAGCCGGACACCTCCTGGAGAAGGCCATCTCCTCACACACAGTCCAGCCCTCTGTCACAGACTTCAGTGCTGGGCTGCCATCATGCATCCTAGTTAGGAATGACTTATTTGCTTTCTGATGTGTTGTTATTGCTATCTCCCCCACTCAGCTTTAGTAGAAGAGTAAAAAGAAGACAAACTTAACAGGTGACAGATCTAGGGTTTATTACTGCATTTAGAATCTGAGCTTAAGGTTTAAAATGTCTTTTCATCAGCTCCATTAGCAGCAGAGAACTATCTCTGTGACATCAAGACCCAGCATACAGTTTATGCCCACATGGTTTCTGATCCTGCTATACATAAACCTTGGCTCTATAACAGCTAAAGACAGCAAGAAGCCTGACATCCTGAGCACAACTGCACTTGAAGAGAACTGCCCAAAGGAACTCCAGCTGCTCCGGTCCCAACATGAAGTTTCAGTTTCACTGTCTTGATTTCCCATCTTTGCATAGTGCCAGATTTAAAGTTTTATCTGACGTCCAGATTGCTAGCTCTTGAACACAATTTCTTTATTACAGCAGTATAAAATTAAACCCTAAGAGTTTCAGAGGTATCCTTTCTAAACTTATTTGCGGGTACCTAGCCTTAGCTTCTTAAGGTGTTGGACAAAGACTTTCTAGGTACTATTGAGAATTAATTCTAAAAACAATCCATCAGAATAACAAGAATAAGCCTTGTGTTAAGATAGGGCCTTTCACCTTCTTGAAAACATGACAAAGTCTAAATATTTAAGTGTTAGTAAGACAACCAGAACATAGGCAGCTGAGAGATTACTTTAAACAAGGAGTACCCCATCCTTTAGTGACACTGTCAGGCCCAGGTACAGGTGCAGCCCCCCACCAGGTGACAGCTGATGGTGCCCAGGGCTGGAGGTCTGTGTGCTCCCCAGGATCCCTGTTCACTTCCTGCACCTCCTTCTTAGGAAAACTGAAAAGAATGGCACCAAAATTTACCAGAACAAACATCCTCAGCAGTTTAGGACCCCATTTTACCTGGGGAACACGTATTCCAATCCCCTCCCCCAGCTCCCAGGCTAGCTCGTGGGGTACCTTCGCCCTTCACCCCCTGTTACCAAGACCAGGCGCTCAGCTTTCTGCAAAACAGCTGACAGTCTCTTTAACCCATAGAAAGCACTCACCTTCTCTGAATGTGCTGAGTGCTTGTGGCACCCCCCAGCATGGGAGAGGGTGTCCAGACCCAGAGCTTGGCAGCCAGGCTCCCTGGGGCTGCACACCCCCCCAGCACCTCTGGGAGGGACCAGCAAAGAGAACCGGCCTTGGCAGCCCTGCCACAGGCAGCACCTCTCCAGGACATCCATTGCCAGAGATGGGCACCAAGGGCTCGGGCTCATCCCTGGCACCATCTGTGCCAACAGCAGCAACAACTCAAGAATCACAGCATGGTGGGGACTGGAAGGGCCCTCTGGAGCCCACCCCGTCCCACCCCCTGCTAGAGCAGTGTCCCCCAGAGCAGGCTGCACAGAGCCACGTCCAGGCGGGTTGGGGTGTCTGCAGAGCAGGAGAACCCCACAGCCTCTCCGGGCAGCTGTGCCCGTGCTCACCCTCACAGCGCACAAGTTCTGCCCCACGCTCAGATGGAAGCCCCTGTGCTGCAGCCTGTGCCCGATGCCCCTTGTCCTGTCGCTGGGCACCGCTGAGAAGAGCCTGGACCCATCCTCCTGGCACTCGCCCTTAAGATCTTTGTAGGCACTGGTGAGATGCCCTCTCCCTCTTCTCTTCTCCAGGCTGAAGAGGCCCAGCTACTTTGCCTCTCTGGGCTCGTGTGGAGGCATCCCCACAAGACACAGCTGCCTGGCAGGGATGGCACTGAAGCCAACGGGAGCACGAGCTGCGAAGGGCAGAGCCACCAGTGCTGCTGGAACACACCAGGCCCAGGAACATGAACAGAAGGTGTTTCTGTTGATGCATGGGAAGGGATGGCAGTATATCAGCAGGTTTGGAAACCAGCGTACTCAAACTGCAGGCAGGTAACTCCTGAAAGCTCCTGGAAAGATATGGGTGACACTGTTTTGGCCCCTCTACCTTCCCAGCTGCTGCAAATCAGTTAGTGAAGCTAAAAATACTTTACTTTCTAAAAATTACTTTTCCATATAAGGAAGAGCTGTTGTTACCAGAGAGATGTTACCACACAATCACCACAGAGAAGGAAGCTGGTCTACATAACTGTGACTGGATGGAGGGGGCCCCTGAAATAATCTTCTTATGAAGATGAGATTGTGGCTGTGGCCATGCTCACCTCCACAGCCAACACCGCTGCTGAAGCCGCTTGCAGTGGGAACATTGACTGTCACCCGGGATTACCAACCTGGATGCTTGCCAACATGGGGAGGAGGGAGGAGATACCCCGCTGATGGCCAGTGGGTCTGCTCTTTGTCATTCCCACATCCACAGCCAGGTCCTTCCTCTTTTCTCCAGAAAGCAACGCCTGACACCAGCTTACCCTGCTCAGGAAGACAACTGCTAGAACAGCCTGCACAGAGCAGCCCCAGCCCCAGGTGAAGCCCTGGCCCAGACAGAAAGGCTGGCAGGACCCCCACAGCCACCCCTGCAGCTGGAGTGGCCACCCTGCCCAGCCCAGGAGGAACATGCCTCGCGCACACACACCACTATATACACATTCCCTTAACAAACTATCAGCAAATTATTTTTTTTTTTTTTAATCGGTACATACCAATATTCCCTCTTTTTCTGCAGCAAACACCCACTGAAGCTATTGTTTTATATCAGAAAATATTCCATAAATATTATTGAGTGCTAATTCATTAACACATGATCTTACTTACAAACAATTAATCCTGATAGACACAACAACTATTCAGAATCCATTTCACTTCCTATCTTAAACACAGTAATTCTTAAAAGCCAGTAATACTGCAGGTATACAGCCCAGCCCTCCTGGCAATGCCAAAAGATTCATGACAAATATAACAGGCTGTGTTGTTCCTTGCGATACAGAGCTGACCCGTTTTGAATTTTTCAGAGTTCAAGAACAAAATGTCATTGGTGTGTTTCAGAAAGACTTGTCCTATTTTAGTACGAGGCATTGAAAATTACAGTCCTATTACTCTATTGAAATATGAACAGCAGGAAAAATGTAAGAGAAGGGAAAGTGCAGTGTAAAAATGAGGACATCTAGAATAAGATCCCTAGAGAAACAGAGAAAAAAAAAGAGAGGGGAAAAAAAATCACTGCATAGAAGACTTAAAAAAAATATCATAGAAGATTAATACATTCCCTGGGCAGCCTCACAGAAAGCTTGATATTCCAGCTATCAGTAAGAGGATATCAAAACACTGCAACAGAAATAGGTAACAGAATGGTTTTGAAATAACAAACCATCAGATTTCCGAAGTACATCACCAGTATAAAAAGCAAATTAATCCAATGTCAAACCCCCTCTCCTCAAACCCATGACCTTCAGCAGCTTATGGCTGGATCTACAGAGTCAGATCCCTCTGCATTTCCTTGCAAGTCCACGTGAAAGAAAGACATCCTTCATCTGAGTGCTGACTATCTCTGTTTACTGGACCTGTTTTTTAAAAGACTCACTGATTTCAAGAGACTTTTAACCAGTCAAGTTTTAAAGAGGTGATCAATAACAATAGCAGCAATCATTTTAATTAATTCTTCCAGCATAAAAAGCTTGGGATAAGTTTCCTCATCCAGAGAACAAAGGGAAGGGGGAAAAAATACAATCAATCATAATGTGATGAATTCCTAAATTCCTAGTAAGTCTACAGATAATGTGGCTGGATATTCTGTGTATAGGACAAAGAACAGGGAGCTTTTCCCCCTGCATTTAAAAATTCAGTGTTAGCAGATACTGAATACAGGGGGGAAATCAGACTGGCATTCCAAAGCTAGGTCATGTCCACTTGTATGGCCATTGAAGTATGACCCTCTGCATGGAAGAACAGCTAACATGCTTACACGGGGCACATTTTTAAGTATTATTTCTTTGCTTATTTTCCAAATGGTTTACATGCTACCCACAGCAACGGCAAACTGAGCATCCAGAACCATTCATTGACATCTACGCTTAATGGAAATTTTCAAATTCATCTATTATTTGGTATCATGTATGAGAAGTTTGAATACAATGCTGTGTGAAGTTTAATAGGCTTTTAGATTTCTGTAGACTCTAAAAATCCAGCAGCTCAGTCCCTGTTGGATTCTCATTCTTCAGTAATTTAAACAAGTAGTCACTCTCTCTTCCCCCCCTCCCCCCTTTTTTTATTCGAAAGCATTTCTCATTCCTCTCAGTACGTACAAAGCTTCTGTGATAGCTTTCATAAAGTTCAAAAGGAACCACAAGATCACAACTAGGCTATGGTAAGTTTCACCCACATTCCCATATATTGGCTGCAGAATTAATAAATATTTCTATTCTCAGCAGATTAGACTGTTGAGAGAAAACAGATGCTAGGAGAGCTGGAAGTATCATCAATGCGAGGGCTCCTGCAATGGCTGGGAATTAATTAGGTGAGATAAGAATGAAGATGATCATATAAAGCAATCCACACACTTTGCTGCAGATAAAGGGAAAAAAAGCTAAAGACCTTTGCAAAACCTATCTGCTGGCACATCTGAAAATGAGCTTAACCCCAAAACTTATGAATTGGCTAGGCATCTGAGAAACAGGTATATCGGTACCACTGGGAATGTCTTGTAGGGCAAGTTGAATCTGCTCTTCCCTTCCTCAGCATGAAAGGAGGCTCTCAGGAGTATCTTTTTCATGCCTATGTGTTTGTAAAGAGCAATCACATTACCTGTCCATTTGCCCCTCCTGGGAATGGTTCTGATCCCATCTCCTCCGCCAATCACTGGTATTTATTATCATGGAAATCTGCATCTTAGAATAAAGCTGGAGAAGAGCCCTGGATATGCAGCCAGACCTGTTTTAGTTGTGCCACTTTGATTGTCATGTTTTGACAATGTAGTTTCAAGAAAAAAAGGAAAGAATTGACTTACAAAGCACAGCCTTAGTATGTATTTGTAAGCTATACAGAGTGGGGAGCCAGGCTAGAGGAGAAAAAAAGCAGGCACCAAGTTACTTCTGAATTGGTGTGATAAAGAAAGAAACTTTGGCTGAAAGAGGTTGTTTTCTGCCCAACAGAATTACAATCACACCAAATGTATCTCAAACATACAATACCATCGTACGTAGCTACTATGTCTTTTCTGGAGCTTTGTTCTGCAGAATTTCACTAAAGATTTTGTCTGTTAAGATGCAGTATATCCCATAGATAGCTGCTGCTGAAACTACCTTCCAAAGAGAATGATTTCTCAGAATTTCAGCTGTCACTCAGGCACAAATAAACTTTTGCAGAAGGTGTTAAAAAAAATAAATCGGCTAAACAACAACAAAACACACAACATCACAAAAAAACCAAACCCAAACAACTTTCAATATAAATAAGGCACTGAGCAAAGTAACACATCGCTTTAGTGCTACTGCTCATGCTAACTTTAAAAATATAAAACAAAATAATGTAATCCTAGAAAGAAAGAGGAACTAGTAAAGGTTAATTTCTAGGGCTGGTGTCTTTACTCAGCATGAGCTCTCTGTGCCCAAATGAAAAAGGACTAAGATGAGAAAATACCCTGGGACACGGGCTTGCTGCAGTGGCCAAGGACCGCGGATCCTGTGGCCCGCGGCCTGCTCACGCCATGGCAAGCTGCAGCTGGCAGGAGTCTCCGCATTTCCTGGGAATACCAAGAAATCTCATTTTCTCCCCTTACCATCACAATTAACAGCAACAGGACTTCAAAGCTAGCTCTAAGAAAACAGTATGTTAACACCGATGATTTATCTCCTTTCACAACCCTTATTTTCTTGGGCAGGAAGGGCACAAAATCTTGGAAGTAAACGTAACACACTGACTTAAGTGATGGGGAGCAGCAGGAGGGAACATCTGTGAACTGAAGTTCACTCTCCCTGGGGTCTTTGCCTCCCATCCTCAGCAAGGGAGGAGACGGCATGACATGAAGGCCCACCTTCATGTATGCTAGTTTTATCAGGCAGGGCACCACCTGCACTGAAAACACTTTAATTACATTATACAAGCTCAGGGAAACAAAGTTGCATTGTTAAATGTTAGTAAACACTACACCTGTCCCTTAAAATCCAGCTTTCCGGTTAGTCTTCGTGTCTCTGTTTTACCTAAGAGGTACCTATATATACACGCACCTCTCCTGTACAAAATGTGTGAAGTAATCACTGCTAAGAAAGCTAGCTTGCTCCCAAATTTTTGTTAAATTATCACAAACTTGACCTGAAGATACATTGCATTCAACCTATATACGTGCGTGCACAATACTTGACCAAGACAAGGAAAATACAATACAGTACCAGTGTAAAACTTGGGCAACTTTTTCAAAACTGATGCACCAAGAAGATGGTTCAGGAAATAAATAAATTTTAAAAATCGACTAACACTTGCAGGTAGCTGTTAAATGTAGTCACAAAGAAAAGTCACATCTTTGCTTGACAATCAACTGGAAATCCACATTATTTATAATAACATCATAAAGTGTATCTGAAAGTAATATATCATGAGAGAGGCTCACAAGGAGCGTGGGAAAGGAATGGCAGAGTCTTAAAAAACACATGGCCAATCCATCACAACCAATGACGCATTGCAACTATTTTCACAGACTACTTTTCAAGTAATTACTACACTTTGAGAAGAAAAAGTCTTCTTTCAATGCATATCTGAAAAAAGCATATTAATCCCTAACACATAAAGGTCTTCTCAAAACCTTAAAAGATTTGCTAAGCATAAATTGTTAATACTTCGCATGTCTGCTTTGATTAAATTTGACAGTTTCCATATGGAAACTTACACTAAATTTCATCAAGAGCTTTACTTTGTTTAAAACATCAATCCATCTAATGCAATAAATATTTGCAGATATAGGAAAACATCACCTTTGTGGGTTATCCTTATAAGAAAGGGTGAGAATTCACACACAACTTCACTCAAATGCTTCCTATTTCCTTCCTGAATGATACATACCTTCTTATTCTCCCACCCAATTCTGCCCTGTTTCTCTTTGAAAACAGCTATTTTTGGTTCTCTATTTATATTTGTGGAAATTCTTGGTTGTTTTACTCACACTGAAAGGCTCAAGGATTCACTGAAGTTACATAGATAAAGATCTTAGCTTATGAAATCTCTCAGGGAAATGAACAAAATTATTTGACAAACTAGTGTTGGACATCATGGCCTCATATATCCTGGCATCTTCCTATTCCAGGCTTCCTTTGTCCACAGCCACAGCGTTTCTTTGGTATTTAAAGAAAACCCACTAAATTATGTGAGAAACGGAAGTTACTATGCTAAGGCCAAAACTTAGGTTAATAATTTCAAATCATTTTTATTAAAGATTATCATTATAAGTTCATGTCTAACTTTTGAAATACCACCAAGCCATAGTGCTATCAGGAATCAGTCAAGCAAGCATCTGGAACCACGTTTGGAGACCACCTAACCTAAACCTAGACCCACTCTGAAAATGAGCCCTGCTATGGAAGTCACGCGGCCCAGCGTTACACCAACGCAGGCAGGTTTGCCCCAGTGGTTCAGTCCAACGCTCCTTCCATCCACAGCTAAGAAACCACGTAGAAACACAGGAAAAATGCACATCCCTTGCGTCCCTCCCAACCTTTGGATAAAACCATGTGTAAAATAGTGAGAATTGGAAGTTTTAAAACATTGAGGACTGGGTTCAAAACATGATGAAAATACACAAATGGAGAAGCTAAGTGCACTTTAAGCTTTTTGCTTACTAAACAGAAGGATGTGACAGTTCATCTTCCTCACTGACAGGAAGGATCGATGTCAGTATGAATGATACATAGCGCTGCAACATACCAGCTAATAAAAATCATTCTGAAGGAAGATAATCAACAGCGATTACATCTGGGATTTGTACTCTTTAACTATTTGCCAGCTTTAAAAACTTGCAGAGTATTAAAACTTGTTTTAAATAGCATCTTAAAACCAACCCATTCTGTTTTATAAATTAAAAAAGAAAGGTCTATTTCCAGATATGCTAGTCCTAAATGTTGCTGAACTACCAAAATCAGCAGTTACTTGGTACAAATCCAGAAACTCGGATGTTTTCATTTCCGTATTATCTTCAGTGCTCCATGACAGAGCACAACTAAACGTTAACAGAAATGACCACTCTTGCAGAAACAGGGCTCCCCGCAGCATGCTCCAGCTCACAGGAAATGAGCTGCTCGCAGAAGCTTTAGCAAGTTTATCATACAGCTGCTGTCAGAAATGTAAGTCACTTTTCCATAATTGCTGGGAATGTCTACTGAGTTTAAAAAAAAAAAAAAAGAACAGCAACTTCAGAAAGAAAAAAAAGAATCAAAAAAGAAAGAAAAAACAGTTCAGATGGCAAGCAGTGTTTCTCATGGCTAGAGATTTAAGGAGGCGTTGCCAAATGAAGATGGCAGACATATTTCAAAAAATACTCAATTAAACAAAACATGGTAGAACAGAAATAGTACATTTCCTCTTTTTTGAAGGTTTAAGTCTGATGCTGCCAATGTTCATGAAGAACACTCAAGTAAGTGAACAAGATGCAGCGATAAATTCCAGTGAAAGTCTGAAGCACTATTAAATGAAAGCAAGCAATTTTTTTGCCCCCTGCCTTGGTTTCATGCTCTATAATTTATCTGACGCAGATGAATACATCTCTCCAATATAAGGCAGTCTTGAGAGAGGCCATTTCAGACACCTGTGCATTTCAATTTTTATCAGTATGCCTACTAAGCTGCTGAACTACTTTACAAGTAGTACAATATTCGGTGCCACTAACCAGAAACACCCACAAGGGCCATTTTCAGAGACCTGTAAGGAATACAGGCTTTTTAAGGACTGGTTCTCACCAGTTACTGGAATTAGGGTAGATGACAGAGGTGTTACATGTTGGGAGAGTGTACCAAATGGCACGGGAACTAACTGAGGGTTTGGGCACTAGTGCAGATTATGGACACTTCACTGATGGTGCAGCTGTTCACTGAAGTAGACTCACTTGTACTCTGTTACGTTACTTAAGCAAAACCCAGCATTCTACTGGGGGGGAGGGGGAAGAGAGCAAAACTGTAGAACAGGCTCTATAAATACAAAAATAAATATTCCAAGCACTAGATAATCTCCAGCTCTGCTAATGGAGCACACAGCAATTATTCACTTGTCAGGTGCACAGGAAATTTAAATGAGCTTTGTTAATGCCACATCTGTTGGCATGTGCTTTGCATTTTTCCACAAGGTATAATACTTGCTGTACTCCAGGTTCTGTATCACACACTGGATTTTAGGAAGCTTTTACAAACACTCTGTTTTCGCATACTGAGACCTTGTCTCCTCGGTAGACACTATCATATACAACACATTTGTACTGCAAATTGTACTGTCACTGGGCTCTCTAAGTGCCATGAGCTTAAATAATCACAAATACTAAGCTCAGTTGCTACTCCTATTTCAGATTTCTAAATAGCTAGTAGATGTTACTATATACTTCAGAAATATTTATGCAACACAGCTTTAGACAAAAGAATTTCAATTTTACCCATCTTTGAAGCATAGGCAATAATAAAAGGAAGAAAAAAGGTGCAAGACAGACAGACAGAAGGGAGAGCACTGCTCCAAGAAAACACACTGTCATAAAGTCTCCATTAGCCTTTCAAACCAGTGAGAATGAAAAGGAGCTTCACCATCCCTCTAGTAACACATTTGAAAAATTCACCATCACAGTATTTATTACCACCTGTTCATATCATGTTTTTTTGGTGTGGGTTTTTTGGTTGGTTGGTTGTTTTTTTTAAGTCCATTGCCAGGAGTCAGTCACCTTCCAAATATTTAAAACACAGCAAAACCAACAAACCTCCCCCAAGCCCCACCCCCAAATCACCACCACCACCAAACCCTCTAAAAACCTCACACAAACAATTAGGCCACATTACTAAACTCTGGAGATAAATCCCCATCACTCTGTTCACTGATGCACATGGTCAAGACATCACAGAAAACATGACCTCCAGGTACCCAGCCCTTTGGTGTAGCCAGAGCACACATGCAAAGCTGTCACAAAGCTGTCAGTGCAATGCTTTAGCAAAAGGCGATGGAGGACAAAAACTGGCTGTAAATGAAGGGAGCAGTACAGGTTTTAGAACTATTTCTGCACATCTCTTTCAGACCACTGCAGCATGTGTCTGCTGTTAGTCCCAAAGCCACTCACAGGAACAGTAACCAAAAAAAGCTGCACTTCAGGGTTTTCTGAACTGAAAGAAAAGCCTGTAACATTTAACTGAAGCAGTGTTTCAGTCTTGAGGTATAAACCAAGTAGCCTCTCTAGCTTTTTTTCCCCCGGTAACTTCCTACTTGGTTTATTACACTTTTAAAGGCAAATCTGCTTGTAGATCACTTGGTTCAATGATCAGAGGGAAGATGCTACAGACTCACAAAACTCAGCCAAACACAACGCTACAATAAAAAAAGTAGACATACTTTCCCCCCAATATTCATTCAGCTTGCTTTCCACCTTTGAAGGAAGTGAAGCAGTCTATAAACTTTCCAGGAACAGGCAAGGGCCACAGTTCTCTGAAAAGGCAAATCACTCCGGTACATTGATCTGTGAGGAGACCTTTTATTCAAAGGTCTCAGTACTCCAAACACAGTACTCAAAACAGTATTTTCCCTCTGATACAGAACTGAGCACTTCAAGAGGAACACAGTTTGTACCACCTCTTCTCAGAGACCTGATAACATCTATTTCCAAAATGAATTAAAGAATGCCATTTGAATTCATGGTTACTTAAATTATTTGGAAAAAGCACACATTTGGCTCCCCACAGTACGTCACAGCTAGTGTTTAGATAGATGTGGCAAAGTCAACTAAAGTAAAGCCCCCAATTTCAAATTTGTTTTAGATCCATCTACTTGCATTTTCATGTTATGATTTGCTTATTGCTCTAGAGAAAAATACTTGCACAATGCCACAGTTATTTTGCAAAACACAAGATTATACTTAAAATTCTATACATCAGACTGGGCACAGAAATTAAAGTAATACATTGTTCAGAAACATCAGAGAAATAAAGTAGAGGTGTCCATGGGCTTCCTGTACTATTAGCATACATAGTGACACCATAAACTTCCCATTCTTTATCTTTGAATATACTATTAAGGGGAAAATACCCATTTTAAGCAAGGAAAAGCATGAAACAGAACACACAGAACAGTCTAATAAACTGTCTGTATGAATGTCACATTTCAGAAATGTTATTGAAATTCCTACATTAAAAAAACTCTTCAGAAGTTTTACCACTTCTTTATATACTCATTTAATGAGAATAATCAGCTATTTCCATTTTCTTAGAGCTTTTAAGTTCACATATTTAATTAAGAGGTTTAGGAAGAAGTGCTAGGAAGACAACGTAAGAACTTCAGTTCTGCTGAGATCTCCAGATAATGTCTTCACATTTTTCAACTATTTAAAATACAACTGAACCTTCCAAAAATCCAGAGCGGCTAGAGAAATTTCCCTGTAGGATGATATCATGCAAGGAAATCTCAGTACCAGTAGATTTCAAGCAAACATAGTTAAAAGTGCTATCTAACATTTTCCAACTTTCAACAAAAGCTTTAAGGAACATAGTTAAGTGATCCAAGTATTTACAGACTCCTCAGCAAAGCTAGCTTTTCACCAGCGCTAAAGGAAATTCACCATAGGTTTATTCTTGTATTTGGAAGCAAATGCAGTAACAGTATTCCCTCCAAGTATGAGGCTACGCAGCACTAACTTTTAACTGGGGATTTGGGGGTTTTGGGGTTTTTTTTGATTTTTTGTTGTTGTTGTTTTGGGTGGTGGTGGTATGTGTTTGGGGTTTTGGTTGGTTTGTTTATTTGGGGTGGGTTTGTTTTTTGTGTAGAGTTTTTTGGTGGTGGGCTTTTTTGTTTGTTTGTTTTTTAAACAAATGTCTCTTATCCAGCATATTCATTAAGATTTCTGTATTTGTGTGACAGTCCAGTGAAATGAAGTGATTTTAAATAGGCCTGGAGTAGAGGAGGATGGACAGTGTTCATTGTCCCCACTTCTGGATCCCCCTGCAGGAGCTGAACCTAAAACCCACAAACTACTCAGAACAGAGCAGCCTTCTGTGCATTTATGGTGCGTAGCATGACTGGGTCCCCCCACTGCTTTTGTCTTCAGAATACAGCCCTGCACAGGCTTTCAGGATAAAACCATGCCTGTCAACCTCCAGCAGCAGATAAGACAGACTCCTCCAACAAAGAATTCACATAGCTGCAAAAATGCTTTCTACTTGCAGGTTACTGACTAAGGAAAAGCACAATGCGTTTTCCTAATGAAGATTTTGGGAACATCCCTTCCTATGAAACACCCACAAGCTTCAGAATTGCCTCTGAACTTCAAAACTATCTGTCTGCCTCCAGCACATCCCACTCCATGAACTTCCCTGCTCCAGGGTGAGATGTGCGGTGAAGCACTCGCTCCTCCAGCCTCTGCTGACCCAGTACTGCAGGACTCATGCACCTGCTTGGGGAGAGCCCCTTAGCAGAGATAAACCAGAACAAGGCAGAGGTGAAGCAGAAGCCCCAGGGAGTGACGGACTGGGAGCAGTGGAGCACAGGACTCCCCCCCCCCCCCCCCCAAAGCAGGGGAGGGTCAGCTCCCCCACACCCTGACCCTTACACTCCTCTTCTCTGCACCTCTCCATCCTGCTGCTGCTGCACTGGAAAGCCCCTTACATGAACTGCAGAAGTTGTCCGTGACAGCAGCAGAAAGCCCTGCTCTCAAGGACTGCTGAAGTATTTTGCCTTCTCTCTCTCCTTCCATCTGCAGCAGCCAGAAGACTTGCCAGGGGTGGTTGGGTGACAGCTGCCAGGGGTTGCAAAACCTGCAGGAGAACAGCCGAGATTCAAGCACTGAGCTCAGAGACGGAAGAGAGGAGAGACAGTGCTGTGAATACCCGCAGCCTTGAGAGACACCACCAGCCTTGCCCTCCTCTGCAACCCAGAGCATCCTCAAAACCTGCACATCTGCCTGTGCTGTCCCCAGCTCCCCAGGAAACCACCTGTGAGCTTTCGTGGCCAGGACAGCCTCAGCTGGCAACCGCTGCCCCCAGGGGGCTGCACGCCCTCCCCAGCCTTTCGTGGCCCTGCTACCCTGGAGCACCTACACCCAGCACATGGCAGCTCTCCACAGCAGGGAAAAGGAGAGAGACAGGACTGGGACACAGCTGTGAATTAGGTGACATCACTAAGCCACACAGCAGTCAAATTTGAGATCAGGTATGGAATTCTTCTCGGCAGAGGGAAGGGTCTAAACCTGCCCTGCTGCTGGAGGCGATGCTGGGCAGCCTCACCACACCAGGCATGCCCAGTCCTGCTTGTGGTGAACGTGGTGAGCAAACCGAGCTAAACTCCACAACACACCTCCATGGCTTGAGGCGAACACCTCTGTACAGCCCAGCGAACAGAGCGGACACACCGTTTCTCAGAAGTGATGCAGAGATTTTTAAAATATTGGCAGAAGCTTTACTCTCTACACTCTGACCATGCAGATCAATTACTGCAAATATGAATGGCAGGTCATCTTGCCTTACACTACCAGGTGACTGAACAAAAATGTAGACAAGAAGAGGAATACTTTTTTTTTTTCCTCCTTTCTGTACTATGACAACATCTCTTCCCAGTTCACAGCTCAGTTCTTTGGACCAATCATGTTTCAAGTAACAAAAAGTAATACGGCAAACAGCAGTAGATAAAATAGAAACACATAAGCCAAGCAGCTGTTCCGCTATCTAATCACTTCCCATTGTGCACCTTTGCCATTACTTTGTTTGGGGTAAATATCATAGCCATCAGCTGCTAGTGAACTCTGCAGTATCCCTTCTCTTAGCCTCTCAGTCACTTGTAACTGTCTTCTGGCTCCTGTGCTTCTACCACCTTTCCAGTTCAAGTAATCAGGAACAGCATGTTTATTTGATACTGAAATGTCAGTAGAAAAGCAAATAAAAAACCCCAATCAGAGCTGAAAACCCGACTTAGAGACTTCAGTTTCAGCACACTAGTAAAGCATGTGAGGAAGCTTTCAGAAGAGTTAGAGAAGCTTTGTAAGCTGACTGACAGCGTGACCATTTCCCCACACCTTCAGGAAAGCACGCACATGTTCCAGCTCCTGGACCAAAGTTACTCCCCAAAGCATTCAGAAATGGTCTATGTCCATAACAGAAAAGCAGATAAAAAGTGAATGAGGATTTGCCACAAAAACATGGACTGAGAAGTAGAAAGTTGTCTTCTGCAAGTGCAGGAAAGCAACAGGCAATGGCTCAGCAACAACAAAACACAGGGAGGGGCACAGGTTGGCGGCAAGCATGATGTCTGGCTGTATAGTCACCGGCTGCTTCAAGTAAAGGTCACCTGGTCCAACCCTCTGCTCAAACAAGGTCACCCAGGGTCAGCTGCCCCAGACCACATCCAGGTGGCTTTTGAATGCTTCCAAGGGCAAAGAGCCCACAACCTCTCTGGGCAACCTGTGCCAGTGCTCGGCCACCCTTGCAGCAGAAAGGTGTTTCCTTGTGTACTTTTCTTGCATTGCTCTGAACTTAACGTAAATAAAACCTTCTATCTGTTTAATATGGATTTTCATTGTACAACACCAAATATTCACATACAAATGAAAAACCAATTAGCTTGGCAAAAGTTATTATTTTAAGCAACGCAAGCAAGCCTCACACCAAAATCCCACCTACTTAGTCAAGGACATATGCCTTCACCTGGCTTCCACAGCTGCCTTTATTGATCCTGGCATAAAATGTACTTTTCACTCACTCACTTCAGCAAAACTACAATGGCACCGATAGCCTATAAGAACAAGTAGATCCACATGGCATCAGCCCCTTCCCCCTTTTTCCCTAAATGATATTTCAGATCTTTGGTTGTTGAGATGAGTAAAAGGCACACAGCGGTCATAAATCACAAGTACTTTAATATTTAGTAAGGATAGCTGAAGAGAAAAGGCTTGCTTCCCTTTTGCTAAAAATTGCTATCCCACAAGACAAATCAGAATTGGCTTCATGGTCTTGCAAGCAGCCAAGCCTAGATAAGGTCTGTCCTCCCAGCCCAGAAAAACAACATTGCCAGTTCATAAGCACAAACTTGCTTTAGCAGAAGATTCTTGGGTGACATCCAGTTCTCTGAAGTGAGCACGTTGGTCCTATCATACGTTCCATCTAATTCTTGACTCCTTAATGTGCCAGGCAATATTTGAAGTTTACAACTAAATTTTTTTTAAAAAAAAGTTATTTCATTTCTTCCTCCAATAAAAAGCGGGATAGGAATTCTAGACCAACACTTTCACTTTGAACAGCTGTTTTAAACAACATTTTGAATTATGAGATCAGGAACACAAACAGCCAGTGCTTTTGTCAAAAGGAACCTTCTTTGTGTGAATCTGCTGCAATAACAGATCCAACGATAGCTGTCTGCCCAACATTACATGTAAAGTTCTTCACTGCCAGTTACTCCAAGAAAAGCAGGAATTCTGTCCCCAGAATTCTGAAATTAAACAAGAACTCTGAAGTAATTAAAATATAGCTAATGCCGGCTGATAGTACTTAGTAAATACAGAATTCCCTCAAGTGATTTTTTGAACAATTTCTTTTGACACGTAAATAAACACTGCCAAAGATAGTTCAAGCATACATTTCCAAGATGTTCCTATGGGAAAACTAGCTTTGCTTTTCCCACTGGGATTGGTAAAGCCTCTAAAATTAGGGAGTTTGCCACACCAGAAAAACAAAAAAAACCCTAACTTCAAAAAAGCTCCCACAGGATCACTTAAAAGGCTTTAACGAAAGACTTCAGAATTACGTCCTGCTCACAAAGCCTGCCTGCTGCTCACTGTTCAGCACTGCTAGCACCGCAGTAGCTAACAGCACAGTACATAGTTGCTCCGAAGAGCATATCCATAACATGCAGTGGGCTGCCGACACGTTCAAGGGCAATTTAAAAAAATAAATAATAATAAAAAAAGAAATCTCTTTTCAAGAATGCAATGGAAACTGGAAAACTAAGAGAGAACAAGTAGAGGCAGCTCTATCTTGTGCACAGTACAACAAACAAGTTTTGGATATGGCATGTTCCCATGGTAATTAATGTCTGTGATCGGCCACTCCTTCTGCAGTATGCTAGTGAAGCCTTTTAATGAGATCTGAGACAGGTGACATTACGTAATGTCCCGTAAACAGCCTTGGCAAGCCTTACCAAAATGCAGACAGAGACAGAGCATCTTTCCCTGCTTTTACTCACTCCCGTAAGTATAGACTTTTTCTTCTAAAGCCTATCTAAAGAGCTAGTTTTGTCATTCATTTGAGCTTGCATAAACCAAAGGAACCTCTCACTAAGCAGAATGCTCACATAGCCTGTATTAACTAAGCCTTTGTTTAGCCAGGAACTTCTCCAGTAATAAGATGTGGTGCATGCCCATACAAGCTGTGTTGAAGATGGCACGTGGTGCTCCTCTGCCTTCCTCAAAATAAAGGGGAAAGAATGAGCCATCATCCTGGTCTCACCCATGACCCACACCATCCGGTTACTCCTGATTGCTCACCGCTGGACTCTGGCACACAGCCTAGACTTTAAGAGAGAAACATTGCACAGCCTGCTCTGGCTGAAAAGCTACTCTGACCTGCTTGCGTGCCATCTTGGCTGTCCACCTTATGGTCTTCAGCTGCATGACCTTCACAGCATCCTTCTAAAATCCTCCAGTTTTCAGAGGGAGAACCAGGATGCGGTGTCCACAGCCTGTCACAAGCACAGGAATGCCTTTGGTTGCAGTTTGAGGTGTCAACTGCCCGGGGTATCTGGTGCCACTTGCCCAGGGTCACACAGGATGCCTGAGGCTGAACACAAACTGAACCTGATTTCCATAGCCTACACCAGCATTCCCACTGTCAAACCACCTTCCTCCCTAATGACTAGAAAACATTTTTATCCTGAAGCAGTTATTTTTTTTCTCCAGGTTTTTCCTGGGCACTTGCTGCACTGCTTCTCTACAACACAGGCATGCAGTCCTGCTTTGAACTGTGTCAGTTACTGGTGTCCCCATACAGCCACCTGCAGCCATGAGTTCTGCAATCTAACACCCTATGGGTTCTAAATTTGAATTTAATTTAACAGCACTTATTTTCTATTGCAAAGAAAAATACCAAAACAACCTCTTTTCAGTACCATTCAGTATACTTTACTCCTACATCCCTGAAAAGAGAAGTGCACAGTTTCTGTATGTGCACCAGCAAACCATTCACAAATGAACATTTTTGAATTCTGGCTCTCTGGCGACTGGTGGGTTCCTCCCAGTGACTAAATGCCATGCTGCTAGCACTTCTGGAGCTGGCTGATGAGCAGCAAGCAGGCTTTGAAAACAGTAGGCAATTCCAGATACTTTTTTAAAAACTCTACAAACAGGCTCACTTAGGATGACTGAGGTCTCCTGCACCTCAGCTGAGCAAGTGGATTGATTCTGTAGGGAAGGAAAACACCTGATGACCCCGTCACCGCCATGCTGCACTGCCTGCTCACATGAATGCTCCTTCTCCGCTCACCTCACTGGCACGTCCCCAGGCCACCTGCCCCGCCATCCTGAGGGAGGGGGCAAGGCCAGCCCCCCCACCCAACAGCTTTCGCCCCTGGATGACCCAGAGGCAATGGGCCCCCTGGATCCCACAGGCTACAGCCTGACTCCAGGAGCCGGACCCCTCTACGGGTTGCCACCATGCGACCCCAAGCCACAGCGCTCCGGAAGTGCCAGGGCCGTGGCTCCCACTGGGTGCTGCAGGAGGGCCAGCGAGGCCTGGCCCAGAGGCAGGCAGCCAGGTCAGGCCCTCCTGCACACCCCAGCTCGGCCTGGGAGCTCATTTTACGGAGTGCAGCCCACCGAAGGGTGGCTGAGGGCCGGCCGGCTGCCTGCAGCCTCCAGCACAGACGGCAGGCATGGGCAAAGGCAAGACAAACGGGCAAATGTGCGCGGGGGAGGTCAGGGCTCCCCTTCCCTGAGCAAGGCCTGGCCCCAAGGCCGGGGGCTGCCACTCCTCGCACCCAGCACTGACCAGCCCCAGCCCCACCGGGCACTGCAGGCAGGAGGCAGGCCCATACACTGCACCATATCATCACCGTGCTGCTCCTGATCAGGCTGGTTTTTTCAGCTTATGGGCTTTTTCTATGCCTGCTACAATTTCATGTCATACTAAAGCTTCTACTTGCAGGAATTTCTGACTACAAACTGTATAAGAAAAGAAACAGAGGTAAAACCAGGGAAAACTGAGGAGACTGAAAAGGTAAGAACAGCAGGGCATTTAAAAACATCTATTTGGCAAGAAACATAGGCAGGATATCTTTCCATTGATTGGGGAAAAGGTGCAGGAAAAGACCAGAAGATGTTTTACTGAGGACAAACCAAAACTTGAAGTGAAAATCCTTCCAGTCACAAACCACAACGTGAAAGGAAAGTTCTTCCTGTTGCACTTGTAACTGCATCCCTCAGCTGCTGTATCACCTCAAGTTACAAGCACGCAGGTCTCGAGCTGGGTTAACGTTTGTTAAATATCCAGGTATCAGTAACAGTCGTATCACCTAAAAGCCATTTGAATCGGCACATAAGCTACCTATACCACCAGAGAAAACTTGCAGTGTTGTCATGGGGTTTTTTTAATTACTTTTCTTAGTTTTAATGTTCTGCTTTCACGGATATTATCTGTTAAAGCTGACTGACTTGTGAAGACAAGTGCTTAACAACCTGAAGACAATAATGAAAACAATCAATTATATCTGACTTCAAAATATATATCATCATATAAAAGCAATGATCACTTTTGTTTGCTGTCAATAAATGCTTTAATAGCCTTTCCAATAACATTAAAAATGAAAACAATTAAATAGTACATCTACAATAAAGAATGATGTATGAATAATGAAAATAGCGCTAGAAGTGTTGAATAACTACTATATACCATTGGAAAAAAGGCAGTAAAATAAACATTTTACTTTTAATATTCACTCTTCCCCCATCTGATGATTACTGTGCTCAACCTGAACTTTTCCACAATATGAAATAACGTATTTCCCTGGAACTTTCATCAGGGGAAGATGCCTTGCCACTTAAGTAACAAAGATGTAAGGAGGATGCTAAATGACTGTGACAGGTCATTCAAGCAGTCATCCAAGGCAAAAAGTCTTGCTTTTCTGTGACCATTTCCTATTCTCTACCAAGAAAGTCAAAGATGGTTAGAAAACACTGCGTAAAGTATTAGACTACAATAATGTAGATATATTTTTAGAACTTCCACATTCTAAAAGCATACAGCTGGCTGGCAGTCTGACCTGTCTGCCTGCCTTTTTCCATTTTTTTTTCCAAATTAAGGTAAGAGTTTAAGGGCAGAGGACAAGGTAAAGCTTTGACCAAAGCAGCTGGTCTTCTGGGCAGGGGGTGGAAAGGAGACAACTCCCAGAGCTCATACTTTCAGCCAGTCTGTCTTCCAAGGTAGTTGAGTCATTTGATTTTGTTTTCTCACACGGATACCAAGGAATAGCATGTTGGTCTGCCCTGGTTAAGAAGAGACCTTGAATTTAACCTTGTGGAATTGCCTCTTCGACAGAGAGCAAGACACCCATTGCATTAAAGGCAGTGCAACATTTCAAAACCCAAGATAAAGCTCCATGTGGAACAGTTTTAAAACAAGTGAGTTACTTCACTGGAAGTACATTGTCCTGGCTCTGTCTTTAACAGGCGTGTTACCTGGCATGCCCCTGGGCCCTGAAGATGTGCATTAATAAATCTGATGCCTCCCATATGCATTCAGTCCCAATTGTAGCTGAACAGTTCTTCTTCAAGGGGCAGTGAACAACACGTTCAGGGGAACAGAACTCTCCTTCCTGATCGCTTTTGAGACACATGCAAAACTGCAAATGAAAAGGCTACTTTTCTCAGTGACATCCTCACTTCAAATAATAAGTGAGCAATAAGGGGAGAGCTTTCAGGAGGAGGTAAATATATGCAGTGTAAGAAAGGGAAAGAAAGTATTTGAGATAAAAAGAGAAAATACATTTGCAGGGGGGTAGAAGATGTAAACAGTATGATGAAATAAATAACAGAAAAGGGAAAGAGAGAAAGTAAACAACTGATCAGCCTTTTAGAAAAATCATGAAGTCTGAGAGCTTGACTGGTATCTGTGTGCAACCTACTTTGAAGTCAAACTCTCTGGTAAGAAAATTCACAATGAGAACTTTGAAACAGCAAGAAAAACTTTGAATTTGACCCTTGCAAGAGTGCTCATACAAGCTAATAAACTCACAGATTCACATGTAAAGCATTCTTCCTACGGTATCCTATTCCCACTGCATAATTTCATATTCAAATATTTTGGGAATTAAATCCTCTTAAACCATCAGACTGATACACTGGCAGTTTGTGAAAACCCAGCAGGTTACAAAATGCTAGCTCTACTCTGCCTGCTATAAAACCACATTAACAGAAAACTGTAATTATATAATGCACTTTGCCACTATTACTTCCTCATGTAAACATGTGCTCTTGCTGTTAATGATAACACTTAATCAAAAGGAGAAGAAAGATGGTCTACAAGATAATCTTCTGAGTTTCCTGCTTAAGGGAAGCTAAACACTGTACAAGCTCCTAATTAGAACTCTTTTGTTCAGAGAATTGTAAAAATACCCGCTAAAAAGAAAAACGCTTATTTTTTGTTAAATAAAAAACTCATTTTTTTTAAAGCGTACAACTCCATCTTGGGGGAAAATTCCCACCCTCTGTCTTGCCTGTACTATTACTGCTCCAATCATCTTCAGCTAATTAGAAAAGAGCTTTTAAATTTTACAAGTCTGCAGACGTACAACAGTGTGTCCCTGCTCTAGTGCATGACTGCTTCGGGTCTTGATTCTCATTTATACTTAAGAGGGGAATTTGCTCTGCAACTCACCCTCAGCTCTTACTGCTTATTAAACCTTCGGGGGCTGAGAGACAAGGGCTGGTTGTGAGCAGGACCTGTGCAGTCACCACAGAAGCCCATGGAGGAAGCACCATGGACCACAGCACAAAGCCCGGCAGGAGGATACTCCGGAGTGGGTGCACTGGTTACAATTAACCTCACCAGCACACACTGCTGTGCCATCTTTAGCCTAAGCTAGGGATGCTAAGAGCTGAATTACTTGGGAAGCTGACACCTAGGAAGCCATAAATCAGCATGAGTATTTAGATCTTCTTCAAGCAGGCTGTGAATGATTTAGGGAAGACCTTGTCAAAACTGTGTGCTGTACATATTTGATGCTAGCACCTACCTAAAGACCAAGTGAAGAAAGAGCTACAAACTGGTTCAGTCCTCCCCACAACTATCCTACAGCTTTTTCAAAGCAGGAGCACCAACAGTTGCAGCACGTGAGCAACAGAGACCGGCACGGGCATTCCTGCTGGTACAGCTCCACCGTCCTGCCCAAGTCACTTCAGCTGTCCGCACACGTGTCCCTGAGCTCATGCCTGGTCACAGAAATAGCAGGAAACAAGAGGTAGCAAAGGAGTTTGAAATCAAAACACCTTTTCACAGCAGCAGATTAAGAACTACACACAAAGCAAGAGACAGCAGCCAGACATCATTATGTCAAGCCACCACTCAGCTTTGTTCAGTTGCACATCTGGGCCAACAGCTGTATCCTGCTGGTAATGCGTTACCAACAATTTCATTCTCAAGATACAGCTGATCCCTCTAAAAATTTTCAAATGCACAAGCACTGCAAAGGGCTATAATACAGCTTTCTCCTCCCCATCATCATTTTCACATAGCTCAAGAAGTTGTAGGTAGTACCAAATTCTAGTCCACCTTGAAATTTCACCTCCTGCAAAGGGTGTTTAGAATTGAATAAAACAAGAGTTAGTCTCCTAGAAAACAGCATAAGCATGAGTACAGCAGAAACTGTAAGAAAAACATTGATTTGAGATTCTGCCATAGAAAACCAAAGAAGACAGCAACAATGTTTAAGAAAGTACCAGTGGCACTCACACAACAGAAAATTAGTATCAGAAAGAAGACACCAAAAAAACCAGAAAATAGGAAGTGAGGAGTGCACGAACAGATAAAAGAGTAATTAGCGCTACTTATTTTTAGGGTTCCCATAATAGAGAACACTGAAAAACACTTTTTTGTTGGCCTTCTACGTTATCGCTTGAGTATGTATTCCTAAAATGGAAGCCCTCAGTTAAGAGCAGGCAATTTTACAGCACCACAGAAAGCAAGGCAATAAACAACCAGGGTGTGGGGACAGTGCCCTCACCAGCTGGCCAGAGCTGCCAAGCGCCAGGCTAGGCCCCAGGACAGCCACCCAGGAGGGCTTTCAGGCCTGCCAGAGCAACCCATCCATGGCCAGGGCTCCTTCTCCAAGCACCAGCCAGCTTTGGGAGCACAGCAAGAGGGGAAGCTTGCTCCAAAGCACATGAGCCCACTGGTGAGGCCAAACCAGGGCCCTCCTTGCTTGTCTGCCTCTGCCCCTCTTCCTCCAGCTACCCAGTTTCTGTCCTTCTTGCCCCTCACCTGGCCCGAGAACATGTGCGAGCTCATCCCTGCCTGCCAGCGAGGTGCCCACAGCCACAGTCAGCCCCCCCACATCAGGCAGAAACACCCCCCATAGAAGCAACACCTTTATCTGAGCACATTTGTCTTGTTTTCTTTTCCACTCCAGGTAACATCAACACAGCCTGACAGTAAGGATGGAGAAAAGTGTTTCTCTGCAGTGAAACAATGTATCTTTTTAAAAAATCACAATGAATCAAACATTATCTTTCGCTCTATCTGGTAGATAAGATTTGAAGAAAAGAGGGTGCCTTGACTTGCAACATACTAGTCCTAACACTTATACAGAAATCAAAACCTAATGAATGTATTTTCCATCCTACCACACTTCAAATATATCACAAAATTTAAGTAATTATTTAGGGGTGAGGGAACAAAAACCAGCAAAATAAAACCCTAAACAAACCCAAAGCCAAAAATACCCCTTTTCATTATTACCTAATACCAGCCAAATCCACAGATATCTAACATCAAAATAAAACTACACCCACTGTTTCAGGATTGGAAAATTAAAATCAGGTGATAAAGAAAAGACAACTGCACTGTGATCACAATCAAATTTAAATGCCTTTTACTGACAGCGTAATGTTTCCTCGCTTTTCCATTTCCCTTGGTGGAGCTAAGAGGAAAGGAATCCTGGAAACCCATTAAAAGAGCAGACTGCTTTTAAAAATTATGGGAAGTACTACTACTTCAAATTCAATTAATAGACTTCAACTCTTAACAGAGGTAAAGGATATTCCAAGTTTGTACTCAGAATTAAAGCAATGAAACTTACTTACAATAACACTACTGCTACAAATAGGGCTTAGAACAAGATATTCCACCCCTGCCCTCTTTCTGTACTATATGAGAAAGGGAGACTTTCACCCGAATGTTGTGTAGGTTAAGGCCACTTGGGAATGTGAAAGCTTACTGCCCCAACTGTCATATAAAGGCTAGTATTTTACATAGTCAAAGAACACACAGGTAGGACAGCAACGCTGTTAAGTCATTTAAAGATCCTGAGTGTTTGTACCCTAGCACCACACAGCTATTCCCTAATCTACTTTCTCCCCTCCTTTTTTTAACTACTAAGATTACACGTTCTGTTTAGCTTTTGCCTTTTTCTTGTCATTATTATGGTTCTATTCTGGCCTAAGTTTGTCCCGAGAATTTAAGAACTGCATCAACCTCCTGTTAGAGAAAAGCTACATACATTCAGTGGCATGAAGACAAGAGGAAACATTTTCAGAAGTACATACCTGACTTGGGCTCATATATTCCAGTTTCGAAAGGAACCAGAACAAATGAACCATTTTCCAACCCAAGAAGAAACGGTGGAACTTGCACAGTTAAATCTGCTGGGCATACTGAAAATCTTTAGGGCAAAGATCTACATCCAGAGGTTTAAACAACACTGATTGTTAGTCACCTAAAACCGAAACAGAGAAGGACACAATTTTCAAGTGTAAGCACTAAGGTGTTTTATCAATATTTGTGACTGCACCCAGCTAAATATGCAGCCAACTAACAAAATCTCTGAGACAACAATGAAAACTGAATTGCAAAGATCTCCATCTGCCTCCATCCAGCAGAAACAACCACAACTCCTTTGCTGCACTGACAATGAAACGCGCAGTAAGAGAAGTTTCTCCACTACATACAGCCTCTCCAAGACATCTGCCAGACAGGAGGGATGGAGGCAGGGACAGAGGGGCTGCCCGCCTGCGTTCGCTGAGACAGGGCTGGGGACCTGCCCGAACAGAGGACAGATGCACCTCCCGCCACTTGTGCCCAGGCACCTGCAACCCAGCCTGCTCTGCACGTTGGCCAGTAACACGCTGCACTTGGGGCTGCACGACCTAGCTGTGGAACCCAAATGTCTCCTCCACTGATGTACTCTCATTGCCATGAAATGCTCCTGACCCTACCTAAAACCCTCCTGAGCAGAGTCCCACAGAAGTTGCCAGGATCGCTCCAAGCCTGAGGGTGTCCTCAGCAGGGTTTTCCACAGTTTGGCTCAAGGCATTTTATTGCCGACATCAGCACAACTTTCTGCCAGGCACCCACACACAGCCCTCGGGAGGATGAGCTCACGCTGCCTGACAGCTCTCACAGGCCCCAACACCAGCTGCTCACACCTGACTCCCAGGTTTTTGTCCCAGGCAAAACCAAACAGAGTTAAGCCTTTTAAAAGTAACTGAAGAGAATGAAAAGGATACAGCAGATAGGATTTTAATTTAATGTGCTGTCTTTTTTTTCCTATACAGTAAAAGCAGTGAAGTGCCAGACAGATTGATTCTGTGGCCACTGCAGTGTGTAGGCTCACTGTAAGGTAAATCGTTTTTTTTTTTCTGTCAGTGCAGACAGAGGAAGCAAAGAAAGCACAGAAACTGCGGAGGGAGAGGCTCCTATAATAGAATGCTCTGGGTTGGAAAGGACCTTTAAAGATAGTCTAGTCCAAGCCCCTGCCACAGGCAAAGGCATCAGGGGAGAGTGTGTGTGTGTGAAGTGGCCCACAAGCAACCTGAACTCCATCTTCTGTTAGCAAAAGTATATTGTGATAAAAACAGGAAATGTTTACACAGTAAGACAAACATTAAATGCTTATGAAAACATGAATGTACCAAAAATCATATGCATTCATATTCATGAGATGCACATGTTCATAAAACTTGGAAGAATATTTGTGTATCTTATACTGTGTTAACTTTTTTAATGAAGCAGCAAAACTACTCAAGGAATGAAAAACCCAGCACAGTCCCTTTTCAGTGTTAACTGTTTATGTTTATTCATGAGCTCCCAGGTCACCATTGCAACAGGTTATTAGTGGATGCGGATGGCTGGCAGGAGCAAACCAGTATATTATCATAACTTGCTTCTGGCAGTCAGAGAAGGAAAAACAAAACAAGACAAAAAGCAACCTTCTTCACTTTCCAAAAGTATAGCCAGGTCAGCAATACCCATTATCTAGGAAAGACTGTCCCACCCAGATAAACCCATTTACCAAAGAGATTTTAAATTATTCTATAAAATACTGGTCTCTACTATGCACATACAGCATGTGCCCACCAAGTAAACAGTACTTATACAAAACACATCTAAACTGCAAGTTGTGCTGTTGCTGCACTGCTCAGGCTACTTTAACCAAGTTGGAGAAAGGTTCATTGTGGAGCCCACACGTGAGGGTTCACTGGCATGGAAAGGGGGAGCAGAAGCCCGACCCATGCAAAGGTGGGACTGTGTTAGTGCAGGTACTCAGTCTTGACCATCCCCTCTGCTCGGTGTTTCTGTACTGTGTCGTGAAAATGCATATTGTTATACTACCCTGAGGTCTAGCAAAATTTTACTAAAGTGTGGTGTTTAGTTAAAGTATGTATCACCAACTGAAATTTGAAATCAGGAATTGTAAAAAATTGATTAAAAGGAACTGGAAATCGTTTCCCAACCCAGCTTAGGTGAAGACTATCAAAGCAGGAGTCCTTGTTCATGACTGAAATCACTTTAGGTCATAGCAGAGAAACTTACTCCTCAGCTGAATACGAAGGACCCAACAAGCAGAAACAGCCACTGACAGCTCCCACATGTAAATCGAAAGCTGAGACCACAAACCAAGCTAATGTCATCTTTACTGTGCCTGAACTACACCAACATTACTATAGAAACCTGACCGGGCAGTCACCAGTCCCAACTCCAACAGCAACAAACCAGAAGCATAATCACGAAAGTTCAGACCAGTCTTTCCATTCCCCACCCTGCAGCGGAACATACCCAAATAAGACTGGCTTTGTTGCTGTAGAAAACTGAATTTTTCATCGTAAGGGAGTTGCTTGCTAGAGCAGAAGCATTCCTTTCTTTGGTCACACTGAACGATAAACAAGAAACACGCTCCAGGAATGCCAGCGAGTCTCAAATACTAACTAGGAACAACCAGGAAATCGTTCAGTCTGACAGCACAGGATTTCTTCAGTGACACCGCTCTGAAGCTGTTGCTTTTGTTGCTCAGACAAAAGAGAAGGCAGGAGCACTTTGAACGACAGCATTCGCTACACGAGATAGTGGGCTCAGGTCAGACAGAGCCATCGTCTTTAGGCTCCAGCAACGGCAACAGGAACACACAGCAGTAATTACCTGCCCTACTGAACACCACGTGGCTTCGCTCACAAATGGATGCTGCACAAGTCTAAGGCCATAATCATGAAAATCATCACGAAATGAGTATTTTCACAGTGCTCACTTAATATGAATCGACACATTTAAGTGTAAAAATAACTGCGGTGATAAATTGTCAAAGTTTACTGAACTTGGTGAAAAGATGAATTGCACCCTTCGACTACACACAGATCAAAGTGTGTACTTTACAGGTCAGCCTTCCAGATGATGCAAAAACAAACTTTGAAGACTGGGGGTGATCACGAAAACAACACACCTACTGTCGAGCACTTATCAATTTGTGCATAGGGCTGGCGCACGAAACAAAGCCAGTCCCAACACACACGGCAGGAGTGACACACAGCACAAGTTTGGACCCAGTTCCCTGCTGCTTTACAAGCTGCAAGCCCCTACAAATACTGCCTTTGCGGTATGTGACACACCAGTATTAGTTCCAGAAACGCTTTGTCACTGAGTTCAGTGGTGCCAGACTTCACACCGGGCACAGGTTTAGAAGCCTGGCTGCTATTCCAGATATTTGTGAATATCTCTTAATTCACGCAAACTTACAAGGAAGCATTCTTCTCTTTTCTTAACTACTAGCTCTATCAACTGTTGCATTAGTCTTCTTTGCAACCATAAGAAATATTCCAAACGTTTGCCGGAGCGTACTACGCTAAGCAGAAATTAAACCGTATTTTCGTGTCCCAAGGGGCGAGGTATCTCGGGGGAGCGCCGAAGGTCAGCCTCCGCGACAGGGTTGCGCCGGGGCAGGACCCGCTCCGCCCCCCCCGGGAATGAGCGCTCGCGCCCTCCTGACATTTCGGGAGGAAGGACCGGAATCGCCTGGGACGATGTGACACCGCACGGCACCCCCAAAACCAACACCGCCGACGAGGAAGTGGCACGGCGGCGGCACCGGGCATTCCCGGCGCCCGGCTCCGCGCTCCCAGAGGCAGCACAGCCCCCGCGGCAAGCGCTTCGGCCGCCGGGACGGCTTGCCGGGACACCGGCACCCACACACCCCCCCACGGCGGGCAGCGCTGCCCACCGACACCCGGGGCCGGCCGGCACCGGCGCGGGGAGGCAGCCGCGGAAGGGGGGGCGGCGCTAGGACCGGCGCGGGGCGGCGGCCCGCTGCCCGGCGGAGACCCCGGCCCCCCCGCACATCCCCGGCGGGGCGCGCACGGCCGCGGTACTTACGTCGTCAAAGAGGGACCCGACGTTGGCCGTCACCAGGAGCACCCCGGCGCCGGCCGCGGCCCCCTTCACCGCCATGGCGCCGGCGCTGGCGGCGGGCGGGCGGGCGGAAGCGCGGCCGGCAGCGGCGGCGCTGCGGGGAGCCCGGGGGCGGGCGCGGGGCGCTGCGGCGAGCGGGGCGCCTGGCCCGCCCCGTCAGCGCGGGCGGGCGGGCGGCGGCGAGTCCTCCCGGCGCGGGCAGCCCGCGGACATTCGCGCCGCGGCGGGCCGGCCGCCCTGCGGCTGCTGCGGGGCCGCGGCGCTCAGCGCTCGCCCGCCGCCGCCGTCGCCGTCGCGCTGCTGCCGGGACGGCTCCCGCCGGCGGAGGCTGGCGCCGGGCCGCGGCGCATGGCAGGTCGGCGGGATGGGGCGGCGCGGGACGGGGCGGCTGCTGCGGCGCGGCTGGACTGGGCGCTCCCCGGCGGGGCTGGGCTGGGCGGGCGCTGCGCGTACCGCGCTGCTGCTGCCGCCACCGCTCCCGGCTCTGGCGGCGCGGCGGGCGGGCCGGGCTAGGGCTCTGCGCCCGCGACGTCACAGCGGCCCCGCGCGGCTCTTAAAAGGGCAACGCCACCCCGGGGAAGCGCCCCGCGGGACGCGGCCGGCAGCGCTGTCCCGGGGCTCGGCCGCCGCGCGTCCCCGCGGAGCGCGCCGGGCTGGGCCGCCGCTCCCGCAACGCCGCCCGCTGGGTGGGGCCGCCGCTCACCTGCGCGGCCCGGGCCGGCAGCCGGTGCCCGGGGCGGCGAGGCCGGGCGGGGCTGCGGGCCGCTCAGCGCCCCGGCGGGGCAGGCGGCACGTCTCTGCCCGGGCGCTGCCTCCTGCGGGGAAAAAGGGCCCGCTGCCGGTTCTGCGGGCGCCCCCGGGCAGCCGGGGGCCTCTCCCGGGGGTCTGCCCTGAACGGGAGCGCGGCCGCGGGCGGTGCGGACCCCCGCGTAGCGGCAGCCGGCCCGGGCGGCGGCCGCGGGTACGGGCACCGGCCGCTCCCCATCCGGCCCCGTGCGCCTGACCGGCTTAGGCAAACGGGTACGGCCGCCCCCAGGGCGGAAAACCCGCAGCGCTGCAGCAGGGCTGTCACCGGGAGCGGAAGGCCAGAGGGTGACCGGCGGTGCCGGACAAGGGGCTGTTCGCCCCGGCAGGATCTGGCCCCGTGCGGGAGTGTGCCCGGCTGGGCCTGCCGAGCCGGGGAAGTGTCCCAGCAAGCTTCAGCCTGCGAACCCACCCGTCGCGGGAGGAATCTCATCGCTGACTTTGCTCAAGAAACCAGAGAAATGACAAATCAGTCTTTGCTATGCTGTGCAAAACAGCTGGCTCCTAAGACTATCTATATGTCATGGCTGGTTAGTAATGGGAACAAAATGTGCAGAAGGTCAGATTACGAGGCTTGCAGAGGGCTTGCTAAGTTTTGGAGCTGAGGACGCTCTTGTCAAAAAAGCATGTGAATGATATGGGCAGGTAGTTGCTGAGCAGAGTGGGGGAAATGGGAAACCCAAACTAGATTCAAGAGCAACTGCACGAATACACAAAACTGAGGGGAAAACGAAATGTAGAGGCAGATTCAGGGGTGCTGTGCCAGGAAGCGTGATGGTGAGGAATGTCCAACGGTGGGTGACACACACTGTAGTAGAGGTGACAACGGAAATCGCTGAAGACTGAGACGTCCTTCACACCGAGCAGGAGGACATCACACTGAACAAGAAGGCTTGGCCAGAGAAATGAGCGGCCCCTGTCAGAGAAATAAAAATATTGTTACTGCTCCTCAGCAGAATGTTATTTCTCCCCTCAGCGCTTGGCTGGCTGTCACCCCAGGGAGAGGTGTCTGCTGGGCAGCAAATAATCGCATATGGTTCCAAATACAAGGTGAAGAAAATATATCTCCCAAACAGGCCTTTGGGTGTGGTTTATGCAAAATTTATTATATTTTGCATCGTAATCGACAAAGTGTGCTTACAGTCAGTTAGCGAGTCTCTCCCAAGTTAAAGATACATCAAGCAAATGAGCTTGTCTGCTCAGTGCTTGCAGTGAATGAGATTTCATGTGGGACAGAAGAACAGTTTCGCACCTCTTCAGTAAGCTTCCGTTACCCAGAAATACCTAAGCAATGTCTTCCTGGTACCTTGCAGTTCTGCTCACCCCACCTGCAGTCAGGAAAGGAGGTTGAGCTCACCCTCGTTCCCCTGTAACTGTTGTGGGTAGCAGTACGCAGAAACCAGCAGACAGACCTTCAGTTCAAGTTGGTTCCTCCCATGCCCACCGCAGGCACACAGGTTCTGCTGAAGACCATGGCGTGCCTGCCGCACGGTCACCGAAGCGCAGCCCACACGGGGGCCCGGGTGCTGCCGTCACACGCCTGCAGTACTGAGAGTCTCAGAAAGCAGGAGCAGCACTTGAGCTGGGCAGGCCCTGCCTTGCTAGTGCATTATGGGGAGGGGTTGCAGAAATGGAGGGGAGAGAGCAAAACAACTGAAGTCATGGATCCCCCAGCTTGAAGAAGGGGCCTGGTACCCACTGTCAAGCCAGGGCAATGAGAAGCAGGCACAGGCTCAAACAGCTTGAAGCTATGAAAAGAGCGAGCAACTGTGGCAGATGCCTGTGTCTGAAAAGCCACTACTTGATAAAAGAAAGGCAAAATTATTCTTGGTATTCAACAGCAAAAATAAATACTGTTAAGTACTACTGACCCGAGGAAACATTGACTTCACCGTCCTTTGGTGCTCTTCACCACACCATAGTAGTGTATCACACTAGCAGATAGGCACGGGTGGATGAGCGGGCCCACCAACCTGTGAGAGGAGATGGCTATTTCCAATGATACTGAACTTGATGAGTCAGTCCTGTAAAGTCTCTCCTTTGTGGCAAACTTTCTCAGGTAGGGATGCAAGCAGAACGACAAAAACTCTGCTAGATTGTGACCACTGGCCTTCTTTGTTAGCAGGCACAAATGAAAAATACAATTAAATAAAAAACAAGTGAAAATTGTGAAAGTCTGCCTCAAACATGGGATCCCTGCTGACCTCCAGTGAGCTGCGACATATGGGTAAATGCAGCGCAGAATATGCTCATGCCGAGACACTAAACACTGCTGGACTCCTCTGGACAATTTCTTCTAAGGGTTTGTGCATCTCCCAAAACTGCTATTGCATGAAGTTGCACTATAAACATCATGATCTTACCTGGATGCAGCCATCAGAGGTATCGAAGATGGATTGATCAAACCTACCATCCTGCTATACCTTGACGTGTTCACACATAGGAAAAAAAAATTAAGGGAGCGGGGGGCAGGGGGGAGGGGGAGCATCAGAACATTCACTGCTGTGGTTTTGGCACACAAGTCTTACAAATTTCAGCCCACAGCGATTACATCAAAGCCAGGGTATGCTGGAGGAGGCTGTGTCAAATTACACCCAGCTGGAAAGGGATCCCGGGCCATATGGCATCCAGGGGAAAAGTTTGGCAGTGCTCAGGAACAGGAAACTAGAATAGGAAGTGGCTGCAGACCACAAGAAGTTACTTGTAAAGAACCCAGGCAGCAATCACTGCACTACAATGCAGATGTACTTTGCCAATCTCTTTGGTAGAGGAAGCACTACAGCATGAAAATGTAGCAACTGCATAAAAGTAAAACAATGACTGACCGATGACTGAGCTGATGATGCCTGTGAATCCCATGCCTTCTTCAAGGAAAGCAGTGGATAAACCCTGAGAGAACAGAAACTTAAAATACAGCACCATCTATAAAGTGATTTCAAAAGAATTCCTGAGAGATGACTCACCCAATAGCGAATTATAGTAGAAGCCATTTCCAAAAGCAAGAAATGCTGAACGTCAAGGAGGTGTAACGATATCCTAGACCCGGAGATGTGTGTGGGGACGAACAGGCTAAGCCAAATGCCCAGTGTCCCCAGAGGAAAGCCAAGGAGAGGTGAGCCAAGCACGCAGCCTGCCTTCTTGCTGTGGGCTGTGGGTCGGCAATGACCACAGCAGCTCCTGTTAGTGAGCCAGGGCAGCATCTCGGCAGATGCAGAACTCAGTCTGCACTGTTTCGGACAGTGGATCCTAACTGCAGCCATTTGGCTGTTTTGTCCAGGGCCAGAATTCATTCATCTTATCAAATGGCAACATCCAATCAGTAACAAATACTTCCAATTAAAAAAAGTAAGGAATGACTGAAGCAACACTTCTATTGCTATTGCAGGAACCCAATACAAATACTGGTAGAAGATGCACACTGTCAGCCACTTTGTAGAGCAGGGAAGGTGTAGGGGGGACATGAGCTAATTCTGCAAAGGTAAATTGTGCAGTGCTGGTACTTGGTAAATTCAGATAACAAGATCTATATGTGTGTTATATGGGGAAAAAATGGGGACACATGACAAATCTAAGTCCAAATATAAAAGTTTTCCAGTGGCAATGATGGAAGAGTAATAGGTAAAAACATGCCGAAGTCTGAATTATGTGACCTTTGACATAACACTAAACCTAAGTGTGTACTGTGGAGCTGATAATTTTTCTCTAGATATTGCAATGGATAATTCATAAGAGGAGATGTTACAGTATAATGCAGTGATAGGACAAGGGACAACAGTTTTAAACTGAGAGAGGGGAGATGTAGATGAGCTGTGAGGCAGAAATTGTTCCCCGTGAGGGCGGCGAGGAGCTGGCCCAGGCTGCCCAGAGCAGCTGTGGGTGCCCCATCCCTGGCAGTGCTCAAGGCCAGGCTGGATGGGGCTGGGAGCAGCCTGGGCTGGGGGGAGGGGGCCCTGCCCAGGGCAGGGGAGTGGGACGAGATGAAGGTCCCTTCCAACCTGAACCATTCTGTGATTCTATGATAATGATGGGGAAATAGGAGTAGGTATGGAAGTGTCGCTTTGCATCCCATTCAGCGAGTAGTTGTTACTGCCTCCAGCTGTATCCACACCAGCACCATCTCCAGCTCCAGAGGTTCACAGCTCTGACCCCTGGGCCAAATCCAGTTGGCTGAAGGTGCAAATGCAGATCAGATCATTTCTCTTCCTCTTCTGCACAGGGACAGAAGGCAGACGGGTGTTGGTTGGTGGTATTACTGTAGGGAAAGCATCACTGCTAGCTATGGTTGCCTAACATTTCTGTTACAGCTCCTACTTTTCCAGTACTTATAACCCAGACAGTGTAGTCTGAGTATTTTCAGTCTTGGTGCCTGCCTTGAATATTAAGTTTGAGCAAGAGGGCTCAAGAATCAGGTTAATTTTTACTAAGTAGCTTTGCCATGTGAGGGAAAAAATGGTCTTGAGGCTGGATTTTTCAAATAAGCCTGAGAGTCAGATAATTGCACAACATCACTGTCCACATGAATTTTCATACACAGCTTGGAAAACAATGTCACCACTTGCACAGAGGCCACAAAAATGTTGTCTTGTAGGTTTGGGCTATTGCATTCTTGACCCAAGTTCCAATATTTTCACTGCTTTTCCTACTGAAATAGAGCATGAGTAAGATAACAAAGAGTTACTTGACATTACTCATTGGCAGTTTCATAGAAAATGTGATTGAAATTGGCAGAGAGATGTGTGATACCCCAGACCCACCGATGCACCTTCTGATGAGTGCAGGCAAACAGGCAAGCAAAGAACAGCATCATGTGCTGTTAGGTGGGACTGGTGGAGCCCATTCAGGCTGAAGGCAAGGCTGCACATGCGAAGGCAGTGACGCGCAGCAGGACTGGCCACGTGCTGAGAGCTGGAATCATCCTGGCCTCATACCTTCCCAGTGTCAGGGTCTGGGCTGCAGCCAGCAAGCTTACAGGCAAGGTGGGGTGGAAGATGTTACAACAACAGTTTTCAGTGGGGGTATAGAAGATGGATGTTGCCTGTTGCAGAGGTTGCTATTGATGAAAATTTGGCTGGAAGCAAGTTCAGGTTTTCAGCTGAAAAATGTACCGCCACCTCCCCCAGAAGCTTTGGTCAGGCCAGCTCCCTGGACAGCAGGCTTGAGAATATTAACAGAAAACAGATTTCTGTTCATTTTTTTAGACAACAAACAAACACCACATTTGGTTATTTTTGCACTTTTGCCCTGCTGCCCTTGGTGTGGGTGTGTGAAACCACTGTGCCTGGTGACAGCTGCAGACACTCCTGCGGCCATCCCGGTGCTCCTGAGGGCTCAGCCCCTGCCAGGTCACGGTCCCCACCCTGGTTTAGGCAGAGGTGTTGTCGCTGGGAGCTGGGAAGTGGGTGTAGGCCAGGTTCAGGGCATGTGGCAGGACCGAATGAGGCTGTCACATGCAGTGCTGTGCGATGGAAGGAGCCCACAGCCGTGGCTTGTGGTGGCGTGGGACAGCCCATGCTGTGCTCAGTGCTGCTGCAGCCCGGCTCTGACCTGCACCAGCCTGTTTGCCACACAGGGACCCCCATGCTGCTGGCCAGGGGCTTAGGTGGACCCGCAGCTGGGAAGGGCTCGTCGGTTTGTGTTAGATGCAGTTTTGACTGGGTGCTAGGCTTAAAGGCTGGAGGCAGGATAGCAGGCACATTCAGTCTTAACAACAGCGCGATACTTAACTAATTTGGTTCATAATTATGATTTCCTTAGACTTTAAGGAGTTTACCTTTTGAAAGTATATGCAGGATATTAATTGCACCATGCTTGGAAAAGAGAAGACTGTGGTTAAATAATCTGTTAAATGATGAATCTCTGTCCTGAATAAACTAACACATGGGAAGTGGCACAGAGAATTGACTTTTTTAAAGCAGATGTTACTACTTACTTACTGGTACTACGTCACTGGTCTGCTCCCTCCATAAGGTGGGGCATCTTTCCCCAGGAGCATGCAGATCTGTGGCTACCAGAGCTTCAGTGGAGCACAGCGGAGCAGGGACCAGACCGGCACCTGGAGCTCCAGCTCCCTGCTGAGGGGAAGGGGCTCCCTCTGTCCCTTGTGAAGGGATGACGGAGGAGGCACTCATACACTGGTTGTGCAATTCCTCTATAATCGTATTTGACTTACTTTCATCACTGTCTTTATGGCTTTACTAATTGGCTTGTGCTTTTATTAGAAAGATCTTTATGAAGGGCTTTTTATACTGGCAGGAAAAACAGCAAAACCCCAAAACTGTATCAAATTAAGCCCCTTAAATGCAATGCAGTATTTTCCTGCCTGAATGCTCTTTCATAACCCTGCGGGACGGACTCTGTTCTTCTCAGAGATGGATCTTAGTGGGCTTTGTCAGCCTATCCCAGCATTTGATAAAATGGGCCCTTTTGTACTTTCTAGACTGCACAACATAGCTTGAAGGAAATGGTCTCAGAGTTTTCACTTTTTTTAGCTCATGTTTTGAAAATTAGGAAGGCTCGCACAAGCGCCTGCTCCATACATTTTTTCTGTTCCTGCAGTCACAGGAACCAGAGGCAGAAAACCTTAAGTCTGGTACTTGGGTGTCTAATCTGTACTTCAGACTACAGGTTGTTAACGGCAAATGACAGTGTGTCACACTGAGTCCTGTACATGTCCTTTATATATTGTTAAGTCATTTGAAATTCTTCTGAACTGCTTCTGGGTACAGCTCCAGTTATATTTCTTAACAGAAATTTATTGCTGTCCATAAGGGGATATTTTGTGCATAAAAGTTAAAATTCATAGAATATAGCCGCTGCAATAACTGTCTGGGACAGCTGTCTAAGAAGCTTAAGACCTGAAGTGTTTGAGGTCAGGCCAGGTGAGCACTGATCATCACTATATAGGCCAGGTAAGGAGCTTGCCAGCTGAGAGTGACAGTTTTTCAGTGTCTTCACTTGTATTGCTTCATTTTGTATTGCTTTACACCACACAGACTTGGACTGTCAGAAAAGAAGCCTCCAAGATTCAAAATCCACATTGCAATTTTCTGAAGTCAGTCATAAATGGTCTTAAAGTTGTTTGTGGTTTTAAATGCATACTTGGGTATCTAACATGGCCAGTTTTGTGGGGAGCCAATTCTGAGCTGGAAACAGCTCAACAGGGAAAAACTGTACAGTAATATCTTCCTGCCAGTTTCTGCTATCTTGGATGTGAATACGAGAACACTGTGAGGGCACCTTGAGAGCTGGGGGTGGCTGAGCAGGGCAGATCCTCAGGACCGAGGCCCATCCCCAGGCAGGGAGGAGCAGGGCAGCTGCAGGGGCGCTGACGGCAGCAGGCTCAGGGTCCCCATGGCTGGGCATGGCAGGGCTGCAGCGAGGCTGGAGCCCAGCATCCTACTGCCCTGGGCTGGGCTGAAATGGTGTCTTGGCCCATGGCGGCAGGGTAGGGGGGATGTCCAGCTTGGGCTGGTCAGGGACGTCTAGTCTGAACCGTGCCCTCAGGGCCCTGGCAGATACAATTGGCCTCAGAGACTTGCTGTGCACCCTCAAACAAGCCACTTCATTGCTTGTGCATACATGAGAGTGATCCTCACTGGAAGTTAGGGTTGGAGGGGGAGGAAGGGAATCTTGCCAGCAAGCACATTAATACAATTCATAAACATTTCCAACTGAGCAAGCAGTCATATCATTGACTTCAAAATGTGCAGCAAAACAGAGGAAAACATACTGATTCCCTTAATAGAAACCAAGGGGAAACAGCAAGTACAGGTATGAAAAAAATGCTTGCCTTTGACTTATAAAAATTCCAGTTGGCCCTGGGACCATCCTTGCTATTATTGCTGCAGAACGTATTGAAGCTGAAATGACAGTAATGGCTGAGGTAACTCTCCACACATTGTATGGCATTTTAACCATGTCAGAATTAAGGCATTCTTCAGCATCTGAGTTCTGGTGATGTTCAAACTCCTGTAAAATTAAAAACATCTTTGTAGCTGTTAGGATTTCACCTTTCAGCTGAATGGTAACTCCTTAATATAGTTGGCCCTTACAGGAGCTGCAGTTTTTGCATAGTTATGGGGCCTAAATATCTTTCAGCATTTCTACAGATAGGCCCCATGAGTGTGAAACCCTGTCTTAATACCCCCACACCTGCAGTACAACTTGTATTTAAAGCATTTTGCTGTGATTCTGTACAGCTGCAGCTAATCAGTTTTAGCACTGAAATTACAGCTGATAAACATTCAGGCTGTTCATAGCTCAGCAAATATGTGCTGCATGTTCTGTCTCTATAAGACAGCACAGATAAGTGATGTGTCCTCCGAGCTGTGAGAGAAGCAATGAGGACAGTTTTGTGGTCAACAGCATCCCTGCACCATTGCTAGTTTGCAATGTGCATTGCCTGCCACTGGCTGGCTCAGCAGATCAGCTTTGCAGATCCACGTGCAGGTAGTAACCTTGTTTAGCCAAGTCTATGCTAAATTACATGCAGGTGTTATACTTAAATTTTCTTGAGGTTAGCAAGCCACTCATCCAATTGTCAAATAAGGCAGAGTTAAGGCTGTCTTTGTACACAGCTGTGCTGTTCTTTTTCAGTCCCTTTCCATACATGCCACTCTGCTCTGCTGCAGTTACCTGTCTTGACAAGAACACAAGCTACCTGTGCCACTAAAGGCTTTTCTGGAGGGGTATCAGGGTGTTGTTCCAGCAGTGAGCAGGAAGGCATATCCATGCAGGCCAGCCTTTCCTTCCAAGTGTCCCCTCCAGAGACCTCAGAGGTGGCCCTTGCTGAACACCAGCCTGTAAAGTATCTGGAACTGGAAAGCAGGGGAACAGCTGTGGCACAGAACTCACCGTTAACCTGAGAGACATCAGTGTGCGGTGACACCTTTCCCTACCTGTGGCTGGTTGTCTTCACACTGGCAAACGTTAAAGCAGGAGCTTTGCAATGCGTTGCCATGGCTGGCCATGACTGACATTCACACTGTGATGCCATCGCTCATCTCTCATTTGTGGGACTCTTTAGCATCATGAGCATTACTGTATTCCTTCATATGCCAAATAACTGAAGGTGGTAGAGGGCAGCCAAGGTACTTATGGTTGTGTCTGGAGATCAGAGAATGGGACACTTACATCCTGATTATTATAGTACTCCAACTTGGCCTCAAAAGAGCTATTTCTCCCTACTTTTGAACCAGAACCAGTAGTAAATATTTAATACCTGTCTGTCTTCTGATCTAGAGGTAGATAAATCTAGCTTATGACAGAAAGTGACTATTTGATGTAATGGTTACAAACACTGTTTCTTTTATTTAAAATTTTCTTATGCTGCTACTTGATCAGAAGTCTTTGATCTGTGCCACAGATGAGAAGGTTTTTTAAATTTTCCAGAGTGGACTGTCCTTACCCCAACAAGCCCTAAATCCAGTGACCGTCAATGCTATGCACTGAAAAAAGCCTTTAAGAAATAAAAAAATGAAATGTATTATACTGAATTAGTTATTCAAAAAAATTTCCAGGTGCACCATTACGTTTTCCAGTGTGCCTGAAATTGTTTTAATGTTGCTGTTCTCACCTTTTTGTAACAAGGCTGATTTACAGAAAAGACAATGTGCACTTATACCATGAGTAGGATGTGATTTATTTTATGCTCAGTATACGGAAGTAGGAGTAAATCAGAACAGAAAGCATATCACAGACTAATATCTTCCATGAGATTCTGTTTCTTTCAGCAGCTCAAGGACTGCAGAAGTTAGATAGAGGTGTTTGCTTTAACATACTTGATTATCATTAGGGTTTTGCCCTTCAGAACACTAGCGTATTTGGTCTTAGAATGATTGCCTATCCCAGGCACTTCAAAATTCCACTGTGAAATTTGGAGTCCCATAGTCGCTCCCAACAGAAAAGCCTTCCAGTAGCAAAAACCTTAAAGAGCACTTGAAAGCAACTCTTCAGGCCAATTCCTTAAAAATCTATTTCCTTTCCATAGGCCTCTATAATCACTTGGGTTTATGTTTTCCCTGTGCTTTATGTCTACTGCAAAAGGAAAGAAGCTCAGGGTAGCATGTTGGGGAGTTTACGGTTATGGACATGAACACGCAGTTAGAGGACACTGTCTTCCTCCTCAGGGCGACGCGGCTTGCTGCTGTCCTGCTGTGGAGACCTTCCCCACCCCTACTGCTGCCCTTCTTCCCTTGCCTGCTTGCAGCTGAGCTGTCTCCCTCTCCTGCTCCTCTTGCAGCTTGCGCAGTGTGACAGTGTAAGGCCAGCGGAGAGAAGTGTGTTCAGCTGCCGAGGATGGCACAACAGCTGATGAAAGTGAAGTTTGCACCTTTGCTGCTACCCTGAGCAGCAATATCAACATTTGTCACTGTGCAGTCACAAAGTCCACAGTTAAAAGGATCTTAAAGCATCGGACTAGTATGCATGGAAATAAAACCTAGTGACTCATAAATCCACTTCTTTGCTGACAGACAGCCGCACTGTTTTCTCTGCAACACTTATGTGTTATTTCAAGATTCCAGTGCTTGGTATAAAATATCACTGAGCTCTCTAATGTCTGGGAGAACCAGAACTTGTACCACAGGAAGATGGTAATATAAAAAACAGACTTCAATGTTCTGTTTCGCACTTATCCCTATAACAGCATTTGTTATGATCTAACTGGTGGAGAAGCCAACAGATTACATGAAGTTGTTCTTCGTCTGCTTTTGGTACACAAATGGTACCCATCACTGACATGTGAAGCTCTGGCCGGGATGCCAGCAGTGCAGCAGAGTGAGCCATTTGGAGAGCTCCTGCACACAGGAATTAATTCTGTCCTCAGCAGGATGTCATTCTGGCGCAGCTAGTGACATATAACCAAGTGACTGGGTTTTGTCCAGCATCTTTCAGATTCACAAAATGACTAGAGAATAATTAGAAAATAATAATAAATATTTTGGTTAAGAAAGTTAACATCGATTGGTTTGTATGGCATTCAAATATGAACGCCAACATTGTATAAGAAAAAAGGTTATTAGTAATCAAAGTACATACACTTAAAAAAATAAAAAAATAACAGGTCCTTCTTAAGCATATTTATTTCTTAGTATTTACTTTCTGCTTATCACACTAGGTTAACAGTCTCAGCCTTTTCAAGAGCCATGTACTATGTGCCAGGCTCTGCCAAGTGTAGCTGTCTCAGGCCTGGTCCATTTAAAACAAAACAGCAGTGACGCTACAACTCTTAAACCCGTTTCCATTCCCAGGTGTGAGGTGAGGTAGCAGGCTTGACAGGTCTGTGGTGGACATGGCCAGTTAAAATGCCACTTGTATGCTGGCACTAGGAAATCGGCACAGTAATCAGCTGTATGTCAGGATACGGAGCTTTCATGGAGCTTTTACAGAGCTTTTCTTTCTTTGCCACGCCCAACTGCAGAAAAAGCAGTTTTAGAAGGAAAAAAATTCAACTAGGAACCTCCCGTATTCAGTGGCATTGCAAATAAAACATGTCTCAGTTGCAGAAAAATGCATTCTTGTTCATTATAAAAAACAGAACAAGAAACAACAAGCCCTGTTTTTCTTTTGTAAGAATCTCTCATTTGGGGAAGGAAGGGAAGCTTGATGTGATGAGTGCAGATTTTGTTTCAATTTGGCAATTAGTGAGCAGGACTGCACGTGTAGTTTCTGAGCGTTTCCTTAGTGGCTTGGTGCCATGCAGACTTCAGACTTCAATCCAAACACTGGACAGGGTCTGTCTTCCGTGCTTGGGGCAGTTCCCATTTGTGGCATTCTCAAGGACAGCTTACTGCAGTTTGCTGCTTTGGCAAAGGGGTAAGTTGAACAAGACGCCTTAGCAGCTAGTAAACATCTGTATGTTAATGTAACAGACAGACCAAAACACACAGCTAACAAAGCACGGGCCCTCAGAGAGGTATTGCTGTATCAGTGCCAATGAGATTACTTCTTTTAATAACACAGACCTCTTTAAATAGCCTTGTGTCAAAAGTATTGTGAACAAGAAGAAAAGTGCACTGTTGTTAGTTTATCCTGATAATGGCACGTACGTGATCATCCTCAGCTATGTTAGCTTTATTTGATATACAACAGAGAGAGAGTTAATACCGTTTCTTCCCTTCTTTCCTTCTGAATACCTGTAAGATAAAGCAGGTACAGCTATACGCCACCTTGTCCTCTTATACCTGGGTGTTTATAATACATACATAGTAACCCTGGTAGTCATTAGTCATTCTCAGGTCTAGGAAGTCGCAGAAAACTTCTCAAAACCCCATTGCCATTCAGCATTGGTGATTATTTTACTCACTCATTGTGCCACACAACTTATAACTTACTGAATGCAGTTGCATTAATTATCGCTACACATTACTTACTTACCAACTTTCTTCAGTGATCTTACTGCCATTACTGGACTGAGGCACTCCATAGCACAAGGAGGTTCTGTAGACTTTGCAACTAGCTAACATGAGAAAGGGGGATAGGGCGAATGAGCCATTTTCTTCTTCATCTTTCAAAATGTATTTCCAGAAAAGCATTCGCTGGATTAGCATGGTTAGGATTACTGGCACGGTGGTTTACCCGCTGTATGGGTAGCCCACAGCATGATCTGGATCTAAACTGGGAGACGCTGGCAGTGTGTGTCTGTTACTGTGTTTCCTGGAGCCTAGTGTAAGGCCTTCTAGACCGCTGACTAACAGTGTCTTTCATTAAAGCTCAGTGCATCCATTACACTGCTGTATTTTCCTATCAGGCATTCCACAAGTGTTCTTACAGAAGTGTGAGTTCTGTCATCAATTTCTGGTGGGTTCTTAATCTCTGACTGACTTTGTAGTATTATATCACACCCAATGCCAAATGAAACTTAACTGAATCCCTATAGTAAGTGAGGTGTAACCTAACCCACATATTTTTAAGTTTGTTCTTTCAGTATTTGTCACTCACCAAATGAAGAGTAGCAAAAAATGTTGTCCTTTTCAACCTTAAGCCAAAGTATTATTCTAGAAGCTAAAGCACCCTCCCCCTAAATGGTGATTGCAACTTCTTTTTTTAACCTTTTTGCAGAATAAAAGCTTTTTTGTACTGTCTTCAACCTCTTTGCATTTCTCATATTTATTCTCTTCCCATAGTTCTTTCCCTTAGGAGGATTTAGCTCTGGATAGATCCATCTGGTCTACTGTTCCAGTGCTAAAGGCCATCCAAATATTTACTTTTGTACGGCTCATAAACAGTCATACATTGCAAGCACTTCTTGAGAAATCCTAAAACATTGTATAGACTTCATGTTTCAGGGTATTTCATCTCTAAATGACATGCAGCTGTTCCTGGAGAGGGCACAGAAACTGTTTATTGCATGGTCTTGACCCTTGGAAAGCAGTGTCAGGTAGGAGGACAGTGCCCCGGGAAATCACACGAGCCATTCCCAGCATTGTTCGCACTCTGGAGCAGGAAGCCACGTTCTGAACAACAGGAATTGGGAAAGGTTGGGCCTGTAGCGTTGGAAAGCTGCAACACCGTTTATTTATTCAGTTGAATTATGGCTCAAGTGGTAATTTATTCCAATACAACAATAAATGCAGCAGCTGCCATAGTGGTTTTCTGTTATCCTGAGTGCTCCAAATTCCACTTTCCTGTCAGGACTCCAGGGACAGTGGTGTGTGCTGGGGTCTTGCAGCAGACCCAAGCAGGAGAGGTGTTACCAGGACCCATCGGGCTCACAGTGCGGCCATACTGGGGCTTTGCTTCCACACAGAGAACGTTAGTAAATGAACACAGGACTGACTCACCTGACATGTTCAAGCCCGAACCTGCTCAGGCTTGAAGAAGGAATGAGGTCATTGATGTTCAGGGGCAAAGAAACGTGCCCCTTGACATATGGGTCATGGACTGAATCTGCCTTTGTCCATCTGTCACTTGTCACCGTCAGAAGCATGGAGGTGCTGGGGTGGGCAGGGGCTGCAACCTGCTGAATACAGCACCTGAGCTGTTGGACTCTTGGTCCCTAGGATAAGGAGGAAAACCTTTGGTTTATTCCCCTGCCCTCTCTAAGGTGGTGTGTGAAACTCATATTCTGTCTCTAAGATCTTTTGTTGACACAAAAGTGAAAAAGTACTTACACACCATTGTCACTATAGTAAAAGGGTATGGACATAGGACTTTCCGAAGCCAAACCCCTTTACCTTGCTACAGCTCAAGTACAGCAGCTACCCACCTTCAGGAGCCAGAGAACTTGATGATGAAGGCTGCAGAGCTGGAGTGAGCTTCACTGATCCAACTGGCAGCTGCTGCTTGCTCCTGCCCTCTCCTGCACAGCACGGAGGGCAGTTCACACTCGATTGTCATTCACCCTGTTGAGATCACTCAAAATTAATTACAGTTTGCTTTATGTCACTGTCTGCTGGTGATGATCTAGGCTTGTTTCCTCATTGCTAAGTTTAGTCTCTGTTGTTACAAGAGATGTATATGAAGGTGTGATAAGGAAAGTTTTATAAATACATGGAACAGATTAGAGAAAGCATGATATAAATAGCTAACTGCTGATTACTTTTCTGCATAACTGTCTCCCAGACTACAATAACAATCTTTGAGACAATTCGTGAACTATACTGTTTCTTCCAGCTCTTGTATAGAGTAAAAAGAAAAGTTGGGTACTTTCAGCTTATTCTACTGAAATGGCAGAAAAAGAGTGGTTTGGGGGATATTAAGAAACACCCAACTCTGCTTTGTGGTGTCAGGCCTTCATTTTCATACAAAATGGTAACAAAAACCCCAAAAGGCCACGGCATCATGGGATTAATGTGGAAAAAGGTAATAGGAGAAAGCACAGCTTGCTGAGCATGAATATACTCATAAAATAAGTTTTCCAATATACACAATTGCATATATTGTTTTTGAAAAATTGTATTTATTATATTGCCAGTTTATGCCTGTTAGAACAAACATTTCGCTAGAAACAAAGAAAAAAAAATCAGAAAACCACAGGGGACCTGTGACCTGTGTGGTGGCACACTAAAGGAATTAAAGACTTATGCTAAGCAATTTCCTAAAGAAAGTTTTTAAAAACCTCATCCCAGAAGGCCAGCAATTTTCATCATCATAAGGACTACCCATCCTCTGGTCATTTTAAATTATTAAATTGATTTTGGATGTCTGTGGAGGACTTTCAGGATTTTTTATTTTTATTTTTTAAATAAATTCTGCCCTGTTGATAAAAGCAGAGCAGAGGCTGGCAGCATTGGAGGTGCAGAACATGCCCCGGGTGGCTGCTCTCTGCTGGGGCTGCCTGTTTTGCTGAGCAGCCAGTTACAGAAAGTGGGACATGCTGGGTGATGCCACCAAGCATCAAACTGCACCAACTGGGGTGGGAGCTGCTGGGGGGTCTGGTACTGCAGAAGGGTCCCACCCCCCCGGGAAGGTCTGGCTGGTTCCCACAAGGAGGAACACGGGGGCTGTTCCCCTGTGGGCCCTGCATGGGGACATCGGGGACATGGTTTAGCTGCTGGTGGCAGCAGAAACAGGTTGGTAAGGGATCTGTGGGGCTGCCCCAGCCCCTTCTCAAGGTATTTTCACAGCGGGCCATGCACAAGGTAATTGCAGCTCACCCGGTTTCATTAGCAAACAGTTCATACATGGATCTCACATAGGGAAACAATTCATTTATAATTTAAGCCACTTAATGTTTCTCAGAACTTGATTTCTTTTAAGCAAGGAATATGATGTAATTTGGGTGTGTGTCCATGTGATTAGGCCAATTTTCTGTGTCTATAGGGCTCCTAACCCTTCACTGCCTGAGAAAAACTATCAGGTACCCCAGCATAACAAATCCTATTCTTTTTCTGCACCCAGATTTTTCTAGAAAAATGGTTTTCTTCCAATCTGTTAAGCAAACCTCAAATGCTTGGTGGTGAACCTCAGTGGTGGGACATCGTGGTAAGGACACAGCGGCAGGTTGTTCATCTTCCTTGTGTTTTCAAACTGGCTCGAAGGAGGCTGGGTCCTGGGATTTGCTTTCCCAAGCTCCAGCAGAAGCAATATCTGGAGAGAGCTGCGAAGTCTGGGCCCATTAAGAAGTGGGTTGGCAAAGTGGAAGCTGTTCCTTATGGGGCTGATCTTCTCCATCCCCTTTGTGATCTGCCTATAGGTTGGTATAAAAATATAAATGTAATTTGTCCTCATGTAGTTCAAAACAGGGATTGTATTTAGTATATACCCCACAGATTACACAGCCACTTACATTTACAACCTTTTTGCACCATGTTGTGGGGCTGGGACAGAGAAGGTGTTGAGGAAGAGAACCTTTTTTTTAACTGAATTACACAAGGAGTAATAATGTCAATATCATTGCTGCAAAAAGTCTATTACCTAATCACCTAACATTAAAGAAGAGATTAATATGGTGTCTGTTCTCACAGGACCATAGATAATTTTATGGGATATGGCATTATAATAAAAATTCCCTAGACTTCAGATTAATCTAGAAAACTCATTAAATAGATTCAATACACTATGGAATTCTATATAGAAATGTTATTGTTAAATGTGACCATATTTCTCTGCCTTCTTTGCCCAATCATTTTTATTTTGTAGAATACTTTACAGTGTGGACGAGATAGAAAGAAGACTCAGAACTGATGCAGGCTTTAAAGATCATTGACCTGTGTGCTTTACTATGTGGGAAGGTGGGAGCAAAAGGGTCATAATTTATAAATTACTTCACTGCTGAAGATGAGCTTAGCATAGACAGAAAATCAGGACTAAACCATAATGTGGTGAGGTTTCAGAATCTTAGCCAAAGTGGCGTTACAAAAGACAGACTAAATGCTAACATCTAATGTGCTGCTGAATCCCTGATTTTGGAGCCAACAAAGACGTTGTGAAAGCCGCTCACAGAATGGCCAGAGGGCAGTTCCCCACCTGCTGCCAGCCACAGCCGCTGGCCCACCGAGGGGCTTTTGCCAGGGGGTTTGTGCACAGGGCAACCCAGCACAGCCCTGCCCGGCCTGCGGCAGAAATCAGCGCAGTCTCCCAGCCACCTCTGAGGGCACCCAAAGCCATGCACACAGCTCAGCTCTTGCCCTTCCAACGTGTTCCCTGCATCACTGCCATCACTGTGTGCCTGTGCATGGCACCACCAGCTCAGGGAAGAGGAGAGGTGGCAGCCCAGCCCTGCATAAGGCAGCTCCGCTCACGGCGCAGGGGACCAAGGGAAGAGAAATCACTTTGAAAACATTCTCAGCCCTTTGGTGTCTCCAGGTCTGTGCAGCAGCAGCCAGTCAATGCAGTCTGTAGCTAAGGAGCTTTGCTTGGCTTTCCGCTAGGTCCACGCAGACCATTTCTCAGCAGGGTAAGAGTCACCCCTGCTTGGCCACAGTCATCCCTTGATAAGAGTCATCCACCATTGCACGCATGGCTGCTTCTCACCTGAGCTACAGCAATGCAATGTACCTGAGCACGGAGCCATCAGCGTGCGGGATATTTCAGCTGGAGATCAATCCTATGGCATATCTCACCTGGGTGGCAGGTGTGTGGCACATCCATCTGGCATGCTCCACAATCATTAGGAAGCTACTGTGATGTCAAGCTCAGGATCTCCATTCTTCTTGCAAGGCCCTCCAATGCTTAAAGCCTACACAACCAGCAGATTAGTGGACATGGGGTGAAGATCATGGTCAGTAGCTATGCTTCTTTGGCAAAATAGATGGTAATATGTGTAAAGCTTTAAATTAAAAGCAGAAGGCATAACTGTGAGGACCAACTTGAGACTCCTGAAGAAATTCCTACAGAATCTGAGGCTTGTCACAAATCTCACTGTCTTTCTGCAAGAGACGCATTTCTAAAGAGATCTTACTTGCTGGGGTATTATTGTATCTCATATGGATGTTAAAATACTGCACACAAGAAGAAAATGCTTCATAATGTGTACTTTTCCCACCAGAAAGCAAATGGAAGGACAGCAGTTAATCCCCTCGCTAACTGCAGTTCGGCACCAACAGGGAATCATCAGTCCTGAAATATTAGTGGCCATATAGTGACAACTCTTAAAAAGATGCTTCGATTCCTTTGTTTTTAAAACTACCAATGAAAATTTATTGCTTTTTCAGCAGTCCAGCTTAAAGGCATTTAGTATGATTCAGACAACTAGAGGTTGTGTTTGTATTGGGAATGTTTCCAGGCTGTACCTCAAAGTATTGGAATTACTGAAATATCATGAGCAGTAATAAGTTCAGGTTGTGGAGGGTTTTTAGGGTTGCACCGATGCAGAATTTTTCTGAAGGAAAATAAAATTGTTCTGCAAGGCAGCATCCATATTTTCAAGCAACATATGGAAGTGATAGCTTCAAAAATGCGTTAGAATAAACTCTCCTGCTTGCAGATAAACAACAGTGCATTGTATGAAGTGACTTCTTGGCTCCTTCACTCCCTTGGACACCACTCACTTTGTTTAAAAATAAGATGTTTGGTTAGCATGTCTGTGTACCACTAGTGAAAGTAAAAAATTTCTAGTTGCAGAGGAGCAGGCTCCCCATTCGAGGAGGGAGGGAGGACAAGCAGGCACCCAGGGTGCAGCGAGAGGGGAAGAAGAGGGAGTTGAAAGGCTGAGGCTCCTCCTTCCGAACAAGTAATGGAAAAACGATGTAAGAATTCCAGCGTCTGAATAAATATGTGCCCTATGACCTTAATCCCCTAGGAACCAAAAACATCCAGAGTCAGATAAAAATAGTAAACCCTTTACATTGCTGAGGGAGAACAGCACTGTTTGCAGCTAATTAGCTAAATCCTGTTAATAGCATGGGGGCTGGGCAGCCATGAGGAAGCCAGTCTTTGAGAGTCGGCTGAGCTGAACGCCCAGCAGAGGACAAAGCAGAGGACGGACGTGCATGGTGAGGCACTTACGTGCGTTAAACCGTGTGAAGCAGGCAAATGGCACGGCCGCGCCAAGCCAAATTTACGGGTTGCGATTTGGAGGTTTCCTGGTGCAGGGCATCCACCTCGCCCGTGGCACTGTGCGACAGGCTTTGAAGGAGACCCACCAGAACAACTCCTCGTTGATTGCAGCTATTCTAGCCCCAAACCTCCTCCCAACAAGATTACAAACCTTGCCTGCTTGCTAGCTTGTTCAGGAAACCTTAGCTGGGCAGCAAGGATCCCTTTAAAAAAAAAAAAGAAAGAAAAAAAAAAAAAAGAAAAGAAGAGAATTAGAGTGATCCTGACAGCAAATGTCAAGGATCAGGTTCAGTTGTATGGTTTTTTTTAAAGTACTATAGCTTAACAATGTCCCAAAGATTAACTAATTTATTCAAGACATAGTGAAGACAATAGATTACTTCAAAAAACATTTACAACTATTCTAATTCTGAATGACTGTGTCATTAGTCAGCTTGGTTTTTCCTTATTCTCTATTTGCAAACATTCACAACCAGTGAATCTTACATGGTGTTTTATTCTATACCTGCACACATATGAAAAGGTTAACATTTGTGCTCAGCCAGGACTCCTGTGTAAATTACATTTTCTATTTAATATTTTAGATAGTTCCAGCCAGTTCTGTTAGAGAGCAGAAATTATACCGGTCGATCTCAATGGCCTGCCATGCTTCACTGGAGAGAATTCTGGAGCCGACCCAAATGTTGAATGTCTGCTTCAAATGTAGTAATTTATAAGGATGCTAACACCACTGCATCGCAGGCTGCTCTCTGCTCACAGACCTGTCTTTGAGTGACCGAGGTTTTTCTCAGCTGTGGGTTCCTCTAGACAGCATGGCCGGGGCTTGGCTGCCTGTCCTCAGCTGCAATAGCTGCTGCCCAGTGCAACAGAGACACAGCCACCTCGGGAACACCCGCGCTGCAGCAGAGCAGTTCAGGGCATGGCTGCAGACCCCAAATCTGCAGGATTTCTACTGCATCTCAGCAGCAGGCAGCACAGCTTTATCAGTGCCATTTATGGTGTCCTGAGGCAGTTCAGCTGCTCCTAAAGTGTTCTCAGCATCTTCATCTACCAAGCATAATGCAGTGGGGTTTGCCATAGGCATTCCCCTCCAGCAATTTGGGCTTGAATTTTAGCTACTGTGTTTACATATTAATGTTTCAGGGTGAGAAATTAGTTTGTCATTGATTTCACTTCTGATACGTTTACATCATATTTCTGTAGAACCACGATGGATATTTGTTTCTGGAAAGATTGGACAAGCCATCAGAACAATTTGCATGCTAACAGAAGGAAAGGCTACTGTGTTCAGCATGTGCTTTGAAAGGCTGGGAGTGCTTACTTTCTGCAAAATCATACTGACTTCTGCCTGGAGCTCCAAGCCAGAGCTTTGATGGCAGCAGCCTCGCTCCAGAGACTGCACAGGGAAATACTACAGAGCAATATGCTATAGCTCACCTCCGTAGCACCTGGTATGTTATATAGCATTTTCAGCTACAAAAAATGACAGTGTGCACTGCATGCTGTACGTAATGCTTTGCCACTGGAAGGCAGAATTCTAAGGCATGGACCCCACAGCCTTTTGGGGTGCCTGGATGGAGTGACTTTTTTGGGAAATGCCGAGTTCCCTCAGCAAACTGCTTTTGTACTTGCCACAGTGTGCTGTGGCCATGGAGTTCCCCACCCAGAAACCAGGAGCAATTGCTCCATGACATCACTACGCCAAGAAGATAGTACCCTTGTTTTGTGGTTTGTTTTTTAAAGGCATCACTTGAAAGCATCACTTATCTCAGTGGCACAAAAAAAAGAAACCCATATTTAACTGATGTTTTATATAATGCACTTTTTACAGACCAAAACCCAGGACTGTCTGGTAGTTACAAAAGCAGAGTTTTCTCAGATTACTGTATTTCGCACTGTTACTGATTGAAATAATGCATTTTCACTCTGCATAAAAAGCTGTCTAAGAGCATAGTTAATTTCTTGTCATCTCAAGCTTTAAAAGCTGAGTAATTCCTATCCTTAGAGTAATATAAAAATTGGCTTGTTAATAGCAACAGACTTGCAGGCTGAAAGAGATGGCTGTATTTCCTTCTGCACTGTGGTATGAAGCACCTGGCTGTGGGGAGGTGTGTTGTGCTGGGGCATTGCAACCCAGCAGCACACGGCAATGCTGGCAACACCACCAGGGTCTCATGGTGGGGTCGCTGTGACAGGTGGGTAGCACAGCTGACCACCACCCACACACTCACAGGGAGGTGCCGTGGGGATTTTGATTAGTCCTGCCCTGGCCCAAGGGCTCAGACAAGCAAAGGAATTTACGTGGGTAACTGGAGGATTTGGATCGGAGACCCTAGACATAAAGTCATGTTGTCAGGCAGGAGCTCCTTCAGCCAAGGCATCCGACAAACCTGCCTTTACCCCAACAACTGCTGCCCCAGCTGGGCTCATGTTGGGGGTGGTACTCTGTGCAGCTGAAGGTGAGCAAACACTACCTGTGCACCTGTCTGCTGGTGACATGCTGGTTTCCTACCTTAAGGTGGGTGAAAACCTTAAAACATTATTTTAAACTATATGGGTTGTTTTCATTCCCCTCTTGTGTTTAACTGAAAAACAGATCAACTCAGGCCAGGGTTGAAAACCCTACAGAATTGATCTGCAATTACTTAATTTGGCCTAAGGGAGCTGTGGAGGCTTTTGCTGCTGTAGGCTGTAGAAATGAACCTCTGGGCAACTTGCCCCATCCCCTGGCAGGTCTGGAGCTTGGGCAGTGGCATCGGGGCTGCTGGGGACCGTGGGCAGCACAAACCCAACCAGCTGGAGACTGCAATCCCTGTTCCTCACCTGTCCTTTGGCACCACTGCTATGTGTCTCTAACACTCACATTGTCTCCATCTTTGCTCACACTTGCGAGGATGAGGAGGAGTGAGGTGGCATCACCACTTTTCAGGGCTATGTGATAATTTGCTGTTCAGGTATGTTGTGAGGTTTTCATGGCCCGCAGCTATCTAACCAATTTTAGCACTGCTTTACCTCCCTTCTACTTTTCTTTTGTCACTTTGAATGAAGAGCATCATTTAGCCAGCAAGGAAAAGTCACCCTTTGCTTCACAGTTTTGTACGTTAAAAGCAACATCTGAGTAGTCAGACCCTGATGAAAGCATCCCTCTGGCAGGCTGGTAAGAGGAAATTCAAAGCCAATGAGCTGACCCCGCTCACAAGCCAGACTCAACAAGGTGCAAAGGCTCTCAGTACAGTGCAAAGTGAGCAGAGACATAACTCCAGAGCACTTCCACTACTCCTCAACATCTGTGTGCACACTATTCCATCGAAATTAACATAGGCACACCACTTCCACATCAGTGCTAAGATGCCCTGTGTTGGCGCTGAGGTGGGCACGCACCTGGGCAGTTAGTGCAGAAGAGCAGAGGCATGCCTCTTCACACGTCAGGAATGTTTTTCTGGGTACACTGAAAACCAGACCAAGAGCACTTCAACTTGGGGATGTCCTCAACCCACCCAGGAGCACATCAAGCACCTGGTAGAGCAGGTGTCACCAGCTTTGCTTCTCCTCCCAGTTCATCCAGCTATTCCCTGCTGCTTCACATGCCTGATGAGACCCTCACCCAGGGACACCTGCCCTGTCTTTCCTGCCTGCTATGCTTTTGTTTTGCTTTCTTGTCCTTTTCCTTCTCCCTCTCTCCCACACACATTAAGCAATCTCTACTGCCTGTCTCCTCAGGGCACCCTCTGCAGCTGGGTACCTTAAAGCAGGCTTCTTAATTAGCACATGAATTAACTCCTTCTTTGCCACATCAGTCTGCTCCATGCATCCCACCGAGTGGGGAAGCCTCCTGGACCTTGCAGGATGACAGCAGTTGTAGAGGCAGTACCGGCAAGCAGCATATTCCTTTGCAATGTGACTTTTGGGCTCCTTCAGCAGCTGAACTGAACCCAACCTGAATGTCTAGGCAATATATTCGTATTTTTGCAAGGAGTATGAAAGATGAGAATTACCATCCCATGACAGCTCCTGATCAGGTATACAGTACAGGTCAGGTATGCTTCCTATTGAGACTTTCCATATAGATATGTTGACAGAGAACAAGGGAACATGCCAAAGTGAAAATACCTCTCTTACTGAGTTTCAAGTGCTCTGAAGAGTTAACCTTTTCTTCCTCTGTCCCTCCCACTGTGGAGCAACTTTATATAGAGTTTTTCCTTAGAAGCAGGCATGGTAATTGGGAATCACATTGTCAGTAAGACAAGTCCTGAAACAAAGTATGCCATCCTTATTCACAAATATGGTCTGGCCAAAACCATGCAATAAATGCTACACATAGTTTTTTGGTGAAGTGCAAATGCAAAAGCAGCTCCCTGCCAAAAGGATTTTCCACCTCAGACTACTTCAAATGCTACAGCAGCAATAAAATTAACCAATATAAAACCATGTAAATTGTTTTTGAAAGTTTATTCATCCTCTGAAGTAGGAGCTGTGCACAATACTTGCTTGCAAAGTATCCAGAGGAGAACACAGGAAGCAGACTAGCTCACTCCAACTCTGATGTCTCCTAGAGCTCAGCTGGGGAGACTGGAACAGATACAGGCAGGAGCATGGGTGGCAGGCACCACTCTTTCCTTCCCTCCGCTGTAAGACATGAAAGCAGGCAACTGTGAAGAACAAGACATGGAGTAACTCCAAGGCAAGATGCAGGTCATTTTCAGTGAATACTTCCTTACTCCTTCCCTCTCTCAATAAGCTATCAGAAGAGACATCTCACTATGAGTTTAGTTGCAGAGGTGTATTTCAATTTCTTTTATGAAATGTTATTGCTTACTGCCCGTCTTGTAGCTGAAATGGTTTCCAATTTTAAAGAAACAGCTGTGGGTTTTTTGCCCATAGAAGCTGACAAAAGATAGATAATGAGATGAAAAGTATTCTCACGATCCTGTTTTTCCTTTTTCCAAGAAGCCTAGTAGACAAAAGTTAATCTGAGAAGAATATTCTGCACTTCATGTAAAAGGTCTACAGGACATCATATTCATAGGTTAAGTGGTGGGTTAGCAGCTGTGGCATCAGCCTTAAGCAGGGTCTAATTGTACTTGCCATGTTAATGGTGAGTACCATGGAGAAGAACAGTAATGGGTAAGATCTGGGCATGGTTAAGTGCAAAGTGCCTTTTTCTAAATACAGCATTCAGAAGAAAGGTTGTTACAAGGACATAATTCCTTTAACTGTAAATACAGACAATTATTTAGGAATAAATTTTTATGCAAAAAGATAGAGTTCGCTCCCTTGGCTTCACTCAGGAGTGCTGGGTTCCCAGTCTTGCGTGGCCAAAGTGATCCCCTGTTTCTCTTTTTAGGTGACTGATGAAAGGCTGCTGACGATGGGACCACAGAGTTGCACCTTGGACCCATCAGGAGCCATTTGACGCCCGAGAGCTCAGCTCCCATGGTGTTTTGGTCTTATCTCGGGGACTGAAGAATAAACAATGGATGGGCTTTTGCCACCTTTTTTTCCAATGTGTGACTTTTTGGCCTCATTTTAATTAATTTGGTTTGCTTCCTTCAGGAGCTGTTTGAAACCAAGGAAAAGAAGTGAGATAGAGACCACCTACTGCATCTCATTCTCCTCTTATGTAAGCCTGTTAAAAACAGTAATAGCCCCATTAAAGTGAATAGATTTGTATCAGAATAAAAACAGTGTGAGCAGCAAGAGAATTGGCTGCTTTGGGTATAAATTCATGAAAGTCATTTGAAGGCTCTCTGGGAGCATAATTAGAAACATGAAGTCCTGGGATGTCTTCCCTCCTTTTTAGTCCAAAACTACTTTTAAGAGCAGTTGTCAGCTTGAAGAATGGTTATTAAAAGAGAAACAACCCCAGACAGTTTGAGGAACAATGTAGCCTACAAGTTTCTCTGCAAAATGGTATGGTTTGCGCTTCCCCCCCACCCCTCCCCGCCCCCCAGTGCATGATGGCTGGGCAAAAGATCTGTTTAATCAACAGGGAACAAGACATAGGCCGATTCTGGAAGGCAAAGAGATGTCAAAAGAGTGAAGGGGAACCAGCCCTTTAATCTCATGGTAATTTCATTCAAAGTGAAAGATACCTTTGCTTTTTGGAGCAATGCTACCTGCAAAATTTTCAGATGGAGGTATGCTTTTAAAGTTCACACAATCCCTTTAAGCACTGGCAATACTTAAGAGTACATGAGAGAGCCTGGCAAGAGCGTGTTCCCATTACATTATCTAGGGACAATAAATCAAGCATAAAGAGGAAACCTAATTCATCCAAGACATTATTTTCAAAGGCTTTTCTGCCTTGATAAATAATGTTTGCCTTTTAGAAGAGCAATAGGGAGGGAAGCACAATAAGCAGGTACTGGTTGTGTATTAAGTCACTGAAGGGTGCCCAGGCAGCAGAGCGATGGACACACTGAAAGCTATTAAAAAATAGCTAAGATTGATATTTTTCCATTTCTGAAAGCAAACTTTTCCTTCCCCTTCTCCCATAGAGCTTACACAGTCGTATGTAAGAGGACCTGACCTCCTTTTGGTGCTCTCTCCAAGGGTAATATGTATCTTCTCTGTTTCCTATCCTAGAAAGGTTACTGTTGATGTTTTAGAGAAAAGCTCTTTAGTTGCAGGATTTTTTTTCTACCTTTAATTCCAAGGTTTCTCAGGGTCCTGGAGATGGGGTATTTGGCTTTCAGGAACCTGGACCCATTTTGTCCTCCTGCACATCGCATAAATGCTACAGCTATGTGCTTTCAACTCTTGCCAGTGATTATGTATGACTTGCATCAAGTTTTGATAGTTCGTATAATGAGCATGGAGCATGGCTACAGCATCACCACTTAGGAGCCGCTCTTGGCTTGTGACCTCCTAGGAACCCCTGTGGCCCATAATCAGTCACAAAGATGTAAATCATGTGTTATGCCAGCCATATCAGACAATATAGAACGGGAAAAAAATACAAGAAGAGAAGAGGGGAAAGAGTGTTGGAACTGGAAGCAATTACTGCTTTTACCACAAAAAACTATAATAAACTGTCTGTCCCTAGTTTGCAGGAAGAAATTATGGCACAAGGCACTTGGAAGTCTCTTCTGTGGCTGTTAGTTACTTCTGCCATCCTGCAGCTTCTCAGCATGATCACCCATTCACATTCTTCTTGGAAAATGACTACAAAATTTATGTATGAATCTTTGAAGATTTATGGATACAAACTGTGCCTCTTTCCCTTGTATAGTAGTCCCTCTGGCATTTGAATGACATGAAGTCTTTGGGGACAGTAGTGTTTGTTTCAGTCCCATCAAAGGCTAACCTCCAAGGAATGAAAAACTAAATATATGAAATGCCAGTGCAGTCAGCTCCTTCACCCAAAACTAAAGGAGACATAAGGCAGCAGTCTAAACTGGAGACACAGGGATCCCACAACACCCAGTGCACAGGTGGGACAGTGGAACTGCCTGCAGCAGCTGCTCATACACCATTTCAGGGCATGGAGGCATATAAGATACATGATGGCAGTGTGTGCCCACAGCTCACCACCAAGGCAATGAGGGGACAGCCTGGAAAGATGGTGGGAATTCATTCTGGGTTCCTGCATGATAAAACCAGCTTCATAATCTCACGGACACGGCAGGGAGCAAACACAGTGGAGAGTGGTCAGAGCAGAGCTGCACACACTGCAGGTTTTCAATGACAGTGACTCAAGTGGGTGAACCAGTGAACAAGGGCTTAAAAAATTAGTTTAATGTTTTTCAAATGTTTGGTGATGCACAGTGTCCCAGAGATGTGCAGCAGTGTCAGGAGTAAAGGTGAGAAGCAGAGGAAGTGTAAAGCTGTCCTTAGCTTGGAAGTGAAAAAGTTACACTGAATTAGGAAATCAGCACTGACTGAATGGCTTTGGCACCCCCTCAAGTCCAACAAAATGTCAAGAGGCTGTCCAGACTGCGGCACAAGGATGGAGGCCCAGGGGTCTGGGGGTACTGGAGGTGGGGCCAGGACCATAGGAGAACCAAAAGGGCCCTGGGGGGCAGAGCTTTGCTGGGGCACAGCGCTCAGATGCAGACCCCCTTGTGCCTGGCAGCCCCCAGCTGCAGCAGAGTGAGGAGCTGAGCACGGGCACCCCTGTGTCATGAGTGGGAGCTGCCTGCTCTCCCAGGAGGAGCGGGTGGAAACCCTGGGCTTTGATGTCTGTCTCCAGCTGATAAATAGGGTAGTGTAACTGAAGGAAACAGTTAGTCAGAGAGGAAAGCCAAAGGAAATAATGACTCATGACTTGGCAACTGAGAAAGTGCCATCCGAGCCCTTTGTTTCCCTGAAGAACTGGTCACAGTGGTGCAAATGTGAGCTCCTTTTCCCTGGCTCCTCCTGCCTCCCCGGGATCTGCAGCCTGGTGTGAGAGGCACCACCAGAAAGCTGGGAGGGCTTTTCCTTTCTAAGAAGAATACAGTTGGGTGAAACATAGGCACAGTGCCTCTCTGAATCATCTTCCACTCTCCAAGTGTATTACAGGCTGTTATTGTTTGCTATGACCTGTGGTGATTTCAGATTTACTATTATTTCTAGCAAGACAGAAATTAATCCCAGACTCTGGTTACCTGGACAGGGTGATCTGGTGTTGTCTTTGGACTAGCACCAGACTATATTCCTATGTGAAGTCTAACAAAATACTTTTTCCTGAATGTACTAATACACCACAGAGTTTGTTGATCTCAGGAAACAGACACAGGATAAACTGTCCCAAAGACGGTGCGTGAAGTTAAACCCCCTCCAAAAGCATACTCATCTCCCCATGGTAGCAGCAGCAGCACTCTGGGAAGAGTCACAAACTGCACCAAAGTCAATTGGTATCACAAATGTCACTGCTCTTTAATGCGGACAGTCTTCAGTGCCAAATATTTTTAACTTCAGAAAAAGATATTCTTAGTGTAACTATAATTTTTTTTTTACTTTTTCTATAATTGAGGTGAATTAAGTGTAATTGGAAGCATCTGCTTCTATTTTGGCTCTCAGTATAGCGTGGTATTCTGCATCTCCTGGAAGACACTCTCCTTCTTCAACTCCCACGAGATCCAGCTAAAAATAGTCAATCTAAATCACACTCTCAGGCAAAAGTGATCTTCAGCTCCCAGAATTTGCCCCTCCATGCTAAACAATGTCTACTAGCATTCTTGTCCTGGTAGGATCGGGATGGGAGGTGCTCCATGTGCCCCAAGAGGGTGCAGGGGAGAAGCCCCATTTCATCTGAGCAGCACAGGCTGCCACCAGTGCCTTGCCTGGGGAGCAGTTGCAGTCAATGGTTAGCAAAGCTGTGACACCAGGGAAAGGTGTGTGGGCCTGGCACAAGGCAGCAGTGTCCTGACAACACTCCAAACTCCCCCAGCACCACAACTATTGCTGTAACTGCAGCCAGGGCAGTGACCAGCTCAGGCCCCTAAACATCTTCCCAAGTGCCCAGAGGAACGTCACCTTCTGCTTAACAAAGGCAAACTTGTTCTGGTTTGATCTTTGAGCCATCCCCACTGTGTGGAAGAGCCACCTCTCACACCCTGAGCATCAGCCTGGGGTCACGTCCCCTCTGTCACAGGGGAGCTCCTCTTGCCCCATGCAACCGCAGTCATGTTCCTCAGGCAGGTAACAACATGCACTCATAGTTACTCATCCTTGGGACAAATATTCTAGTATCGTTTTTCCTCATTTTTGAGCTAAGTATAGGCTAAAGACACCTGGAAAATCTTGGGAGAGAAAACAGAGGAAACTTGTACAAAAGAATTTGTATAGATGGCTTGGCACAACTGCAGAAAGTTGTGCGAGTGTTTGTTTTGTAGTCAGAAAGCATTTATTATGAGGTCAATACATTTACCAAATAGTAACATTTTGCTAGGGAGAGCTTGCTTCATGCCAGTTTGACTTTTCTTTAAATTTAAACTCTTTAAATTCAGCCACTGCATGCTGGATCCCCCAGCCTCGGCACTTGAGCCTTTGCCACACAGCCATTCACCGGGCACTCCACCGTGTCTGCAAGCTGTGTGCCTTGTGCTGTGCACAGCACAGCCTTAAACACGCTGTTAGAGGGTATCTGTGGGAAGCCTCTGGCTGAACGGGGTTTAGGGTCAGGACTAAAATCTGGCTCCGTGATTACTAGCTCATACAAACAGTAATGTCACAGGAACATTTTAATATGCTTACATCTGTGCTTATATTTGGTGCTATCCATTTACAAGTAAGTGCACATCTTGGGAATGTGTATCAGTTCTCAGTTAATCCTGTAGTTTTCAATACAATACCAAACAATACTCTATATTATGCAATATGATTAATCCAAGGCTTATTTAGTTTAAAATTTATCATAATAGAACAAACACCTATTAACATGTAATTATGCTTGTGATACAATTTTCCTGGGAAGGCTTACAACCCTCAGAACATGACTTTTAGTTGACTTTATATTCACAGGTAGGAAGTATATGACTGAGTCAAGATTGAGAATGCATGGAGAAATAAAGATGAATAACCTCCTGAGTATGCTGCAGTTACATTAAACCAATGATTGGAAACTAAGAAAATTCAATTAAACCTAAAAACTAAAAAGAAATTTGTGAAGAAAGTCAAAGTGTTTACTCAGATTTCTTTGTCTTATCCAACACTAATGCCATTGGTCCTCGCTTGTGCAAAGTAAGATTCCCAAATAAATTTCTTTCAGAATGTGCTGCAGGTATGAAACACTTAAACCCCAAAATACCCAAGTTGCAAAATGGCAACACCTGATCTAAAAGATTATGACAGCCTAAATACTAAGGGCATTTTTTTTCTTCCTAGTGGGAACAAAACAGCTTTACTAGTCTGTCTGTCTTGCTCTGTTCAGGCCGTGGCTCCCCGTCTGCGAAGGCTGGCGAGAGGGCCCGGGCCAGGCTGGCCAGGCCTCAGGCCTCAGACCCCAGGAGAGTGTGGGAGCCAGGCCAAGGGGCTGAGGGCTGAGAGGCCAGGGGGGCTGAGGGGGCAAGGGGCCCAGGGGGCTGAGTGAGCCAAGGGCCCGCGGGGCTGCAGCTCCCTTGCTGCTGGGCTACAGTGGCCAGAGCCCTCCACGCAGGGAACCCGTCAACCTTCCTTCCCTCCCTCCAGGCCCCTGGGGAGCACACACAGTGTTTCCTACAGGCTGCATTTAGAAATCAGAGGGGAGAAAGGCTGGGAAACTTCTGGTTAAGGCTTCTGAATAAACACAGGGATGCGAGATAGGGAGTGGCATTATTTTAACATTTGCTTCCTGTGAGAAGCAGCAGCAATTCTCCCCCATCACCACGGCACTGCACAGCTCCCCGTGCCGTGGCAGTGCTGCTGTGCAGGGCCAAGCTGCCCCCATCCCAGTGCACCAGTTCCTGACCGGCCCGTGGGTCGTTTCAGGCCATCTCTGATCTGTTTGCTCTGCTGGGAGCGCAGGGGCTGTCGGGGCCATGGCAGGAGGGTGCTCCAGAGACCCGTCCTCACCCTCAGCCGCAAGTTGTGCTGGTGCTGACATGACAGGTCAGTCGGCCACCCTTCTCCACTCGCTCTAGATAAACTCCCTTTCCCTCTGCTCGCCTCATCCTGAGGCCGCCCCGGGGTGCCTCATCCAAGCACACATGGAGCCGCTGGACGACTCCCACTCCTCCTGCAACACCCCAGGTGCGTCCCACCCGTGCCCACCCACAGCCAGGGCTCTGCTTCCCGGCCCCTATGGCAGCTGCTGTAAAGGCAGAGAGGTGCAAAGAGCAACCTTCCCTCCTCCTCTGACGTGGGGCTGAGGAAGTGCAGCCTCTGGGCTGTACCAGGCAGTGGCACAAGCCTTTCGAGTGCCTGTGGAGGAGTTCAGGGACACTTTCCTCCTGTCCTTGGCAGCAACGTGTTGTGTACATGGGCTATGGAGCCACACCAAGTGGGGCACATGTCCAGCCCCACAAACGCAAGCACCGATCTAGAGAGAGGCAGTTTTACAAAATTATGTCTCGAGTGACATTGGCTCTCCCCAGCTCTGCACTGCCTGTGGAAACCTGACCTGCTGAGCAGCTCAAGGACTTAAAAGGGGGAGAAGCGTGATTACCTTCCTGCCCCCAAAGTCCCTCTGAAACTGCTGTGGAGATCACCAAATGCTCCTGCCCACCCAGACACAGTTGTCTCTCGACTCACATCCATCTTGTATTCGTAAGGGCTATAAATACATCTTGTATTCTATACAAATAAGGCATGCACTGAAAATGTTTATGCATTGCATCCACTCGCACAGTCCTCTGGATTCTGGATTCCAGCCTTGACAACAGTAAAAACTATCATTATTCTGTCACATGGACAGGAGGAAATTCTAGTGTGAAAGTTAGTTTATCTTTTAGGGAGTTTGAAGAAATTTCACTTCTGCAACAACTGCAGCACTGGCAGTCAAACCTGGCCCTTTAAGGAAATGTCCTCTAAAAGAAGGCAAAGTTTATTGGGTTTTATGCTGTTGGACTTCTAGACTGTTCAAAACTCTCCCAGGAATCCTTTTAATATTTCCATCAAATTGAAATATGAGTTATGTAATTATAATTAGAGCACCATACTCTTGATAACATTCACTTCATTTCTTTGAAGACTATTTACTTCCTAACTTGTACCTAGATGAAATCTTAAAAAAACCTCAAAGTTTCCCTCTCCCCGGTCTGTGTTAAAGCACAAACCAAACAGCTAAATGCTCAAAACTTATTAAAGCAGTTCTTGATATAGCAGTGTTTTCACAGAGCTGTTTCTGCAGTAACCACAACCTGATGGGAAGGTTTGCACAGGGCATTTCCTCATTAAGTATCAGTGGCACTCTTCTGGCAAGAGGACCTAAAACCCCTGAGGACTTGTGGCATTATTCTCTCTTTCTTTAAAAGCAGGACACATGAAATTTGGCAAGGGCAGGATGTAGCAGCCCTCTTATACCTCAGCTGCCTTGCCTGGATAAGTCACAAATGTCTTAAAAATGGAAAACCTACACCCCCACCAAACAGAAGCCACAAACACATATGGCAGTGCTCAACAAGGCAGTGCTGGCACCTGTGCTAGCCGTGTCCCGACCGTGGGCTGGGGTCCCAAGGCAGCTGGCTGCACCATGGGAACACTGCCTGGTCCCACCCGTGGCCATGGGGGCTACCAGCCAGGAGCTGGTGGGGCAGGATGGGGGTGGGGGGGCAGTGAAGACAGAGCACCTGAGCCAGGCTTCTCCTGGTGTTGCAGGACACGCTAGGTGGTAATGGGCATAAACAAGCAGGAGGGAGAGCGTTTATAAAGAAAAACTTGTTCCCCATGAGGACAATCAAGCGGAGCTGCTCAGCTCAGAGGGGTTATGCAGTTTCCAGCCTTGACAGCTTCCAGGTCTGATCAGATAAAGATACCCCACAGCTGACCTGGCTTGGAGCAGGAGCCTGAGTTGCCAGTCTCCTGAGGTCCCTTCCCACCCGGATTGCCCTGTGATCCTAGTATTGATCCAGTGTCAGTTGAGGTGTCGATGGCACAACTTGACTTGGAGTTTTTCTGTCTTGTCATTTGTGGTCTTACTACAAGATGTAAGGTGTTGGTGTTGTAATTAATGGCACAGCATGCACTGCCATGCACTCTGGCTGTCAGCACCAGGGAAAGAAACTTTTAAGTCACAACCTTAAAGCAGTCTAAAAACCCAGAAGTCAAAGGACATTTTAAAACAAGCACTAAAAAAAGGGTAGCATTGTGAATTGTAAGCAGCTTTACATGGTCTTTGAGGATCTGGCTGAATTGATGCCACGATTGTGTCACCTCATTGTGTAATGGCTGGTGGCTCCTGGAAAAGAGAGGTTTGTGGCACTGAGATGTCCTGAGGTGTCTTAGATAACTCAGAGACATGAAATAAATGCCTAAGGACTCTGGTCTTTTCTGTTTCTGTTTCATTTTGTAGAATTTGTAGTAGAAATTACACAGGTTAAGCTTTTTATGCTGAGGTTTGACATCTGTTAGAGTCCAATAAAAGCATCAAGTAATTTCCCTTGCTTCCCTTTGATTTTAGCACTCTTGGTACTAGTTTGTGCTGCCACCTTTAATTATTAAGCAGCAATATCCTTAGTGTAAACCTCAGAATTTAAACTCTGCAGACTACTGGGAAGGACAGATTTTATTTTATTGTAGAGAAGTTCACATATGTTTTCATCCTTCACAGAAGAGAGGTGATGTGACTGAATATGATGAGCCCTTTGGACACCATCTCAAAATTTCTGCATCTCATGCATTCAGCCCACATCTGTGTTTGGCTGCTGTCCCACCTTTGTGAAATGCGCCTCTTTGCAGCTGTACTGGCTGCTGAAGGTCAGTGAAGGTCAGTCTGTTACATATTCACGTGCCTTTCCTAGACAGGCATGCTTGCTTCAGCTCTTGCCCCTCCCTGTTTTCCTCTCCTGGCTTCACATGTCTGGTTGGGATAGCAGAAATGGCTCTCCTCTAAGCTGGCGTCTTGGCTACTGGCAACTGCCCTCAGGACCTTCAGTGAGTCAGCTCCTGCGCTCTCCTCCAGTGTACTTAGATGGGTGGGAGACACTGCTGCCAGTCCACAGAGCACATGCCAGCCCAGGCTGCAGGGAGGGGGTTTCGAGACAGGTCGAAAACAATCTGTATGTGAAGTTAAATAAAACCACAGGTTTATGCCTAAGGAATGCCTGCATCCTTCCAACAGGTGTGGGGAGAGGGTGCTTGCAGCCAGACTCTTGGCTGGCACAGATAGAGCAGACCTTTTTCTTCGGCACCTGCGGTTATTGGATCCTGCAGCAATGCACCATACATCCTCCAGACTTGCCCTGGTAGCTTAGTGCTGCTTGCTGAAAATGGAGCCTCCTTCCCCTTTCCTTGCACATGCCATCAAACTGGAACACAGACAGGTTTGCCTGGTCCTCCCAGTGCCAGGAACTATCCCTTGGCCAAAGACCCATTGGCATGGAAGGACTTGATGCCAAACTCTGCCAAACACATCCTCCTCAGAGGGTACCCTGGGCTCCACTGCCCATCCTCAGAGCACACTGGCCAGCAGCCATATTGTGGATTTAAAATTAAAATGTTTAACTATGCTAATTACTCTGAAGTTTTGTAATAATTTTTATCCTGAACGCTTTTGTCCTCACTTCACACATGTTCAGAAGGCTTCTACATATCTTTGCCAATAGCTACAATATTCAATCAAAACAACCCCTCATATGTAAACAAAATATGAACTAAATGTAACCCGCCAATATAAGCCAGTAGGGTTATGAAGCCTGCTGGGACTGAGCTGGGACCTGCGCGGTGCCAGAGCCCTTGCTTCGGTCCCCATCTCCTGTCCTTTTCCAACCAACCAGGATCAGCATGATAAATGTATTCTTAACCTTTGCAAGTGAGGGCACTGGTATTTGCATTTCAAAGCTGGAACCAATACCATCCTCAGAGAAAGGATGAAATAGAGGAGAAGTATGACAATTTGGGATATAAATGTTTTTGAAATCATGTGATATCAAATGAAAAGATTGTTAACTTCCTGCTAGCTTGCTTGAAGCTGCGTAATATTATTATGGGTGAAATTATTAAAGCTCAGATAGTATGTGTCACCCGAAGATAAGAGAGTCCTGCTCAGAGTGCTTCAGAAAAGCAAGGCAGTTTTCTGCCAGCTGCAGAAAGCAGGCGAAACCCCAGGCACAGTCACAGGACGTGCCTGCAGCCCTACCACCAGTCTGGTAGCACCAAACCCGGGGTTTATGTGGCTGGGACAGGGCTTGAACATGGGGATTCCTCACCGACCTCTGCCGCCACTCCCAAACACACTACAGCATCCTCCCAGGCACCCCCAAACAAGTAAATCCCAAGCCACCATCTAAGAAAGGGGTGTTGTGGGCTGGTACCAAACCTGTGCAGATTAGTGCAGATTATCACAATGTCTGCTGCATGGCTGGTCTTGGCAACGCACACCTCCAGCCTCTGCCTGCATCCATGGGCGCCCAGCGAGCCTTGCTCCAAGGTGGTTGATTTTCTGTATCGAGTTTACAGGTTGGCTTGAAGCTCAAAACCGATTTCCTGAAAAATCCCAAAAAGGAGACTGAAATTTTACATTAAAATCTAATAAAGTTAAAAAAGCAAGGGAACAGATATTTTAACAAGGAGCCATTTCTGATGGTTACTAGATAAGATGTAAAAAAATTGTTTCATCCTGACTTGACCTAAATGGAGTGGAAAATTACCATGACTACATTTATCTGAAATCATAAAGTGTGTTCTGATTAGACCATGATAAAAAGGATGGTATAAATTGATCCAAAGATAAAGAAAGGGCAGGGAAAATGAGATTAAGAAAAGAAGCAGATGCTAAAAAGGAAGGATAATACAGCAAGTCTCTGAAGCTGTATTAAAAATAGCTGTAGGAACTGGAACATAAATAGTTCGGTGCTTCACTTTCTGCTCATTGGGCTGCAGCTCGGACGCAATACTTGGGAGTCCAAATTATCACCTTGTTAATCCCAAGACCTTCTGCAGACTGCTAAATGAGAAGTAGGTCTAGAGCAGGCAGTTCCCCTGGCCCGAGGACTGTGTCCAGGCTGGCAGGTGCAGACTGGGGCTGAGTGTGACAGGAGTAGTGTCTGCCACCCCCGCACCCAGGGCCCTCCTGGCAGGAAGGACCTCCTGCCTCCCCTCCTTGGTGAAACCTGCTTCTGGTTAATACGCTTAGTCCCTATCAAATGACATTGAAATTTGTCAAAAGATTAGAAAACTAGTACAATGGATCTGGAAAAAAAACAAACCAAAAAGAGCAATTGGCTGAACCTCACTTCCTAAGAGATATGGCACTTGCTTCTGGCAGAACCTTTGATGGTCATGGAAACAAATTTTTCTCTGATAAAAATTGTCTTTCAATTTCCTAGAAACAAATTAAAAAAAGTGAAATAAACAATTATATTTTTTTAACTCCGACTGAGCTGCATAACCGGCTGTCTGAGGACTTGGTGTTTGCAGCACCACTATGATAGTGAACAGGGAGGAAACCCACAAGCCACGAGGTCACAGGAGGCTCATGAGGATCTTGAGCTGTTGCCTGTGCCAGAGGGGCTCTGTGGCCCCCGTTGACTGCATGGGAGTTCCCACACCTTGCCCCACTGCAGCAGACCCTGAGGGAGCCCCTTCTTGCAGTGGGGGCTCCAGACTCCACATCAGCACTCGAGGGTCTTGCTGACGGATGTAAATGTGAACATAAAACAGCAATCACAATGTGCTTCATGAACCACACTCCCCCACCATTCTCTGAGGGATCAACCCCACCTGAGGAACCAGGAACCAATACTTGCAATAATTTGCTCTTAAAATCACCTCTCCCAGGAAGCGCATTTTTGATAGACTGGAAATGCCACTGCTACTTGTTAAATATAGATCAGAAAATCAGAAATGGATAAAGGACTTATACAGCCTTCCTTTTCAGCTGGCTTTTTTTCTCTTCATCCAAATGACTGGAATATCCAGCCTCTCTCTAGAGCAGGAAAGCAGTTTATTTATCTAATCCCTTATGACTCTGATCTCAATCGGTTTTATCTAAGTGCAACACTGAAATCCTCAACGTCCTGTGAATACATGCCCACAGAGCACTCTCTCCCAGACCTTTCATGGATGGCCAAGTGCAGCTGGTTAGTTTAGATAAGGCTCAGCAAACAGTGTATTTGGAAAACTGTCTACTCTTTCCATTTAGTATAAACTTCCTTTTCCACTCTCTGTTTATGTTAACATAGACATATGTAAATCCTTCCACCAGATTTCCTTTAAGGAGAAAGTCAAGGCACTCGGTAAGAGGAAGCCCCATTCCACCATGCAATTTGGGTGGTGTTGGCAAGGAGGGGCTCCCTGGTATACCCTGCTTATGGCCCTGTGGTGTCACTGGCATCACGACCGGCTGTTTTCATACAGGACTCTGCAAAAAGACTTCGGGCTTTTCGGTCAGTTTGAGAAAAAGCCTGGTATGCACATCTGTCTCCTTCCTGCTCTGGTGGGTGCCACAAGTCCACAGGAACTTTTTTCCTCTCATTGGAGAACTTTCTGCAATGTAATTAACCAGTCAAAGATAATTTAATTTCCCTGGATTTGGTATTGTTTTAATTAATGTCCAGCTAGTCAGCTGTCCCTCAGGTCATCTGTATTCTCCTCTCTGCAGCTGTGGGTATTTTGTCCTCAAAAGGGGAATGCTGTGCAACATCCAGCTGCAGCTCCCTTTGCTGCCAGGCTGGCCTGGCTCTCCATGGCTGGGGCTCCCCCAGACTGGGGCTCCCTGAAGCTGGGGCTTCCCCAGGGCCGGCTGGGGACCTGCCTGAGAGGCTGGCTGGAGTGCTGCAGCACAGCCAACCCACAGGAAGGCCCGTGGTTATCTGTGGGGTCTGTTTTGGGCTGTGTCAGCACCCCAGCTGATGTGGAGGGATGGTGTGGGAAGGCTCTGGGGCAAGAGGCCAGCGTCAGAGCTGGCGTGGTAGCCCTGAGCCATCAGCAGCTTCCCCCATTTTGCTCTCCTCCAAGAGACCTGGCGAAAGGGTTTCAAAGGGATGCTGTTTGGAAAAAGATGTCGAGTGCTGGTCAGCATCCCTGGGGACTGACCAGCCCTCTATTTCCAGAGCCCCGTGGGTTTCTTTTCCTTCCATCCTCTGGTGGCCTTGAATATGACCAGCAAGGATGGAAACCACTGGCCCCTCCTGTCTGTGCTCATCCCAGCCCCACTGGTGGTCACCCTCTTGTTACCAGGGCACTAAAACCTGATCTAGAAACTGCCCCAAATGCCATGAGGGTGTGGTACAAAGCAAAAAAGATGGTGCCATTTCTCTGATACATACTGCTAACATGGATCCTATAGTAAAAGATGGAACACAGAACAAGCTCAGTTGTAAATAAGAAAAAATACATAATAAAAGGAGTAGTATGTATGCAAAATTAGCAGCAGCGGAGAGAAGAAAGGCTGAGCTCAGTGCACCAGTAAATGCAGAAAGAGAAAGGGCAGCCCTGACAGGTAGGTATGCGGGAGAAAAGGCCACTCAGCTGCAAGTCAACGCCATCTCAGAAAATAATTTACGAAAAGAATTCTTCAAATAAGATTGTTATCACTGTGACTGTATTAAACAACACTGTAATGCCGCAACTTTCTTTTATTCTTTAAGAATGCCCAAGCCACTGAAACATTCAAGAGTGTGTTGCTTAGACTGATCCTTTCAATCACTGTTGGTGTAAAGTTACTCTTGTATTACAGTCTCTAGACATAGAAATCACACCAGAAGGTTTCATAGTTACAAAGGGCATTTATCCTCTATTTTTATGGTCCCATATTCACCAGCCAGAGACGGCTATGAGGGGCTGCAGAAGCACACTGCAATACAAAAAGTGAGATAGTTAGCATGATAGCATACAGCAAACTTTACAAGCCAATGCTTATGAACATGTCGCTAGCTGTGCCATAACAAATTTTGATTCCCTCTTCAAGTGCAGAAATTCAGCATCACTTTTTAGTTCCAGCCCTTACATTAAATAGTGGCCTTTATTGAGGCACAGAAAGAAACAGATGCTAAATTTAGGAGCACACTGTGAGAGGGTTCACTTATTTTTACACAGTTGCTGGCTAAATAACCAAGCAAGTGTTTTTTATTACTGTGGGAGCAATTTATCTCTGCTGATCAGCAGGAGGAGGAAACACGGGATGATGACAATAAAGCTGTCAGTCTCCCTGCCCAAGACATTGAGTCTGGGGTCCTAAGCTCAGCTTGATGGAAAGAGCTTTGCACTGTCCCTGGGAGGTGATCCCAAGGGAGGCAGAGTGTGCCTTGCTCCCTGCAGCTTTGCAGCTCAGCCATCAGCCCTCACCAGAGGAACTCATCTCTTGGGAGCTGGTGGGTCCAAGACCAACAGAAACTGCAAAACCAAATCCAACTAGTCCTCCAGTCTATGCTAAGGTCTATTCTCATTCATTAAGTCTGCCATTGCTGCCATGGTGACCAACTTAAAATTAATTATATAACGACATTAAGACACATTTAAATAGGAAAGTTCAACCCACAGTTCTGGCAAAAAAGATTCAAGTATTCCTAGATCACATCCCTCCTACTTTCCCCTTGAGTCCTTCAGATACTATGACTTAACTGATTTCTTCCCTGCAGTTACTTCTATGCTGATGTTGACAAATAAAATTAGTCTTCCACTGGTTTGTTTTTTTGTTTTTTTCCTTCCCTGACTCATATAAAACAGATATTCTTTAAAAATTTTAGTTCTCACTACAGAAAAGCTCTGTCACTCTTTCTGGTAATCAATCTTGTTGCTGACAGACCTAGCAGTTATGGTTTTGCATAGCACTGACCCAAACTGTTCCATCCTTCTTGGCTGTATCACCATTTCTTGTGCGCGTCGGGCAGCACAATCGCTGGCGTCAGCTGCTGCCCCATAGGCTGTGGCTGCTTCCAGGGACTCGGCACCACTGGGCTCCTGCCTGGCTGGAGGCTTTGCATTACCTTGGAGAAATCAGGCCTGCCCCTTTTGCCCAAGGTCCATGTCGCTGTGAGCACTAACGCAGTCCTCGTGTAGCATATGAGGTTTGGGGTTTAAGCTGCCAGCTTCAGAAAAATGAAGGGCCAAACCAAGTGCCTGGCAGAGCACAGGCACACTGTAACACATCTCGGGCTTTTGCATTTTATTCACTGGCAGTTTTCCACAGGAGATACGCGCAAGTATCAAAAAATATACCACTGTAACCACAATGCTTGTCATGGCTGTGGCAGGGAAGACAAGGGAAGTTTACAGAGACTGACTTGCTCCTTAATCCAACTGCCAGTCCCCTTTTCCAAGAAGAAAGGTGGGTAATTTAGGTATGCTTGTTTTCCTGTTGCAACCGTTTTCTAAGTAGATGGGGCTTCTCTGTCTCTATGGAGTCAACTCCACACCTGCTGTGACTGAGCTCTTCTGCTTTCTCTTCTCTCTCTCCTCATGTATGCTTTTATCTGTGTCTATTGTGCTTTCTGTGACCTCTCATCACATGCTGTCCTTTGATGTTGGCGCTGTCATGGAGATTATTTTTATGCTCTTTTCTGCAATTACTTTACCATTGACTCTTTTGTCTCTTTTTTCTGTGTGTGTGTTATTTTTTTTTAATGCATAAACACATATCCACCCTTACCTCAATTCCTTTCTATTCAGCCAAGTGTTCTTCTAGAAGGCAGCCAACTGATGGGGACAGGCAAAAGGGAATTTAACTGTGCCTGACTATCAGGGAATTTGGCTTTTCAGAACATCCAACGAAGTAAATGTAAAACAAAACTTATGTTGCAGTGAAAGTGTGCCTCTTGGAAAGGATTTGTTGAGGGAAGGACTCACCCCTGGGATGCAGCCCTGTGCTTTCCCACCATACAAGTTCATTTGTTTTGGCACCAGCACTCTGTAAGGGTTGGTTTACATGCCTCCACATCCAGCCGCTGTTGATCTGCTGTAGTATTTTCGTTCAAAGAGCTGCTGGGAATGAGTCCTAAAAAAACCTTGCGGAGATGCCTTCATAGTTCTGCTGAAAAGGATGCTACAAAAAAAGTTGTCTGGCAGATGCCTTTCCCCAAGAGCAACCTGTGGTGATTGGTGGGACACGGCTGATGCTACAGCTCTGTAGCCTTATTTCAGAGACAAACCAGCCCTCCCACGATTTATTGCTCAGGGACCTCTTTTCAGAATTGTCAGTGTTTGCTAACAACAAATAACAAAGGAAGCAAACAAAAAACAAAATCAAGAAGAATCAGCATACTTAGAGAAAGAAGATAACTTCTCTATAGATGTCGCTTGCTAGTTAAACCTGCAATGATAACTGTTGTATTTCACACATAGCACTTTTGAAGACACGAGCTAAAACTACTGACAAGTAGTAAATTTGCACAGGCATTTATTCGCAACTACCTGTGTAATGGTTTAATCTGCTCTTCCAACACAGCCTTTCTGGGAAAGGAACAAAACAGACAGAGAAAAATTGCAAAAGGTGCAAGAAGATAACAGCGGATGGTAGAGAGCAGGAAAAATGCTGTTCAGATTAGCACTTGATCAGGATTTTCAAGACAGACATACCACTGGATTTCTAAAGATCACTGCTCCACCACCTTTCACACAGAAGGCATCCCAGGTTCTGTTTTGTAGTTATAAGAGGAAACATTTCACTTTGCAAATCACTGACATGCCTCAATTAGAAGTCTCCTTTAACGATCAGCCTGTTCAAGGAAGAGCAAGGCCTAATCCTGATTAATTTGGCAGGCTCTTAAATGGAGTGGTATGGATGGAGATGTCAAGAAGAGAGGACTGATGTAGGTGACAGGTGTGGGCATTGATTGCAGACGTTTGGAGCAGAGATCCTGTCAGGATGGAAAGCACCAGGTGACCTGTAAGGGCTGAGTGTGAGCATCCTTTCAGCTTTTGTGTGAGAAACAGCTGGGTTCCCAGGAAAGCAGATGTTTGGTGGACAGAAAGATTTGGGATAAGCAAGCCAAACCTGGTGTGGTTTTGTTGGCTTAGCGAACTTATGAAACTGGAAGAGGGCAAAATGACTGTGCAAAATATAAGCACAGCCCAGTATCAAAGAAATAAGAAGTATTGGCTTGAAGTAAAGAAAAGCCTGAAACTCAATTTGGTACATGCTGGTGGAGACAGGTTGGCTCTTGGAGAGCCTGGAGACAGGGCTGCATCCCAAACCATGGTCCCAAAACCAGGGAAGAGCAGCGCCAGGAGCTCACCTTCAGAAAAACATCACCCCCTCTCTATGGAGGGAGCAGAGCAGCTCGTGCAGCAGAAAGAAAACCTCTGGCAAGCTCGAGCAGGGTTACCGAAAACAGGTTGTGAAAGATAATATCAGATAGCTGCTCAGCTTCATGTTCAAAACAAGGCTGTGGTCTAATCCATTTTCCTTCAGGCAGCCGCGTGCGTGGGCAGCTGTTGGGGAGGCTGGTGAATGCCTGGCGGGGTATTGCCCACAGCTGCGCAGGCAGGAGTGGGACTGTGCCCTCCTTTGTCTGTAGCATCCACGGCTATTGCATCTCTTGCATTCATCTGGGAGATAAAAATGAATCTCGAGTGCTCATTTAAAACCTTTTACAAATATCATGCTGACATGCAAATGAGAGAATGTGACAAAACAATGTGTGACACCCAGCTTGCTCCTCTTCTTTGAAAAACTCAGATGTTTTCTTGTCACAAAGCTGCTCATTTTTTCCTCTTAACATAAACAGCATAATAAGATTAAAACAGTTTTCTCTGACAAAATGCTATGTGTTGATGTTTAAGCAAAATTAACATTTTGTAAAGAAAAAGAAAGGGAAAGGAAGCCATTGACAAATTCTGTGAGCAAAGAAATTGTTGTTTTATTTTCTGAACAAACTAATTTCACTTTTCATGGATGTCAACCCAGATACAAAGCAGTGTCCAGGGGTACTCAAAAGGGAAATGATTAAGAAAATGAGCAAGCATTCTCCCTTTGGGTATGTGAGTCAAGAGACAAGAGATTTTTGGTGATGTGTTGCTAATTACTTGGGCTCCTCAAATCTTGTGCCTTCACACAGCTTCAAAAAAGGCAGGTAAACATCCTACACCTCTCCCTACAATTACACTGTGTAAATCATTCACCCCAAATAAACTGCAGTAATCATGTGTGTTATCATGCTTGTCAGTAGTCTTGCTGATTCAAATGGGACTGGTAGCGTGGTCAAATATCAGTGTGAATTTTAGATTCAGTATAGGAACCGTGGATGTTAAAAGCAAATTATTCCCTATATCTCCAGCCAACTGATGTTCAGATTGATGGTATTTGATTTTTTTTTTATCTTCAGACATTATTGTTCTTTTTCAACCACAGGAAGCCTCAAGGAATTTAGCTAGAAAAAAAACAATCAAATGTTTTTCTGCACCAATCTAAGCATGTAGAGAAAGGGCAATAGGTCACCAAGAACTTAAAAAATAGATGGTCTACTTTTTATAAGTCATTGCTATAATTCACAGATAACATGTATTTTCTGGATACAGGTACCAAAATTCAGAATTTAATATCATATTCAGTGCACTTTCCAAAAATTCAGTGCAGCCTTTAAAGTGCAGGTGGGTGCTGGGGCACTGCAGCTCCATTCCCCACAGAGCGCCCAGCTGGGTTCAGCTACCCTGTGAGTCAGGGCACATCACAGCATGGCAGCAAATCACCCCTCTTGCCAGCAGCACCCACATAACATCCCTCCTGGGGTGGACAAGACCATGAGGCAGGCTAGGGACCAGCTTTAAGATTTAATCATCTTCACCACTTGCCATATTTTCAAGGAAATGACATTCCATGGAAATGTGATGTTCAAAGTGAAAATATTTCACTGGCACTTACCTCTTCCAAGTACATTTTCCTCATGTGGGATGTTTGATCTGAAGCACTCTCTTTAGAGAGAGAGGGGAATACCCAGGTGGAAAAGCTGAGTTTTCAGTTTGGTTTTTTTTTGGTGGGTTTTTTTTTTGGTTTTTTTTAAATATAAATTTCCATTTTCATGGAAATATAGCTTGTGTCATGTCTCAGCAAAGTCAAATCTTAGTTTTAATGGTCTGCATGAAACAGAATGGAACTGCTCTGTTTGGTAAAAGTAAGGAGTTGGAATTAAATGTAAATTATTTTCCTCTCCTGCTGGAGATTTTTTTCTTTTAAATTGGAAAAGTGACCATACCATCGGTCCTGAGCAGCAGTAAGGAATCTCCTGTTGAGATGAATGGGAATTACAGTGTTTAGCATCAGTTCCTGAGTTGCCCAACAAGTTGCATTGCTTTCTGCAGCAAAGACTGTTCTTCAGCACAAGCCCTGACTGTTGCAGACCTTGGAGTTGGGAATGTGCAGATTAAGAAATTATTTTGACTACAACCTAAAGACCTTGTAGAAAAGTTGAAAAAATTCCAAAGTGCTGCCAGTGGTTTTGCTGGGGACAAGATTAATGTTTGCTGTATTTGCTGTATCCTTTTATCTGCTGCTTTCCTTCTCCTTTCAGTAAATAAATCTGCCTATTAGTTAAACAAATGGACTCTGATGGAAACCAAACATAAGAAATATATTAACAATAATGCCCTTTTCTTAAAGTAGAAAGGCAATAGTGAAGAGATTCCCTAGGTTCTGGCTTGCCACCAGGCACTGCTTGCTTGGGTGCTATTGCTTTGAACTCCCATAATAAAGAAATACAGGCTGCAGGGGAAAATAACAACAAAAAAAGTCAAAGAAGCTCTGTGATGGAGTGTTTCAGCTAAATGTGTCTGCTTTTATTGTGCCACTGTTACAGACGTAGAGCAGTCTCACCTCCTGTAAAGCTCACCGTCTGAATTGACTAGAGAGGCGCAGCAGGAGAAGGGAGCAATGAAGTGATTTAGTGGGTGATCCAGGCCTTGAATGTGAGCTTGCTTACCTCTCAGTATGGGCCTTTTTTTCCTGTTTTTCTGTATCTTGGTCGGTGCTGTGTAATACTGCAGGTATGCACAGAGCAGTCAGCCCTGCAGCCTGGCTGGGGAGGACTGTCCCCTGGTGGGTATGCCACCATCACCGCCTTTTCTTAAGGGTTTTTTTCAAAGTACAGATTATTTCTTGCTTGGAAACAACCAGGAAAAACTGGCATGCAATTGTTCACATAGGCATTTGCTGGGCAGCAGATGATCTGCTCCAGGGTGACGTTTGGAGGTGCTAGAGGTTGGAGACACCCTGCTCTGGGGTGGTTTTGTCTTGCATGGAGTGCCAATGCACCGCAGAAGCAAATCTAGATAGTAGATAGACATCCTTTTTCATGCTCAATTTCCAACAGGCAGAAGAAGCAAATTCTGGAAAGCCTTTGGGAAGCCTTCCTGCCCTTCCTGCAGCAGGAGCAGTGGCTTGGGGCTGGCAGGCACCGTGTAGCTGGGAGCAGCTGGGAGGCAAAACCACAGGCTGTGGCTGCCTGGGCCCCATGACACCAGGCTCCTCCCTGCCTCCCCCAAACCTACTTTTAGCTCCATTGGTATTGCGATAACAGATGTTTTGTGCTGATTTTTGCTGCATGCCTTGGATTGTAGAACCTTGCTCCAAAATGTTCAGAGGACATTTCCTTGACCTCACTGCACACTGGTGGCTTCTGCCATGGCAGAGGTGCTCTCTCCATCCACGCTCCTTTATGGGATGCCGCAAGCTCTTGGCAGTCCTGACTTAGCAGCCTCCATTCACCCTTTTTTTGGATGAGTGCTCCATTAATATTCAGCAATGTGTAGAAAAATCCCCTAAAACCCACGAGGACCCTGGGGGGCCTTGTCCCTCTCCTCCCCCAGTATTTAAACTGGAATCTGAAGTTTAGACCTTGACCTCCTCTCGCCTTGCTAAAGAGTTCATTTTTCAGTCTGAAGGCCAGTACCTGCCCAGAGTGCCCCAGCTGGGTGGGGGGAGCACAGGGTGCCCCACTGGGTGTGCGGGAATTGGGACCAATCTGCCCCAGGAGTCAGTGATCGACCCATCTGCCCCAGGAGCCGGTGAGCAACCAGTCTGCCCCAGGTGCTGGTGATTGACCTGTCTGCCCCAGGTGATGGACACATCTGCCCCAGGAGCTGGTGATGGACCCATCTGCCCCAGGTGATGGACTCATCTGCCCCAGGAGTCGGTGATCAACCCATCTGCCCCAGGAGCCGGTGATCGACCCATCTGCCCCAGGTGATGGACCCATCTGTCCCAGGATCCCGTTATCGCCTTTTTTTGGAAGAGCTGGGCCTGGCTCGTGCGGCACCACGGGCTTTGCAGGGTGCTGCGAAGGCGAGGCAGGGCTCCTCCGTCCCACATTCCTTGCTAATTTTAACCAGCTCCCTTGAGCAGCTCGTGAGCGGAGGCCTGGAGAAGTACGGTCTTGATTTATTAGTCTTTCCCTTCTGAAAACTTTTGTTCAAGTGCCTTGGGACACAAGTAAAACCAGAATAGGATTCTCAGCCTGGATCTTTGGAGATGTTTATTTACATCATGAATCATTGTGAGTTTTTTGCAGCATCAGCAGTTTTTTCCTTAAAGATGCCCCGGCTCTGAGATGTCAGGAGAGTGAGGATCGCTGGTGGAGCTGTGTGGGGAAGATGTGGTGGCACGGCTGGATGCTGGGCCTGGCCATGGCTGGTGCCATCCTGCAGACACCAATGCCCCAGACTCAGGGCTACCATGACCAGCGGTGGTGCTGGCCACCTTCCTGCAGAGCTGTCCCTGCACAGCGCACGCACCCTGTGCCATCAGGACTATCAGGAGCGAATCACCAGAGTCCACCCAGACAGGCAACTCTTGCCACCCCAAAACTGATAGCTGTCGTTCTGTTCTGGGGAAATGAAAGGAACTGCTTGCCATCTGGCAGGGCTAACTTTCCCTGGGGTGGCCCGGTGAACATTGGCTGGCTAGGGGAGGACAGGGCAGAAATCCTCAAAGTCCCAGTGACAGGGTGGAGAATGACCAGAAACCACAGCCTAGGAGGTGAAATGGAAAGACGGATTGCTGAGCCTGTAGAAGAGCTGACCGCAGAAGACATGGCCATCAAGCACTTAAATAGACATTGTAAAGGGGCAGGGGACAGTCTACTCCCTGTACTAAACAGAGTAAGCAACAGCATGCTTAGCTTGAGGCAAGAAAGATTTGATTTAGGCACAATAAAACTCATCAGTGGTAACTTCAGCTGAGTGCTGGAACCGCCTTTCCAGGGACTCTGTAGCATCCATATCATTGGAGACTTCCAAGTGGAAGTTCAACAAGGACATGCCAGGGAAAACAGGTAGAGCTTGTCCTGCTGTGTGGGAGAAGCACAGGCTGGAAGCTCCCCTGGCTATGCCAACACCTTGCCTATAACACAGCCACTGCTTAACCATGTGGCATCCCCCAGAGCCCTGGAGCGCCCCCACTGCCATGCGGGGTTACCCGAACGCCAGCAGAGAGGTAGTTCCTGAAAAGCAAAAAGCTCAACCATCTCACTGGCTATCACAGCACTTTCTCAGTACCTCAGCATAAAAATTAGTTTATTATTTATTATTATTTTTTATTAGCTTATTAGTTTACAGATTGCATCAGTAATCAAATCAGCATGAAATTCAGAAACCGTGGTATTTGTGTAACAAACACCCCAAAGGGAAAGGTGAAACTTTTTCTTCCAACTAGTTTCTCTTGCTTATTTCACATTTATATCTGATATGCAAATGGACTTTACATCTATAGCCAAAATGATACAGTGCTTTTGGATAACAGGGGTTAAAGCTCTGATTATGCTTTTTCTTGTCTTGCCCTTGTTATTAATACAGAGGGAAAAGACAGTCAGCACTTCTGCCCAGCCACCCTGACTCATACCACAAGGCAGGCAGCCGAGGCTCCTCAGCACTTGCCGTCAGTGAATGCAGAAGCTCAGTGCTGTGGGCACAGCAATAATCACCAAAAAACCCCAAGACTGTATCCTGGAAATGAAACAACTCTTGCCTCGTTACTCTTACAGAACTAATGGTTCCTCTAAGGTGTTCTGTGCTGAAGGCTGAAAAATTAAGCAATGCTTTACGGTTTAAGGGTTTTTTTTGTTTGTTTGTGTTAGATTTTCCTATCCAGCTGCCAAATACTTTCTGGCTCAGCCTTCAAAGCAAATTAATTCTGCTACGATCTACCAATTTAAATAAATACTGTTTGAACATCTGAGGTATGAACCAGTGAGGAAGGCAGGACTGGAAAACCTCCAGCTGTCTATTTGCTTCCGAGTTGAGGTAGAGCACTGAGTCCTGCCCTGGAGCACAGCTCTCAGCTGCACTCTCCAGCCATGAGTAAGGAATGAGGAAAGGAGATGGGTGCTAGCTGAACAGCCAGCATCACTAAAAATAGCATTGTTCACAGCAGCCACTTCTGTCATTTTCTTGCTGGCAAGTGACTTAATTTCTGCCGGACGTCTGCAGGGTGTTTCCAGTTTCACTGACGTTCCGTGGGGAGAGCTGGGCACTGCACTGTGCTCTGTGGTGTGCTCCTGGGTGGCCGTGCTGAAATTCTCCTTGACTGAAGGTCCTCTTGACAGGGCAGGTTACTGTTGCTTATTCCCAGTGGCAGTGCTGGGCAGAGCTGGTGTTTCTCTAAGCTTTTCTGGGCTTCTTTCCTGACCTATGAAATAACCTCCTGGTTTGCATTATTGTAGGCTATAAATGAAGCATTGAAGTTGCAGGATAGAAATTAACAGACAACAAAAATCCTAATTCGCCCTCACTGTTATTGACAATATTGTTGCTGGTTAATCGAAAGCTTGAATTCTGAGATACCCAATTAAGAGTTTGAGCAGGGGTCTAAAATATCACAGCTTGCCAGCGTCTGGTACTGACAAAAGTGCCCCTGAGGCCTCCTGGATGTCTGCATGAAGGCAAGTTTTCTGTCCCATTGCTTTGTCTCTCCCTCTTTTCTTTTTCCACTGAGTGCTGCTCTCCCCTCTCTGACAGTCAGTGCTCTCTGTGCCTCTCACACGGTCTGTCAGGACTCATCACCATCAGGATACAGAATCCTGAATACTGCTGCTGTATGACTTCAGTCCCTGTCACCTCTTTATTGCAACATTTAAGGACGGTCATATTTTCTCCTGTGCTGATTTTCATGCTCTGAGACAATCCCTTGCAGCCCTCTGCAGAAAACCTCCTGTAAACTGTGGCAGACCCTGAGCCAGGCAGGAGTGCTGCAAGATGCATCAGGGTTCAGGTAGGACACTGACAGCCAAAACACTTCACAAAATGTTTATCAACTCCAAAATTTCTTTAGTCCAGAGCCTTTTCTGGTTACCTTTGAGTAGGGAGACTCTGTCTGGATTTCAGATGCCCTATCTGGAAGTGACAGTGCAGCACGCTGGCTCCATGAAGGTGCTGGGAAATGTGTATTTTCACCCCTCAGCACAGGTGATGGCTCTCCAGGTAATTTACTCCCTTTTCTTGCAGGCACTGATTTCACTGATGGCTCACTGCTTGCTGAGCCCATCCAGTTCCCTCAAACGAGCATTTTAATGAATATTTCAATGCATTTCTCCACTTTCCATATTTCTGTTGAGCCATTTCCTTGTCTCACACAATGGGCTCCAGTTGTCACCAACATGATGCCGTCACTTATATTTAGAGTTGGAAAAAAGCAGAATAAAGTCTGACTTGTACTTACTTCACTGTGGGAAGGACTTAACTCCTTTTTTAAAGAGGTCGTATTTTGTGTTGTTTGTTGGTTGTTGTTTTTTTCATTTTCCACCAAGGCTTCTGTAAGAGAACACATTTATTCCATCTCCATTTCCCAGTTACCTCTGCTAGGCTGTACAATTGTGGTTAATATCCAACTCCACTCAGTTTATGAGCATTGTGGACTCCCAGGCAACTCTACATGCAGAAAACAAGCTCCTGTCAGCACTCAATGAAAAATGTAATTTAATTCTTAAAGTAGCCTCAAGTCTGGCTTGAGTTTGTGCATTTTTCTCTCCACATTTTAATACTTTTCTTAAGTAATTTCTTTTTTCTGAAGTGACTTCCATTATCTTTGAAGGTTTAGGTAGGGATAAGGTTTGTGGAAAATGCTGGCTGGGATTTCCCCAGGACTGCAGCCCACGTGACAGACGCACAGCTGCTTACGGCTCCAGTATCTGTTTACTAGAACCCAGAACAACCCAGGGCAGTCTGTAAACAGAAGTTATTCCACAAATCACCCCACCATATGTCTCTTTACATAATTTGCTTTTATCTCCTCATATATATTTGCTCCTAATCTCCTCAAAACAGTAAAAAAAAGTTGTATTTGGGTAACAGCAGGAGGCAAGCAAAATGGATTTAAGGAGGCAAGAAGTTTAGCCTGGTGTTCTTCACATCAGCCCATTAAACTGCTCTTACAAATCTCAGAAGCGTTAACCTTTGGTACTATAAATTGAAATTCCTAATCTTTCCTGATTTTCTACAGCCTTAATGCTTTAATCCACCTTGTTTTCTCCCCCAGATACTTCTCTCCTGATCCCGTTGTTGCCTGATTAAACATAGTTCAAAATAACCAAACAGCCAAGGAAGAAGGACTAAGAACATCCTAGTGAGAAGCAATTTCAGAAAAAGATTGCATTCAAAAAGGCTTCACACATTTTACTGAAGTGACAGTCCCACAAATTAAAAAAAAAAAGGAGAATGGATTTACTTTTCTCGGTATAAATTGATAGTGTTTTTCCACAACATGAGTCATCATTTTCCATTATTGTGAAGACGGAGCAAGGCAAGTGTGAGAAATAATACACTATATAATCAGACATTCAAATTTATGACTTAAATATTGATGTCAATATAGGTCACTTAACTATAATACCATTTTAAAAAAATTAATAGGAGAAATACTTTTTTCCTTGATAGCTAAGATTTTAGGTCAGTTGAAGACCCTACAATGAGGACATGTTGGTGACCAGAAGCAATGGCTGTTTGGGCTGAGCAGAGCAGACAGCTCGTCATGGCAGATGGGCATGGGGGGACCTGACTCCAGACTGTGTCTGTGATGGGCCATACGGCCCGAGCTGCAGCTGGGTGGCAGGGTGGGGCTGGGCAAGGGTAAGATGCTGCAGACTGGTTTCAGATCTCCAGTTTAGACCATCAGATTTGCCCACCTGACGTTCTTGGTTAGGCTGCCAGCCTAGAAAACACCTAACCATGCTGAATAAATGGCATGGAAAAGGTTTCTCCTTTTCCCAAAGAGCCTGCAGCACAAGCAGTATGGGAATTGGGACACCCATGCTATTTTTTAATTCATCAGACTGTGTCATTGCTGTAGGCACCTTGCAAGATTTTTTTCTGCCTTCTGTCTGTTTCTTTCCTTTCTCCCCACACTATTTCCTATATTTCAGGTTTAGGCTTCTAGTTTGGGTATTCATGCAAGTCAAACTTTCCACCCTTGTGTAGGAAACAAGGGCGCTTGCTGGCAGCGCGGCACCGTGCTCCATGCTCCCCCGGGGAGTTCCACTGCGCAGTGACCAGGTGAGAGCTGCAGATCGGCAGTGACGCCTGCGGGGCCCGTCCTGGGCAGAACTGGGGCTCGGTGGGTAGATGCCACGTCTGTACCTCCCAACTGCTGCTCTCAGCTGATAAAGTTATCTTGCAGTTTGTCAAACTATTTATGAGCATTTCCGTTGGTTGCTCAAACCATTGCAGCCCTTTGGTGCACAGTTACATCAGTGGGTCCCCCAGAACCTGGCAATTAAGCATGACACGTATCGCTGAGCACTTGTTTTCTCGTCTCCATGTAGAAAAATCAATTAGAGCTCTCATTCTGCAGTAAATGTCAATTGTGCTAACACTGAACAATCAAAAACATCTGTAACTATGGAAACTCTCAAGGCGAGAGTCATTTCAAGAATAAATTATGACAAGAAGCTTTTTATGGCTGTTTTTAAACAATAAATATAAATTAAACCAGCTTAATTTCTTAGATGTAAATTAATTTTATTTTTTAACCTTTAGTACTATTTGTTCTCAAGACACATTTATCAATATTGACATAGAGGAAAATGGTATCTTATCAGTGTTTGCATCCAAAGAATCAGCAGCATTATTTATATCACTCAAAAATTTTCTGCTAAGATGATCTTCACTGTATTTCAATGGGAAGCATGCTTTTCAAATGACTAATGGCTCATCCTTACGGTTTATCATGGTGTGATTTATGCTGTTTGCTACACTTTACAGTTATGAAAAAAACAGTAACTGTGTGAAAGGAAAAGTCAGTCAAAACTTTCTTTGAGAAACTGGGATGTCACAGGAAATGAGGTCTGTGCTCAGCCACAGTTTTGGTGAGCAATCTGGAAGTTGTTCTTCCACTCCGTTTGCTGCCGGTTCACAGCCAGAATGAGGAGCTGCAGGGCAGGGCAGTTTGATTTTGGAGCTGATGGTGCCCAGCCCTGGAGGCAGAGGGATATGGCTGTCCCCCAGACACAGCCCTTCCCGAGGATGGAGGGGGCAAACGTCACCCATGGCTGTGGGAGCTTCCCCGTGACAGCAGCAGTGGCTGTCGGGCTGGGTGCTGCAAACAGGGATGGTGCGCTTGGGTGGGAATTGCACCAGGGTGGGAATTGCACTCTGCTCCATCAGCGTTCTGGGGCTGCCAGCCTCTCCATGTGCGGTGTGACCACTGCAAAGGACACAGAACAACTCTCAGAAAACCTGTTTCAACAGTGTTTTTTCATCCTTTTTCTTGTGCTAATGCACTTTAACTCACTTCAAAATGAATGCAAGAATGATGCAATGCTCTTTTTTTATTTTTTATTTTTCTTTTTATCTTCTTTTTTTTTTTTTTTTTTAACTTCATCTTGCTAGAAGTCGTAACCTGGTTCTGGTCTGAGCACCACACAAATCAGAAATAAGATGCAGTGCTGCACATTGCAGCATGATATATAACTATGTATCTCTATATATAGATAGATATAAATAGAAATATTTCTGGTTTTATCAAACGAAAATCTGTGTATCTCTATCAAACTCAGTGGATCTGTGTTTATTTCTGTGTTAATTTGTGTCAATGGATTTGCGTGGAACAGGGTGCCAAAACCTGATGAAAACATCCCAGCTCTGAGGAAAGCTTGATCTCTGTGACGATGAGATGGTGGCTGCTGACTTTGCCCCAAGCCTCCATAGTGTGAACAATGAAGAAATTATCAGCTGAACGAAGGCTGTGGCTATTCAGCCTTAGACTCCCTTTGCCTGCCAAAAAGCAAACAAAAATCCTCATGAAAAAGAATATTCCGCCCCCGACCACCACCCGTCTTCAGCAGCCCTGTAGTCGGGGCTGCCTAATGCTACAGGACAGGAAAATGCTGTCCCCCTTGCAGATACCGTCACGCGGTGTTGGTGTAAAGTGTTTCAGAAACAACCTCTAGAATTCAAAGCAACATAGTCTTCCAAAGCCTTGGCTTGTATAATGCAAACATCATTGTCAGGTTTTGACCTTATCCTCCAGGCTTTTAAGTGAAAGTCTTGGGACACATTAGACAAGTAGCAGGCTTATCATTAACAGTCTGATAAAGTTTGCTAATGGCTTAAAAACAATGATGCAAACAGGGTGTGTTGGTGATTCTATCAAATATTCAGCATGATCACAGCAGGAGACATGATATTTAAATACACACAGCAAGTGTGCTTCAGTGTCAGCCAAAATCTTTGTGCTTTAAACAGGTGCAATGAAATTATAATTTATTTCTGGATCTTGAGCTGTGCACATTGCTCGAAAAGATGGGCCATAGCCAGGAGGGTTGTGGGCTCCCAAGGCAGGGAGCAGAGGATGGGGAATTTCCTCCTGTGCTGTAAAGGAGGGTGATAAGGGAGCTACAGCCCAGGATCCCCCCAGGGGCTCCTGCCCTGGGGTCTCACAGGGCACCTCCAGCTCCTGCCAGGACTCACTTTCAGTGACAAACCATGTCATCAAAGTGGATGAAGTCATGAGCTGTGGATGAAATAAGTACCCTATTAGTGGATTACAAATTTGCAAAGTAAAGACAGGGAAGCAGCTTAATGCACCAGCTACAGAGATTTTATGTAAAATGGTGACAAGATTTACTGAGATATACACTTTTTAAATTTTAAATGAAGCAACAGGTGACAGCAAAGGAACTTCTGTTTCATAAAACATTGCAGTTTCCAAACTACCCAAGTATTCTTTGTCTGACCAAACTAATGAGCCTGGAGTCTGCAGCAAAATGCCTTACATGCAGAAAATGAACACTGCATGTTTAATGCGGTGTCTCAGGCATACCAGATGTACTAATAAAATCTCCATAACCAGAACTCACTTATATAAACAAGCAAAACCAATGTGCTTAAATGCTTGCTTGAAATCGTTGTAAGAGTGAGGTAAAGATGGTTAGATCAAACCACTTTGGCGCAAATAACTGCACAAGTGCAATTCAGCCCACTTTCCCACACGACTCAAATTTGACCAAATTCCCTCTTCATCAGCCAGCAGGACGCTGAGTATGCTTTATGCAGCACTCCTGGCTTCCCAAATGGCGCACAGGAGAGGAGCAGTCAGCTCAGAAAGCTGTGAGCCAACATTTGCCTGTTTGTATATAGATTTGCACATGCAATCCTACTTTTCTCCAGCCCTACATCTATTTCCCCACACCACAAATACCCCAGGGCACTCACCTGCCCACATTTTGAAGGATTGTTTTAATGGCAAAAAATGAGTAAATTCCTATTTTGTTTGATAGTGAAAGGTACCATTCTCTGCCACATAGGCAAGAGCTAAATCAACAAGAGACAGCTTCCCCGCAGAATTTGCCCCAGAACGGTGTCTGCCAGGGTGGGATTCAACTCTCAGTGCCGGATGAAGCCACGTGCATGGAAGGACCTTGCCAGGATTTTTCCCACTTTCTTCTCTCTGTTCTTGTACTCAAAATACAGGTTTTGCTACTGCCACTGCAAGCCACTCCTTCCCCCAGCCCACAAACACACAGCCCCTGTGCCCCCGCACCCCTTGTGAAAGACATCGAGGAACTGGTGATAATTAAGTTGCCAAAGAGACAAGCAGGGACCAAGAGATGACAGACACAGCTCTTTGCTCGGCTGCTCTTTTTCTCTGAGTGAACAGCCTGTGTTGGTGGCAACACTGACACCTGGGTGAAGTGGCGGACACAGCGCGTGGTGATGTGCTTGTGATGCCAGAGAAGCTGCAGCTGCATAGGGAGTGTCACAGCACCTGCAAAGGGCACGAAGCTGCCAGCTGGGGCACATGATAGGAAGCTGTGCCTTCGGGATGGATGCTTCAGGATAAAATACCATATTTTGAAGGTTTATAAAAGACAGAAATCATACCTCTCTACTTGGATTGTAAATGGGTGAGGAAAACATCCCTATATACACCTTGCCAGACTGGGGGAAAGGGGAGATTTTTTCCTTTGACCTGGTACCTCACATCCCTTGTGCAGGTCACGCTGCGCTGCTGGGAACCCGTCTGCTGCATTTGGAAGAAGATGGGCACCTCAGCCCCTGCACTGTTTTGAGCGCAATGTGCACACAAGGCAAAAAGCTGACTGAAAGACTGATTTGCAGGTCTGACATAATATCCAGCTTTACTCTGTTACGGGACCGACACCATCACAACCTTGTGAAAGTTGTGTTGCTCGTGAGCACCACACGAAGCGTGCCCTCACTCAGCCCAGCAGCCCGGCAGATGCTGGCATTCGCCCTGGCAAGGAAAGCCGGCCAGGCAGCTGCCCTGCCGCACCATTCCCAGCCGCAGGCGGGCTCAAGGTTAGTGGGGAGCAGATGCCGATGTGTTTCAGGGGAGCCGGACTGCTCCTTCCCTCCATGCTCCAGGCATCAACACCAACTGATGCAACATCACAGCCCTAGTTGAACACCACAGAACGATAAAGACCCATAATAACCTCAAGGACTTATATTACTTGCCAGAAGCATTTTAACTGACAGAAGAATAAGGTTCAACTAGAACTGCAACCTTTATTAAAAAAAAAAAATCCATGATAGATACCATGAGGTTTTTTCCTAGAAAAAAATCATCCAGGAGAGACTACTGGGAAAATTAGAAGTATATACTAGAGCTAGATGGAGACAATGCAAGTTTTCACCAGTTGTGCAAAGAAATACAGAATTTCCTCCAGTGTCACAGTGAAACCGGAGCCTATTCTGCTGTGGGATTACACCCTGCCCACTTGCATTCTTGACAGGAGGAGATTATAAATTCAACTGAAGAAGAGGAAGACTCTGAGCATCTGCTTGGATTTGCAAAAAATGTAAAGTTGCATTTTTAGGTAGCATTCAAAAAATTATCTAAATAATTTTTTTCTAAATTGCAGTGGAAGGTTAAAAGTACTCAAAAAATCCAGGCCTTTAAAAGCCAGCAGGTAAAAGCCGACAATATAATTTAGGAAGCTGGGTACAAAACCTCTAAATAATACTACTGATTTCAGCTATTCAACAGGAACTGGGCACCAGCAGGAGAGCACAAGCAGGACATCAGCTGGAGCACAGGGAATGCACTGGAAAATAATTCAGAGTCCCTTCTTCAGGCTGCTGCAAGGTGACCTTTGGCTTCACATGCAGCACAAACAGGTGGGTAGAAAGAAACTTTCTGAGCATGAACCTAAATCAGAGAGAGTAAGGCATGAAGGTATGTACTACCATGTCATGTACATCAAGGTTATTGGAAATTAAGATAAAGGAACAGGAAATACTAATGGAGATTAGTTGTAGCTGTGAGGCAACAGAATCATTTCCTTCTCACAGTTTGAATCAGAGAGTTTGTAATTAAAGAGCAACCAGCAAAGTATGCATCATGAGTTTGTCACCAGTAGCTTTAGAGGACTGTCTGAAGAACAGGTTCATTAATAGATATTCAGGGATGATCCAGATAAAACAAAACAATTCTGTCAGGTTAGAACTTAAATCTGTGCTCCCAGTACAATGGCATTGCATCTACTGCAGGCGTAATATCATTTACCATTATTTCAATGCTTTTCCGTTCATATGTTGGAAAATTTGTAGACAGATTAAGCTAAAAGCTAAAAAGCTGGTGGTACTATCACCTGCTAAAATAAGAAGAAAATAAATACAAGCAAACCTGAAGAATAAAACCCTAAACCCAGCTCAACGCACAGAATTCACAGAAATAGGAAATGTTAAATGATAACCATTTATCATTTAACACTTGTTCAGCCACTTCTTGCCTGGGCCAGCGGCCAGTGGCAGATGCTTGGGGGCAGCAGTCACTGCCTGACCTATGTCCTGGGGTGCCCAAGGTGGCAGCAGTTCCAGAGAAGAGCTGCCCAGGCTGGGCTCTGCCCCTTGGCTCTCAAGCAGTCGGCTCCTCTCCCAGGAGCCTGCCCAGCAGCACTGGGAACCCTGCTCAGCCCTGGGGAGTGTTAGACCTTCTGCAATGAGCAGCACCAGGCCCCAGCCCCTGTGCATGACCCCTTCGTCTGTGCTCCTCAGCTCCTGCAGTTTGGAAAAAGTGATCCTTCCTCACTCATCTTCGCTTTCCTCATCACAGTGACAGCTCTGCTGTCCTCCTTCCCAGTGTCTCTTCCAAGCTGGAGAGTCCTGGAGCGTCAGGTCTATTTAGGTTCTCCGTGGAGGCAAGCTGCCCCCTGAGGGCACCCCGCACCTTTCGGTTAGGTGCTGAGGCCCCGAGCAGCGCCCTGTGTGCTGTGCTGGAGTGGGCAGTGCCAGGCTCACGCCACAGCGCACAGCTCCGGCATGGTCACTGGTTCTTCAGCGTTTTGCCCAGGATCAAGCTGGGGTTTGGCGGAGCATCTGCAGCCATGCCAAGGCCTCTTCCACAAGTGGCCACAGACAACCCACAACCCGCCGGCGCCTGTATATGCTGTTGCTTAATTCTTATCACACATTAGTCCTCATATAACCTGCCTGTCTTTTTGCCCACTTTTAGCAGTTTCTCAGTGATTATTTTTTTGTTTTGGCTATCTATATTACTGTGTTACTGTCAGCAGCTAGTGTCACCTCACTCTTCACTCTGCAGTTGGGGTTGGTTTTTTTTTTTTGGGGGGGGGAGGGGTGTACCTTTTTTTCTTTTAACACCAACTCTATTTTCCCGCTGTGGAACTGGCAGCTGAAGTCAGCTACAAGGCTGGAGGACTGCTAAGCAGCTGTTTGAAACTCCAAGTGCACACAATCGAACAGACCACCCCAGCTTTCTCATTGACTCTTTCAGAGACCCCTAGTAGATTTACAAGAAATAGTTTCCTTCTACAAACCCATACTGCCTCTTTCCCATCACATCACCCCACCCACGTACCTGCTAATGCCCCTTTCTGCTGGTCAGCGGGGAATAGAGCCCTGCTCGGGGGGTAATTGCTTCCTCCCTAAGAGTTACATAAAGTGCTTTATAACCCCATACGCGTTATTATAGGGGATCAATACAAATACACTGCAGATCAGAAATAGCAGTTGGATATTTCAGCGCTAAGCCTGCTTTTACTTCTTTTATTTCTTTCTTGCTGTGTCCCTATTGTGCTGGTAGAGCAGGTATGAACCCTGCTGGCCTTGACCCCTTCTGACAGGCACCTCCTCCTTGGGCTGAAGAGCAGAGCAAAAATGTCAAGGTCTTTTCTAAACGTAGGTCTTGACAGAGGTCTGCCATGTACCAAGCTCCCAATTCAAAGCTAGTAATGCACTTTTCAGAATAAAAGGAATATTTCCATTGTAAGAAGCACAACCATTACAGCTTTCAAATGCAAAATCTAATTTTAAAGTGTCTTACTGAAATTGGACAAATTACAGCTGAATGTTCACCAAATGCCCCCAAAGATTCCATGCAAAGATTTATGCGGATTCCATGCCATCTGACAACATGTGGGGCTTCCTCAGCAGATAAATAATACCGGCTCTCTTGTGAGCTGTTTGCTCAGGGTAATGCTACAAGACCCAAGAGTCAGGATTCTTTACCCCTGGGTTGCAGGGTCACCTACATTACTGGTCTGGTTTCTGTGCCCTGAGCAGGCAATTAAGCTTTGCTACCCACCAGGAGAAACAAGGCTGGTCTGTGGCTAAACAGGTCCCAGTTAACCTCATTTCACAGATGAATGTTCATGAAAAGCAAAGAGATGGGAGAGGGGAGCTGTCAGAGCAGAATTGTGTTTAGAAGTCATCGAAGTGATGGTGAGCAATTTATCGTACCGCTTTCTTAGCTGCATCAGTTCTCTAGACAATCAGGAGCGTCGCTCCCAGCCCGGCTGTGTGCCAGTTCCCAGCACAGCTGCTGCATAACAGCATGGGCGCCCGGCAGCTCCCGCAGCGATGCACAGTGCCATCAGGTACTGATATTTACTGGTTGCCCAAATGTAATGTTGTTAAATAAACACTAGTGTAATGAAGTCATTTGTTTACATCTGAGACAAAGTTAGTTTTAACGATTGAACTGCCTTCATCTTACCGGAGTAAATATATTAGCACAGCAGGACCTGGCACAAGAGATCATTACATGCATTAATCTTCTGTGACCTGTTTGTTAGCCCCACTGGGCTGTTTTTCCTGATGTGGTGAGCAGGGGCTGCCTGTCCCAGTGCCTGCAACCCCTCCTCTCTGCCAGGCTGGACAGGGGTCCCAGGGGAAAAGCCTCCCCGGGTACAGCTCAGCACCGGGCTCTTCCCAGAGACCTCAGGGCTTGGCCCCATGCTGGTACTGACACTTTGGCTCAAGCTTTGCAAGGTCCTGCCGGACGTGAGTTATTTTTCCCAGGGATGCTGATGCAGAGGAGCCTGGAGGATTTCCTCCCCCTTGCTTTTAAATAAGTAGATTCCCGCTTGGCACCCACGCATTTCCAAGCATCCTCAAACAAGTACCACAACAGAAGAGCTTTCAAGACACTTTAGCACTTCTCATTCCGATAGAAATCAGGGAGGCAGAGCTGTAGGGCAGTGAAAAGCAAGCTCTGAAGATCACACAGAAACCCTTCTAACTTGCCAAAGGAGCTTAATTTTTATCTTGTGCGAAAGTTCAAACCAAAAGCCACACTACCCAAGCCACTTCCAGCCTTAGCTGTGATGAGAAAAGAATCCTGGAGTAAAACAATCATGGAAGAGGCACATTTAGAACAAAACAAAACCATGTGATAATATTTTTCAGAAGGGGAGTTCAGCTGTGAGCACAATGCTCTCCTGAGGGTATCCATACTAATTTTTATATTTACATTATGACCTGGCCATTTTTACAAGGGTTATGGTGCAATTGCACCATTTTTGTTTCCTTTAAAACCTTGTTTGCTTTCTTAAGAGAATGAGTTTGGAAGGAATACAATACACAAACAACCTTCCATGCTGCAGTCAATGGAAAAACCCTTTTAAAGTCTGTTAAAGCTCCCATCAGCATCGCAGCTGATGCAACATCGTGATTGTTATCTCTGCATTACCACACATCACTCACACCACTCAATGCAGTAACACCGGCCCAGACACCTTTGTGCAACTTGCCACGCATAAATACATCCAGCAAGTGGAGGCGGTTCCTCTCAGAGTTCTACATGGGGATGCAGACAGGACCCTGGCCCTGGCACGTTTGCCCCTCCAAGGCAAGCACACAGCAATTTGATAAGAGAGATAATTAAGTCTGGTTATGCTCCTGGCAGAAAGCACATCACCAGCACTTACGCTCTGATCACACAACTTGTGATGCTGTGCAGTATAATGTCTTGGAAATACTCATGACTTTAAAAAAATAAGATACAGCTTTTGGGTCATAGAGGAAAAACTGATCCAAATTCATCCAATTGCAACCATAGCAAAGTCTAAATAGAAACAATGAATTTATTATGAAATTATCTTGAAGAATTAGATGAACCTCATGGTCTGAGTCACTTTTTGTCCTTTTAGGCTGGGCAATAACTGAATTCAAATATCCATACCTTACCACTTTTGTACCTTTCTATTTCAGTTCTCATAGCCATAAAACAGATTTTATTAGATGTCACATCTCAGCGTTTCAGTCACCCAGGACTTCTAGAAACAGACCGCAGACTGAAGGCAGGTATTGAAGCACCTTGCACTGTAATTTCTATGTGTTTCTCCTCTGACTGCAGCCACCCTTTTTCCTGCCTTCCTTTCTATAATTTACAAAATTATTATGGAGTCTGAAGAAAATAAAAGGTTTTGATCTTGTTTTTATTTTTAACAGGGAAACACTGAAATAATCACTGAAGACGCTCAGTATGCTGTATCATGCTGTCTTTCATTAACACCAGAGTGGCCTTATTTTTCTGGTACATGTTAAAGTTGACAAAGGCCAATTTGAAAACATAATGTTTCAGTATTAATCTTCCCCTTGTTTGTTTTCATTTAAAAGCATATGCAACAAGAAAGTGAATACTCCATTTCCCAGGCAAAGAAGCTCAGCCTCAGGTCGGCAAGGTGAAGTCTGAGCAGCAACACCACAGTGTCAGGATCCCAGCCAGATGCTGGTGTTCAGGGCTGTGATTTTCACGGTGCATGGCTATTGATACTGCACAACCTGAGAAGGAAACTGTGGCAGCAGCTCTGGGCTGCTGGACAAGCTGCGTTTTGCTCCATTTGGGAAGGGCAATACACTGGCAGTGGCTGCAGTCGAGTCACCTCAGCAGGCATCTGTCTTTGCTGTTAGGATTCTCCAAGCTGCATGGCACTGGGTGGTATCCTCCTGACTCAGGTGGACTATTTATGATCTGTCACTTCACTGCTGAGTGATTAAAGCATCAAACTGTTTGTACAGTAAGGCACTGGCCAGGACCTATATGGGAAACCCCCCTCTTACTCTTGGAACAAAGCAGTGTTTGCACAGTGCCTGCTCTGGCTCTGCCTCTTTGGAGCTGACAGACAGCACCTGCTTGTGCACAGTTGTTTCCTTCTGCTTCCAGCAGAGAGGGTTTACATCTGAAACAGCTTTTTTTATTTCTCCTGTTTCCTTTTTTTACACCCATTTGTCCTGTACTTGGGAGGTAGAAACAGAAAGCCCTGGTTGCACCAGCAGCAGGGTGTGCATTGACATAGCGATGGGGCGAGGTGTGCCAGTGATGCTCAGAAGCAGCGGCAGCCCCCTTTGTTCTCCCCAGAGGTGCTGAGGTACATTCACATCTGGCAGCACGTAGCCCTCTCCTGGGGTCAGCCCTGTACTGCAAAGCACTGTTGATTTTCAGACTGGAGCAGACTTGTGTCCAACCACATCGACCATAGACCATAGACAGAGCGAGACAGCCTCAAAGGCTGGGGAAGCCTATATCTGAGTCCAAGTCTCTCCTGGAAATTGAATGTATCAGAAGTTTCAAGTTGAGAGGAAGACAATCTTAGAAGAGAAATATTTAGGAAGAAGCAGAAATACCAGTATCTATGTTGGCATCAGTGCAGGACCGACCGAAAGCACCCTGCAGCCCTGGGTCTGGAGGGTGCATTGGGGTGATAGAACCATTCCCACAGGCCCAAATGCAGGAATGGGTGAGACGGCTCCTTGCTGCTGGCATCCTGCTCAGAACCACCTGCCTCCAGCTGCCCACACGATCCTGTACCCAAACCTGCTCCTGGACATTCAACAGTCTGAGTGCAAGGAGAAGCCAGAACATCACATAAATTTTCCACAAGCTGCCACTGGCATCCCAGCATTCAGGGAGCTGGTCAAGTAGAACAGTGACCTGCTGGGAACTCCCCAGAGCTATTCAGCAGCAATGGTGAGCCAAAGGCCACAGCATCTCTGCTACTTGTACCTGTTCTATGCAAAGCAGAGGAGCCCTCTGCCAGGCTCTCCTGCCAGTTCTAAGCCGTCTGACAAACACAGATGAAGTTTTGCTCAGGCTGCAATTTGTTTTTTTCATGTCATTCCCATCAACTGTCTCATTTTGAGAACTGCAGTAAGAAAACATCAGCCAAGGTTTCTTTTATTTTCATCTCTAGCCAGCCTAACTGGATGCAGATCCAAACATCCCAGACTCTCACCCACAGGGAGGGCTCAGCCCTGACTCCCTGCAGTGATGCAATACAGAGGAAATAATATTCATTCCTCAAATGCTGGATTAATCCAAGCTGTCAGCTGTTTCTTTCACAGCAGTTATATGCTAGAGATTACATTACAGAATAGCTGCTTATCATAAATGTTCCAGCTAGCACTCGCTTTCAATAGCTGCTCACCCAGCATTCACGATGAGAGTGATTGCATGACCCAGCGACAGGACGGCTGGGATACCCAACCAGCACTTCCCTCCTGTTACATGCCAGATCGGTACCAAAGCCATACAGCCCAGGCACAGAGGGCAAAGCAGGGAATCCGCTGCTGCCAGGCAGGTGGGCAGCTCCTCTTGTCTGGGGCAATGGCATTTCTGCAATCCCACCAGCTCCTTCTGCTGAGAAAAAGGTTCTATTTCAAATAGGGTCATTTACTAGACTAACAAGAGACCTATAATTTACATTTGCACCAGACTTTCCCCAGTGAGACCACCTGTTTCACCTCATTATATGGATTGTACCCTTTTGTACACAATTTCACTAAGAAGATTAAAATAGTCACAGTACTAATGCTAAATATAAAAACACATTAAGGTCCTGATATTGACTACATCCATCAGGACTTCCAAATTAAACTACTCCATATCTAATGTCCATTGCCAGCGTGACTTCCTAGCTTACTGCCCTTAAACCATGAATGAATACAGAGGCACCGTGAGGTGAAGGGGACTTGAACAACATAACAGCCCGGCTGCAGAGCTGCAAGAGGAGCCCAGGGGGTAACGTGATCACAACCTATGTGTACTTATACCTGGTGGGTATGTCAGATAGTAGGGGATCTTTGGTCCTGTTGCGTCAAGTGGGCAGAAGTTGAAATCAGCAAAGGCTGAAGCCAGAGCCAGCCTTTAGGGTGATGGGCCATCAGCCCTGGTCACCCAGGAGATTTCATAAACCCTTTCTCTCCCAGACCTGGCACTGGTTCAGACTGCTTATCTCTGAGGGAAGGGCTCTGCCCAGTGCTCAGCAGCTACTACGTGCCCATGGAAGCACCACAAATTGCCACCCAACTAATGCTGGACATGAGTCCTGAGCAAATGCTCTCCCCCCCAAGAACACTTCCAGAAGAGTCACCATGCCTGGCCCACAGGCACAGGGATCTGCAGCCAGCAGGGTCCCTCACAGCCCTGGGGAGAGGACACTCTTTGCCATCCCACTGAGTGCCAGAGCGATGCTGCACTGCAGAGCAGCCACCATCTCTGTCAGGCAGCAAAGCAGCTCAGTGATTCATCGTCCACGCCGCCAGCCACTGGGGCTGATTCCTGTCCCCTGCAAGCACGGGTCTTATTGCAGATGGCTGCAGTCTGGTAAACATCGGGACTTCATTTATAGAGAGCCTTTGGTGTGAGTGCTACACAACTGCAGACTAACAGCCAAAGCTAGGGGCAGGTTATCCTTTGTTTGGAATGCTCTTGCACTTCACCAAGTCTGGTTGTGAGGCATATAAAAGTTTATTACATATTTTCAGCAAGTCACAGTAAATATGGCAGACCTGAGTGAAAGAACCCCAAAGCAGAGCTGGGTTACCAGACAATAGACGAATGCAACACACAGCCTACGTTACTCACTGAGGACTGCTCTGAGCAATCTCTGCTCTAAAGCCGTTATGCCAAGTGCAGAATAACTGAATCCAGGCTGTGCTGGTACTCAGGCTGGTCAGGGAGCCCTTGCTGTTGGACACTGCCTGGCCACCAGCCCCGGTCTCCATTGCACCCAGCAGGTGGCAGGGGGCGGGGGGGGTAGGGTGGGCAACACGATGCACTGGGAGACCTCGCTGTCCCTTAGGGTGCCTCCCTCAAAACAGAGGCAAGCTGTACCAGAACTGCTCTGCCACCCGAAAACACCTCTACAAGACCATAATTCAACTTTGTTTGCAGTGCACTGTGATGACTTTTAAATGAAAGAGCCTTGAAAAATAAACCTGGAATGCTGCTCTAGTGGTGTTTTAAAAGATAATAAATTTGCAAACAGAAGACTTGGCAGAGGGGAGGTAAAATGGGACTTTTTTTGGCACTCACACCACAGACAATTTAAATTAGGTAACTGATATCTATAAATTATTTAATTAGGCCAACTTCCACTGCAACCTCAGGCTGAAATCCCCCAGCAACCACGCTTTCTTCAGAGAAGGTCCTTTATACACCTTGTTGCCACATAGTACTTCAAAATGATAATTCACTTAATCCTCGTAACTGACTTGAGGCTTTCCAGGAGATGCTATAACTTCAAACAAGTACATTTCTCAGGAATACAAGTCTCTATGTATGGAAGGATTTGTTCTGAAAATCATAAAATCTCCATAACAGAGCTCTGTAATACAGTTGCATAATGATATAAACAGTGGCTACAAAATGGCATTCATATGTTTGTTTTCCATAAAGCTCTGAAATAACAGAATTTAACTAAGGAAAACCAACTTTGTTAAAATAAACCTGTCCTCTCACTTAATCAGAAATTAAAACAGAGCTGTGTGCCAGTTCAGCTTTGCCTGCTGAGGCCTTTCCCATCACCCACTTAACCCCCCTCAGCAGCTCAGGTCAACATCATCCCTCCATGCCCAACATGGCCAAGCCCACCATCCTCTCATCCACCTGCGGCTGCTACTGCACACTGCTGCTCTCCTGCCACTCATCCTTCCCATCTTGGCCTCCAAGCCTCCTCTCTGTCTTGCCTGGGCTCCCCAGCTCATCTTCCAAGAGCATCCTTGGTTTGGGTGGGTGTCCCCGTCCCTGTCCTGGGCTGCAGTCACTGCTGTCCCTGCTGCTGCTCCCACCACCCTTCCTGGGCCACACGTTGAGTAAGAGCGACGAACAGTGCTAGCTGAACAACAACAAAACCCAGCAATAACCCTATCTTCTTGCTTTTTTTTAGGCAGAGTTACTTCCCAACTGCAACTGGCAGATTGGTTGTATGGTCATGAGCCAAAGGGCAGAGGTAAGCAGCCAGGGGCAAGAAGGTTGGGGAATATTTTAGCTGATAGCCTGGCCAAATGACTGAGAATACAGAGGCTGTAAACTCCCGGCAGCAACAGATGTCTTTTCCCCTATGAATCCTGAAGGCTCCATAGTGCTCTGGGGGGTGTCTGGGTCCTGCCAACTTTCATCACCATCACTTCAGCTTGCATGCTTTTGTTTCAAGGATATTTCCTACGAGTACCGTATCTCCATAATCCACGCGCAGCTGACATTTTCCCAAAGACAGCAGCCTGCTTGGGCATTACACAGCCTTCTCACCCTGTGCAACCTCTCCCAGACCCATAAGTAACTTGTTGGCAAAGCACATTCCCAGTGGAGGGCATTCCTGGCAGAACAGCCCTGGAGAGCGAGACCATCCCTATGTGAAGGCTTCACATCTGAGCTGCACTCCCGTGGTGTATGCTGCCTGGCTTCTTCATGATGAAGCAGAAAGTGACAACATGTTCACATAACAGATATCTGATGCTTTCCACCACCCCTCACCAGCCCTGGCCATGCTCCAACCTGGAGCCCGTCCAGCTGCCCCAGGCACCTCGTGGGGACAATGCACCCAGCAGCTGCCTCTGCAAGGAGGAGGATGGGTACTCTTGCCTTCTCCTCCCTCCCAAGAGAAGGGGGACAGAAGATCCTGATGCACATAGATGAGAAAATACCAGGGGCTACTGAAAGACGGATCAATGTGGCAAAGACTTGTCAGGGAAGCAGGTTTCCAGCACCCAGGGAAATGGAAGGGTAAGGGCATCTGTCCCAAGACAGACACTAATTGAGCAAAAACGTATTGAAATCAATACTCTGGAGGACATTTCTGCATGGTGGTATGTGCTAATTAATTCTCCTGTGCAGTCTGAAATCCTGCCTTGATCATGACCCTCCCCTCTGCCTTCAAGCTCCCGCTCCTCTCCTCTCAAAATGTCTTTGTAAGCAGCAGTTAAAATGGGAATTAAAAGCACCCAGGGTCACACTGACACACACCTACATGGAAAGGTCACTGTGGTGCTCGGACCTGCCATCCTTTTTATAGTTAATTGCAGTATTAAAGCCTCGTAACAGAGAGCAATGCCCATCAGCGCCAGCGCTTGAGAGCCTGGCGCTGCAGACCTCACTCCCACAGACGCTGTCACTGCGCCTGGTGATGAGACACGTTTCTCTGGGAAGATGTAACATGGGAAAGCCCAGCGTTTGACACCGGTAGGCAGGAAGAAATGGTTACTAGCAACAGAAACTGTGAAATAAGAACAAACAGGAAGCCAAAATACTTATACTGAAAGATGTGTTTTTCCCCCCGATGCGGCTGCAGGGACCACCACTCCAGTCAATACCTGCATATTGCACACATTCAACACTGTCCAGCTCAGGTGAAAAACAGATTTTCCCTATAATTGGAGAACGTGATGTAGAAAGTGCATAAATGCTAAGTTGAACTTAGAAATCTGCCAAAGGCATGGCTGAAACGCTGGCACCATGAGTGCAGCGGAAGATGCGGCCGGGTACGGCAGGAGGCAGGCACTCATGCAGACTCCCTGCTGTAAGGGAGAAGTCTTTCAACATAGTTTTTTGTAGTGCTTGACTAGTCATACTTCATTTGCACTTTTATTTATTCCATATGCCGTTTCTCTGGATTTCTGTAATGTTACTGAACACAACGCTGTTTTCTTTGAACAGCAGTTGCAAGGCCCATTTCAGCTCACTAAGTCACCAGGTGCAGACACCACAAGACTTCAGGGGTGGCAGCAGAAATCACAGCCTAATTAATATGGCAGGAAAAGCACTGTCCAAACATCAGCAGCACACCTAATACATCAGTACAGGGCTCAAAGCCCGTACAACATCTCTGGGGTTGAGGGAGGGAATTTTTGCATAGGGCAAAACTTTTACTTGAGAGGTGTGAGACTGTACATGACAGAAGAGGGCTTGGAAGTGTGGAAGTTTAAAGCAACATATAACTGTGAAGTTTTTAAAGCAGATCACTGCGGGGTGACACTCTTGTTCTTGATCTACTGGGGAACGATCCCTGAGATCTCTGTTTTTCCTGCAGGCTGCTGGGCAGCAATGACAGTCACACTCTCTCTGCAGCTCAGCTACCTATTGACTTAAAGAGCTGGGCAGGGGGAAAAAATATTGCTCTGCTTTCCTTCTGGGGTCTGGTACAGCTAAATTCACCTTATTTTCCCCATGAACAGTTGGAAAAGCCAGAAAATAAATGCAAGGACAGACAGGGCTTGTGCTTGCAGAGAAATATCTGGTAGATTCTGGTTGGTACCTCCCAAGATACTGCTCTGGGATGCTGCAGATATAGTTTTTTAAATTGCTTGAATTTATTCCAGACTCATTCTTTTGAGAAGAAAGGAATTGGGTTATTACTAATAGCAATTATGAATGATACCGTTTTTGATTTCCAAGTAATTTGCAAGTACTCCGTCAAAAAAACATGCTGGGTTTGCTCTGCTCCTGTTCACACAGTGCAGGTCCCACAAAGCTCTGCAGCCATCGGTGCGCATTCACAGGCTGGGACGCACTGAGCCTGGAAAACACATGGGAACTACAACACAAAATATTAACACCTGGGATTTAGTCTCCATTCTGTCCTGGTAAAATGCTTTACTCCTGAATTTTTGCACAATCCTCATGAGACATGTACACACAGCATCTGCATTGTTTCATCAGCCCCCGTGGCAGGCAGATGCAGGCAGCAGCATCCCCCGGAGCTGCGCACCCCGCGGTGCGAAGCCGTGTGCCTGGTGGGTGTGCGTGTCCATGAGTGGGACTGGGGCAGCGCGGCAGCGTCTCGCCGACAGCCCCACCGCTGCGTGGCACCCTGGCAGCACGCACACCCACGGCCCAGCGCTCCCACGCACCCACAGCAAAGCTGAGCAGCCCTCAGGGCTGCCGACCACCTCCCAGGGACCTGCTGGGCTCTGTGCTGGGCGGTGGGGCTGGCTGGGTGCCCACACACCCGCGGGGACAGGGGACGTGGCCTGAGCTTGCTGGAGCAGGTCCCGATGGAGACGCTTCTCCTGCCTGCCAGCACCAGGGCCAAGGCACGGGGCAGCCGGCGCAGTGTGCCCACAAACGTCGGGGTCTGCCTGTCTGCAGGCAGCTGTACCTGCTGCTGCCCACCAAGGGGGATGGCAGCTCTGACTCCACCAAGATAAAAAAAGTGATTCCAGGACTGATAAATAGATGCAGAGGGTTTTGGTTGCATTTTTGAAGGTATTTTCTCTCTTTTTTTTACACTTTATTTTCAGTATACCCCTACTTCAACTTCTATTCCTGCCTCTATCTGAGCTACCTCTGCAGAAGAGATTTTTTTAAGCCTTTTCCTCTCCCTGGATGTTCTGCATCTCACATGTTCTCAAGGACACTGAGACTTGGAGGAGTCACAAAAGCCACAGGAAGAAAAGACAAAAACAGGCAAAGCACAGCCTGAGAGGTGAGACTGACACCTCTGATGCAGGGGTATCACAAGCAACAAATTGATATTTTTTTCTGCAGCTTGCCCACCCCCAGAGAAAGCTTCACTTGTATTGTGGTGTGAGGAACCACTGCTACATCGGTAGCCCTGGGCACAGGCATGGGCAGCCCTGGGTGTGACTGCCAAACAGGTTCCTGGGGTGTCAGGGTGGCCCCAAACCAAACCTTGGTTCCCAGGGACCCGGCTGCAGTGTCCCAATGAGCAGTGGAGGAAATAAAACCTGTCTTAGGTGGCTAAAGCAGGATTATCTTCAAGGGTCTGTTAGCAAAGCACACAAGCACCCAGCAGCTACCCTGTCTGCAGGCACCCAAGCTACCTAAAAATCTTATTTTTTCCTTATTGCCCCACAGGGACAAGCACAAGAGAAGCTGGTCCTCTTGTGGGTCTGAAGACCATACTATGCCCAGGAGACAGAGCAGTTCAATTCTCATTTGGCAGAGGATGAACTTAAACCCTGCACACTGTGGAAACAATTCTTTAACCACCATCACTTCCTTCACAAGCTGTACTAGAAAAAGACAAGACGCTCCTGCCAGAACTTGCAGCTCCCAGAGAAGCAGAGTCCCCCCTGTGGCCTTAAGTGCAGCCCTTCTGGGACAGGTTTTAAGACCGAGTGAGTTGAGGGTGTTGATATTGGCTATGGGTAGGCAGTGGCTGGCTGGGGGTCTGGGACGGGGAGCAGGTGGAAAGGGCTGGGTCTCTGTGCCCTGCAGATGTGGCACAGGTGGGCTGCATTTCAAGTCCAGGACCCAGCAATGGAAAACCAGGTACTGCTTAAGGTGTGTGAGCCCTTCACTAGGTATGTACTTAAGTTTCTGTCAATTTTCTAAATCAGACTTCAGTGCAGGACTTTGCTTCTTTTGCTGTGAGATACCGAATCACCAACATTACATCCCTCCCCAATGCACGGCAGCTCCCCAGCAAAGATACACTCTTTGCCTTTGTTGTTTATCTGCTCAAAGACAGATCACCACCCCCTAAAATAGAGCAACTGTTCAATTAGTTCTTAATTGGTTTTATTTTTTTCCTGCCATTCAAACTAATTAGAGTTACCTAGCAATGTCTCACTTGCTCATTTTAATGAGGATTTTGATTTAGGTAAGCAGCAGCAGGCATTGGGAGCCTGCCTAACGTGCATGTCTGACACACCCCTGGGGCTCCTCCAGCTCTGGGGGCACAGGGTGGATGCAGAGCCCCTGGCCACCCTGTCCCGCAGCAGCACAGCCTTGCGTGTCCTGCGCTCCCAGCACCGAACCCACACGGTGCCACATTGCTTCTCCCTCCAGCTCCTCTCATACCTTGGGTCATGCTAGGCAGCCTTAAATCCAGGCAATGGCAGCTGGTGGCCAGGAGGGACATGGAGGGCTGCCTGCTCTGCCTCGCCTCTGGGTGTTACAGCCTTGGTGGCTCACTTGTGGTCATGGTCAGGAACATGGGGACCTGCCATTCATGTAACATTCACTACGGGGATGCTGGTGGTGGGGACACCAGCTCCGTTTCCTGGTTTTCTCTCTGACAGGACCCAGGGAGGCAGCTGGTCTGGAGGCGAGGTCACTCAGGATGAAACACCAGGTGAGGTCACACACAGAAGTTGCACTCTGATGTGATGTCACCTTCATCCTGTAGGTAGGGCAAAGCAGTGTATGGTCACAGGCAGCCCGGCTGGTTTGGTCACCAACCCCAGCACAGCAGCTGGCTGCCTGTTGGGCACGAGTGACAGCAGAGTGGCTGCCCTGCCCAGGCTCCAATGCCCACCTATTCGTCATATGCTTCTCATGCCAAAACCAACCGCCTTTGAAAATCCCAGCTAGTCAGTCATGATTCTGGGTCTCACCAGTGCTTTAATTTCAGTAATTGAGATGTTTGTCTACATTTCTCTGTCTTATCCCATTGGGTATAAAAGTGGATTATTCACAGACAGAGCAGTTCTGGTGATTGTGTTTGTTCTTCATCCAAAATCAGAAATCAATGAACATTCCTCAGCATTTCCTAAGAGTAAAAATACTTTTTGTGCAGCTGCTCTGAACTGTCTCTTCTGGTCATGGCTGAGCAGTGGCCTCTGCTCTGCCTTGTGCTTGCACTCCCGTTACTGCGCTCTGAACCTGCCAGATGCCTCTGGCAGCCCCAAATCCAAACAAAGGAAAAAATGAGAAAAAAAAAGTGCTTCACTCTCAGTGTTCAATAGCTAGCGGCAGTGGTGATGGGGAGCATGCTCGGCGCTTACGGAGAGGCCCAGCGCAGCCTGGCCTTTCTCTTTCACTGTGCAAATGTCCTGTACACAAAGATGTTCCTAACTGCCCCACTCCCGCCTTGTGCAGGGTGAAGAAATCCCATGTGGTTCCCTCCTGCTGGTGATGTGAACAGCCGTGGCCGAGAAGCTCCTCCCCAGCGTCAGCCAGTGCAATGGCAACGCTGTGCACTGACCCTAGGCTTGCCTCAAGCAACGCCTGTACCACCCGTACCACCATACTGCCCCTACTGCCTATACCACCCACACCACCCATAACGCCCATGCCTCCCAAGCCCCTCATACCGCCTATACCACCCATACTGCCCACACTGCCCTTACAGCCCCTCCTTCCCTGTGTGCAGGATGCTCAGGTTGGCAGATTAATACCTGCCATGGCTACCCTGAAGCCATACAGAGCAGCTCAGTGATGGACCTCCCCAGCCACAGCTTGGGCAGGGTTCCTCAAGTGCCATCCAAGAAGAACCTTCATGAAGCTAAACGCACCTTCCTTGGAGGAAGGGGGGACATGACAAAACAGACACCCAAGTGATTTTGAGGGGCTCAGGTCACACAGGGCTGAAGTGAGGGTTTGGGGCCAAGGTGAGAGCTGCAGCAGGACACGCCACTCCTCGCAATGGAGCTAAGCAGGAAAAGTATGTGTCCAGCACTTGTTTTTGCTCTTCCCAACGCCTGAAACCTTAAATTGACAAAAGCATTTAAAAATAATGTACTCCAAAGAACGGGTAGAAAGGCTGGTTGTCATGTATTTCACAGGGGCTGAATGGATGCAGGACCACTTGCATTAACCTGCAAAAGAATTAGCATTTGTAATTTGCCTCTTAGGAATCCCAGTTTACCTTCATCCTCTATCTTAATTCACTGACATCATAGTTATTAGATAGATCACTTTTATGGATTATGTCTCGCAAGGGCAACATTTTAACGAATAGTAGAATTAAATGTTTGCCAGGATTTTTTTCAAATAAATGATCAATTACTGCTGGGCGCATCCATCACATTTATTAGCTACCTTCCAGAAACATTTTTCATATCTTGCAAATTGAAATGAGGTTGAAGTTGGATTTTATTTCTTCTTCATTTGCCCATAGTAAATATAGTACTTACTCATAAACCACCAAGATCAGTGGGGTTTTTTGTGTAAGTCTTTTTATGACACTGGATAAAATTATGTGTCCGCAGCATAGCAAAAAATATTTTCAAAAAAATTAGTAAAAATATGAATTTCCTCTTCAAAAATGCCTGGATAACTATGACCTGGCAGATAAGATTTCTTCCTCATTTTCAAGGTCACCATGAGACTACCTGGTATGCATTTACTATTAATAACATCCAACTACAAGGTTAGATTGAGTGTTGAGGTTTTGGTCATGTCACACATACTACCCTTGCTTTAGCTTTAGCAAAATGGAGTCAGAAATGCCGCATATTTCATTTTCCTATTATCAGAAAATCAGCTTTATATGATATTAGAAGTTATATGTAAAATACAAGCTGCAGTCTCTTCTGCAGAGATAAAGGCAGACCGAGTGTATGGAACTCACAAGGGGCTCACATGGGAAAAGAAACAAACCACACCAAACCCTTTCCAGTCACCTCTTTCCAACCAGCCCATGCACACCTACTTGCAGGTGGCGTGTGGTGTCACTGCAGTGACATCCTGAGCCCCAGAAATGTGGGGAGGTGCCCTCAGTCCCAGTGACACCTTGGGCCACCCCCCAGAAGCTGATGGTGGCTGGTGCAAAATGCCTGCCTGGGGACCAGGCACTCTTGCCAGAGGCAATGCCAGAGCCAGAGGCGCTGGAGCAGGCAAGTCCTGGCAGCAGGAGGGGACACACCACACAGTCACTGAGCACTGTGGGTGCCACCTGCCCAGCTCCCAGGGCTGGGGTGCTCTGCAGAGATCTGTGCTCCTGGCCGAATGACGAATGTCTAAACTGTGAAGCTGAAAGTTTGGGGTAACTGGTATTTAGTAATTCATCACCTTTCCAGAAAACTGCCATGAAATTGTTTACAATGTTTCAAACAGGATTGGGGTGTGGATTCAGCTTCTGGAAGATGTCCTTTGGCTTGTCATAAGGTAAAGTTAAAAAGCAAAAAGAAACCTGAGGTGGCAAGAGACCCTGAAGGGTACCCATGAGTGTCTGTAGCAGTCTGGAGGCAGGTACGATGCTCCCTGCGGTGGGGACTGCACTGAGCCCCTGTGCCCACCTGGGAGCACCAGCATGCACGGCACGGGCTGCACCACCGCTGGTGTGCCGGACAGGGCTTGCTTCCCTCTTGCCTGCTTTGGGGAGAGGGGAAGCTTACACTGCTGGCGATGCTGCGGTGGTTTGCAGAGCCCACAGGTACTTTGCATGTGAGTGGGTTTCTGAGGAGTGACTGACACTTGTTGCTGGGGAGTGGGGGCAAGGGGATGGGTACCACAGCCCCTGCCCTGTCCTACAGGGGCAAGGCAATAAAGCGGCAGGAAAAAAAAAAGACAGGAATATTCTCTTTTATGGTTCCCCACCTTTAAGGAGTCAGGCCTGTCAGATACCACAGGCAGGAGAGTTTGACCCATCTCCAACACTTCCCTTGGGGCGGGAGCTGCAGAGAATGATTAGCTGGACCACCACTTCCCAGTCTGATGACTGCTACATCCTCAGCATCCACACACGTGGAAAGATCCTTTTTCACATGATGAGCTCACAAACATCCTCAGATGGCATTTGTTTCCTTTTTTCTCCAACTTTAAAGTCCAAACCTACCTGAAAAGTTCAATTTCTTGCTCACATTCTGAGTATATTCTAGTCTCCAGCCCCAAAAGAAAACAAAACAAAACTAAGGACATCTTTGCTCACAAGAGTAAAACATCTCCCCCTGCTGCAGGTTAAACGGGACTTTAGGAGGATGCCAGCGGCAGCGGCTGAAAGCGATCAACGGGCACTGAGTTATTGCGGAGGGTGGCTGGGAGCTGCTCTGCCAGAAGCATGCCCAGCAGCACATCCATGCCAGGCTGGAGGGAAAGGGCAATTTTGCTTTTGACTGGGGATTTTAGTTTTGGGGAAAACTAATTATTACAGCCACAAAAGGAGAGTGTGCAACTGGGGACAAATTCCTACTCTCCAGAACATAAAAACTGAAGTGTCTGTAGGAAAGGGTTTTATTGTCAATTCTGATTCATTGTGGGCTGGTTTGTGCAGCCCAATAACTGCAATGCAATAACTGTTTATTCTTTCGATCTTTTTTCTGCTGAAGTCAGAGTACCAGTCCCACTTTCATATAGATTTTAGAAAACCATTATTAAGAAGAAAACGATTCTAAATTATCGCCATTTGGAGTTGCATCTCAAGCCAGAGGCCTTTTCCAAAGTTTTATTTGTGTACTGAAGATGTCCTGCTCCAATACCGATGTACCTGTGAACGTTGCTTAGCATGCACTGTCATCAAATCATACCTATGTGTATTTTAAAGAATACTTCCCGCTTTGAAACCTAACCTCCTCGTGCTCCTGATCTTTTTCCCATCTGCATCAAAACCTTTCCTAAATAGCTTTGCTCTTAGTCGTGGAAATATACAATCGGGATGTTTTAGTACCAAGCAGCAGAGGATATGACCTCAAACAGCATGCCGTGGAATGTGTTGCAACGTTACTGGAAATTTTACAGAAAAAAATGACACCATTGTGAGTCAATGAAGTATGGTCATGGTGGGGCACTGACCCGTGCTGGGCTCCCGCACACACCGACCCGAGCCCCGAGCTCAGCGCCCCGGCACTGAGCCAGCCAGCGCTGGGCTGCCCCGCTTCCCTTCTGCCATGCAAGTGCTGCCTCTTGGGTGAAGAGGTAAAAGCTGGATTTGAGCAGCTGATCCGTGAAGAAGGCGACTGCTCTTCTCCCATCATCTCCTCCCACCACGCATCTCCCTCCCGCCGTTGCCCAGCTCCCCACCCGCCCTGGCCCGGTTTCACCCACGTTCCCCCCTGCAGAGCTCTGTCCCCCTGAGCCCAATGGCCCTGCACCTCCCTAGCCGTGGCGGCCAGCAGCCTGGATGGCCAGCACGGGCTCTCCACAGCCATTACGCACGCTTCGCTGGGAAACGGCTCCGTGCTTGCTCGGAGAATGTACTTTATGGGGTCTCATTTCATGGGAGTTACTTTTACAGCTTCCCTAACTGCCTTGCATGCTCTGCTGGCCAAAAAATGGGTTTTATTAGTCCATGTCAATAAATCACAATCGACTCTTATAGTGCTATGTATATAAAACTATATATATATATATATATACACACACACACATCACATCACAGTTGGGGAAGTAGCTACTTTACTCCTGATTCAGAAGGTTACTCACAGGCTCTGGCAAGTCTATTTTTTCAAGCTGTATTTGCAGCTATTTCAGTACATGGTGTATAAAACTTTCAGCATGGTACAGCAGCCCTGAAATGTGCACGCTCTATACATTTGTGAGAAATCTGTATTTCTGCCATCATTCTGCATCTCACCCAGAAACTGGTTTTGAACAGGATCACATCTCATAGAAAGATTCTGAGACATTTACATTCACATCTTTTTTACCACGCACTACTGATAAGCAGCTGCACTTTGTAATCACATAAGTGAGAAATAACATGGTAACGAATGGAAGAGATCGCATCTACTAGAGACTGGAGGTGATTTTCTTTAGATGTTTCCAAGTTGATAGGTTGTGAGAGGAGATTAAAGGAAAAGTCAATGCAACAGCACGATAAATTATTTTCTACGATGGGGGGAGTCAACAATGATGGTATAAAACATGGCTTAAAGGCATGTAGCTCCATCCCAAAACTGTTTTCTAATGTGCAAGTAATTGCCATGTTAGCCACAAGAAAGTCATGTTTTGATGAACAGGAGGGAGCCAAGAGCTGGAAGTTGGCTGGGAGCTGGTTGACTCAGAGCTGAATGCTATGGTAGAGAGAAGAAACCGGGGGCTTTGAAGGGTCAGGTTGCAGCTACTTTTTGCTGACTATGAGCTATATTAGTGGGAAGCAAAAGTTGGGGTTTGGCACCGTGTTACAGAAGTGCGCAGCAAACACCCCCTGCCCTCACCAAGCTCACAGCCAAAACTTCTGCAGAGCCTTGGAGCTGCTAGAGCCAGGACTGCATGGCAGCTGGGGAAATTGTCTTATTCCTATTTTATATGTGAGAAACAGAGGTAATCAAATAACTGTGTGATCTAAAATTACAGGTGAGGGTTTTGGCAAAACAGTTTAGTCCAGGTGCTTTGAGTCCCAAGCCTAACATTTTAATATGAGTTAATTTTCTCTCATGTGAGATGGAGCTATTTCTATCAGGAAGGCTTTCACCACGTGTAGAGCCCTTTTTAGTATTCACAATTAACACAAGCAGTGATTATTCTTCACTTTGCTTGGTGTACAGATGCTGGCTTCAGGTAGCAGCTCCTGCCCCCGTGGCACATCACTGCAGCCTCTTAGGAAGCACCACGAGGGCTTATTCTGAAAAAGTGAGCATGAGCTGGAGAAAGGTGATCTGCACAGCTTTACAGGGAGGGATTTGCCATCATCAGGAACGCTCCAGCTCCTGAAATACAGACAAGTAGCCGCATACGAGGTGGCAGGTAAGCAAGCCCCGATTTCTGCTGCTTCTCTTTCAGATCTGTTGAGCTATTGGAACAAGCCTCCCCACATCCTTCCCCAGCAGCTTGTGTTCCTTACCCCTGGCTGCTTGGTCTGTTTGGCAGAAGCACTGGGTAACACATCGGGTGGTGCACAGGCGGCGTATGCACCCTTGCCAGCCAGCCTCTGCATTTTTCCTTGCTATATTGGTCTCAAATGGGCAGTGTTATTTTAATGAATCACATTTTTGTGCAAGTAGACCTTCCTGGAAGGCTGTGCCCTGATCAGCACAATGTAGCCTGCTCACATTATTGACCATTTCCATCTGTTGCATCATTAATGGTATTACAGGAATCGCACTTATGTGAGTAGGGGCAGGCTCTCAGGGCACAGAGCCTGTCTTATGCTGCTGCAGCTGGGGACAAGAAAGCTGCTCCGATTCAGACACTGCACCTTGCAAACCCGCTCACCCTCTCCAGGCACAAGGTCTTTCCTGCAATCTGAGTTGATAAAATTAGCTCCAGACCTTACACCAGGCTGTCTTTCCAACACCGTGTAACAGCAGTTTGCAAAGAAGGCATTTTTGAGACATTTGAGTTGAGCTGGCAGTGGTGGGACCTCTGGAGAGGGTGGGAATGGTATTTTAATTCACACATGATGAACAAGTTTTATCTGAAACAACAAAAAAATCCTCATCAAGCTAGAATGAAGGTCAGAGGCAGGAGCTGGTCCCAGACTCAGCTTTCTGAAGGACACGGCAGCACCCAGAGCCCCAGCAGACCACGAGGAGCTCTCGGGTGCGGCCAGCAGGCAACCTCCCTCCAGCAGCGGTGACCGGCAGCAGCAGCAGGGGGGTGCCTGCAGGAGGGCAGGCGAGGGCGGGGGCTGGGGGCCTTGCCCTGCCCCACACCGTGTCCTGGCCAGCTGGGTACCGGGCAGCTCTCTGACCACCTGGGAGCTGCTGGTGCCAGCATCTGTGCTGCTAGTGTGGTCAGCAAGCTTCTTTTTGAAACCAGCATGAGTCTAACCCTAAAGCCTGCTATTATAGCTAAAAAAGCCCTTGGCTGACTGCTGAACTTGTACAAAAGCATGCAGCTGCATTTCTTGTTTTCATTCAAAATACTACATAGAATGTCACTAAACCTCTGCAGTCCTGCACATCAGAGGAACATAAAAGAACACAATCAAAGGCACAGTCATCAGAAAGTGAGGGATCACGTGCCATGCCACTCATGGACAAATGCACCCATGCAATAGGCCAGCCTCTTTCCCAGAAGAATCCTTGCAGCAGAAACCACTATATATTTAAACTTCACCATTCCTGCCCTCAAATGCTTTGAAGTTTATTTTTGTTTCTCTGGCTCTCCCAAAATGGGACACATCAATTATAACCATAGCTGTGGGTATGTGGGCAGGGAAGGGGTCTGTACAGCACAGAGTGGTTGTCCTGAGCTGCACAGCATAATTTGGCTTCAGACCAGGGTTGGGGTGGAGATATATAATTAGCAGGTTTTCAGCCTCTCATTCTCCTGCAGAAGCTAATTTTTAATTACCTGCTCTACCCCATGGCTGCCAGACTGATGCCTGAAGAGAGGGGGGCTCTCCTGAGGGACTTATTCCTGTTCCTACTTCATAGACCAGAGCAAACAATATAACGGTGATGAAGACACTCATGTAACATCCAGTTTTACCTTTAGGCCCAGACGAGGTGTTTCAGACTAGATGCAGACTCCAGAAGCGTTGATGAATTTTTGCACAGAGAAAGTGTTGAGTTGGTAAATGCAGAGCTATACGCACCACTTTCAGTTGCAGCATTTTTCACGTGTTGGTAACCTTCTTATAGGGTCGAGTAAAATAGCTTCAGGCAGAGCCACGGCAAATCCCAGCCTTTAGCTCATCAGTGCCTTGCTCTCCCCCTCCCCACGGGGCAGTAAGTGGGCAAGCACTGGAGCCATTGCCACCAGCCCCCACCTGCTCCCTGTGCTGGTCCCTCAAGCATCTCTCTCTCCACATGCCCTGAGGTCAGCTCGCCACCGATCCCTGCTGAAGGTCAGCCAGGCCCCTCCCCCTCCTGGACAGCCCTGCATCACAGCCATATGCCAGTGTTGTCTGTTTTTTGAAATGTTTATGCTTTCTCTCTCTCTCTCTCTGGGAACTTCATTAACTCCAGCCTTCAGCAAAGTGTACCAAGGGTAATGACAGTTATTAAAACCTGCTGAATGATTAACAGATTATTGCTGCTGACTGATTCACCTGGAGCCCCAGCTGACCCTTGCTCTGAGCAGGTGGAGCATCTCCATGCCTTGAGCAGAGCCTTCCTGCAGATCCTGCAGATGTGATGGGTAGCATGGTGCCACCTCGGTCCTCTCTCAGATCCAAGTGCTCCTCTTCCCTTTCACCCAGTGCTAATAGCCATTCGTTATTTAAGCAGGAGGATGCTTGCTGCCTGCGGCATCACTAAATTTAGTCTGCTTGGAGACAGAAGGCGCCTTTTGCTGTTCTGACTTAAGAAGCATCTTGCTTCATCACATGCTTTCAGGAGGCCAGGAGAAACAGACTGCAGGGGATGATACTCTGATTCAATGAACCATCTCTTGCCTGGCCAGTCGCCCTCAGCTGCTGTGGAATGTGTTACCAGCACTTTAGATGTGAAAAAATACAAATAGACAGGAAAAATATGTTGAGAATTTTGCTTTTCTAAGGGATTTAGGCATTGCTCTGCCAAAGGGAATGAACGGATCTATAGTTTGCAAACCATCTCTTCTGTGAGCATCCAGCCCTGGCCAGCATCTGGGGAGAACTGAGGCTACCAGCCAGCAGTGCAGGTTTTCTGTTGGTACCTGGGGCTGGCTGCAGGCTGTGCTGACAGAATGTGCCAGTACCAGCGGAGAGGCAGACAGACATCTGGGTACGGAGCTGTGAGGCAAGGCAGGGGGGCAGTGGGACCCATTACGAGCAAGAGCTTGGCTTTTCCCTCTGCAGCCCAGTTGCCAGCTGGGAAAGCGCAGGTCCTGGGTGTGCAGCTTATGGGCAGCCTGCGCTGTGCTCCCTGGGGAGCAGGACCCAGGGCTGGGAGCTGCTCCCCGTGGGTTTGGGCATGGGCCATCAGCTGGAGATGCGCTCAGCTGGGGCAGCGTCCTGCCCAGTGCCTCACACCTGCCAGCAGTCACTGCCTTCAGTCCTGCCCGCTGCACTGCCGTGCAAGGCATGGGTGCCAGGGCCCTGCCCAGAATTAGCTCCTGAAAAAAGGGTATTTCTACATCCTGATGGTCTTCAGCACAGCATGCTGAAAAACATTTACACTAGCAAAACACACCAGTAGACATGAAAAAAACACCCAAATTTCCTACCCAAAATTTGCAGCTGTCTTGTGGCTCAGAAATGACAATCTGCATGTAATAAAATCAAGAGGAAAAATCTTGGTGTCCCCATCTTCTTCTAGCCCACAGTTTTAACAGCAGGTTTCGGCTGGCCAATACCAAAGCTGAGGAGGTCAGTTTGAGAGAAAAAAAAATAAAACCTTTTCCTTCCTGGCCTTAACTTAGTCCCTGCTGCTTGTGAGACAGGGACCAGCCCACACAGACTGTGTGGTGGGCTCAGCCATGGGCTGGGATGTTACGTGGGGCCACCCCCTTACATGCATTTTCTGTGTCCTTGGTAATCAAATCTCCAGATGAAAAATGTAACTGCGTGGTTTTTAAATTTCCGCTTGTAAGAGATGTGTCTTACAGAAAACGGATCCCTCTGTGCTATACATCCACTGGTGCTTTTCCTTTTGTTAAAGGTTTTCCTGAATATCTTCATTACCTTTTTCTCCTTCTAAAAAGACAGTTGGAGGCTGAGTCAGGCACCTCCCAGCAAACAGCCCTGGCCGCACGAGTCTCCCAGCTCCGGCTGTGGGTGCCGCTGGCCCTTCCCAAGGCAGGGAACCCAGGATGGCTTCGGGAGTCTGGCCCAGCAGCGGGACCTCCTGCCCAGTGCCAGGCTCTGCTGGGCCCACGGCCGCACCGGCCAGCCTGGGCACCGCACTGTTGGAATGGCTTCTCTGGCGGGACTGCAGCCCACCTGGCCGTGGGGCAGCCAGGCTCGCCCTGGGCCTCCCCTCGCCTCTTTCTTATGGGAAGAACGAGAGATGTTTCCCCCAGGTGGCAGAGCCAGCTGTGGGCTGGCTGCCACCGAAGGGCAAGGACCGGCAATTCGTGGAAGCTGATTTGCAGAACAGCCGGAGTTCGGTCGTATGGGCTTGCAGATCATTTGAAAAGTCCACAAGATCAAAAAGGCAAAATCTACTGATGAAATCCCTTCAGCTCAAGCTGGGTACACAGGGGGAACCTTTCAGTCCCTCCTCTCTGAGAGCTTTCCACCCTCTGGTTGTGCTCTGAGAGAGGAATATGATGTTTTTAAGACCGGTGGATGAGCCACAGTCTGGAACTTGTATTTTAAAGGTCACAAATAACTATGTCCCAGTTTCTGAAAAGCTATTGGCCTGAGGTGGATGCCATTGTAACTCTTCATAAAAGACTATGGTACAAATAACTCATGTTTGTATTGGCCTTTTAAATCAGTGCATTGCTGTGGGACTTACCACCGTTCCCTGTTAAGGGGTAAATATTTGATTTAATTATTAAGAATTTAAGCAGCAATCATGTCTTACCAGTCATGCTTGTTAATGAAATGATTCTGCTTCTAACATCAGTGCTCTGTGAATAACACCAGTGATTCATTTCAACCACAAACCACTCTTTTTCTCTCAAACGCTTGATAATAAGAAAATGCTTGTGCATGTATGATAGTATTAACTCTCGAGAAGAAATAACTATAAATAATCATTGAAGGTTAGCAGTGATTTTTATGGCTCTCCTATGACAAATCAGCAAAAGAACACCCAGCCAAGCAGCAATGAAAAGCATTTGCCCAGCTGGCAGGCCTTGGTGGAGCATCCTCAGAGTGAGCTGCTCCTGGGGCTGCTGCATGGGCAGCGCCCGCTCTGAGACACTGCAGCAACTGCCCTGAAACACCACAGTGACTGCACGCAGCAAGGAAAAGCAGGTGTTACCCAGGGTGTGCTGCCCACAAAGCAAGTTTCCAGAAACTGGTTTTCATGGTGCCATCTGGAATGCAGAACCTTGAAGGCAGCTCAGGTGAACCTGCTCACTATGAGGGCTTCCCTCGCCAGAGGTATGCAAATGTCCCCAAGCATGCAGGTGAGCACCATTATCCCCAGCCCATCACATTGTGCACAGCTTTATCCCTCCAGGGCTCCATGGTTCAGTTACTTACACAGTTCTAGGATGTGGAGTAGGAAACAGATTATTTTGGGCGCTGTGAAGCAATCATTGTGCTTTATTACAAGCAAAAAGGCTATTCTAGGATTATGAAAACAGGCCTTAAAATATTGAAAGCCCAGAGTGCCTTGTGCTCTTCTTTTTTTCCATCTCTCTGCTAGAAAAGATGGATCTGCCCAGCTAGCAGAGCTGTTCAGCAGCTCCAGAGGAAGCCCCATCCCACCACCACATGCCATGGGGAGCAGCCCCGTCCTTTGCATACTTGTCGCCCTGCAAAAGCAGCCAGTGGGTGGGTAGAGCACCACCTGCCCCAATATTTAACATGTGTTTTGAAGGGTAAAGGGCCAGCTGGCACAAGCCCCCTGCTGTGCCCATGGCAAGGGCAGGCGCTTCTGGGCTACCAGCCTGGAGGGCTCGGCACTGCCTGCAGAGCTGGCAAGCAGACAAAACCAGGCTGCTTTGCCAGCAGCAATAAAGGTCAAGGTGTGCTTATCTAAATATCACGACTTCCTTCTGTGCACACACTCTTCTGTGCTTTTAAAAGCTCTTCACCATTTATCCTAGACTATGAAAATGTAGCATCGTACGTTGCGTGTTCGCATCCACGCAGCACGGGTGGCAGCTCCGGCAGCACGCTTTGTGCCTCTTGCTGCGGAGGGGCTCCTTGCCAACGTCCTCTAGACCCAACTTTTTCCTTCTATATAGAAAAGCTTGTTGGCTTCACACACCAAGAAATACTAGAGGGAGGGACAATGGCTTTTAAAAAATAATGCATCATTTCTAGTTCAGTCCTTCTGGCACATTACTCACCAAACATGTAAAGCTTTGAATAGTTGATCCTGTGTGCTGTAGAGGAGCCACCAGTTAGTAACTGCCAACAGGTGACAGCCAAAGGGCTTTGCTTTGGAACAGTAGGTCTCCAAACAACCTGTAAATCAAAGCCGCAAGTACTGAGCCATCAAGACAGAGTCACTCAGCACGCTCTGATGTTTGTCTGTGGTGTTTTTTTTTAATTCAACAGATTGCACATGATGTTTGATAAGGTGTAAAAGAGCCAGCTGATGTCAACAAGGGGCAGCACTGCTACTGGCAGCCTCTGGTTGATGCATGGGGAATCACACCAAGTGAGCAGCTCCAGCGATGGTGTTTGGTGGTTCTCCGGTATGCCGTGTTTGACAGCTGCGTGGTTGGCCTCTGTCTTCACAGATAATAGCTCCTGTTATACTCAAGTATAATAATTCTAACAGCCATGAGGGCAGGAGCCCCTGTGAGACTTTCCTCCTAGGACAAGAGGAAATGCAGTCTGCATTTCCTACTTGGAAACTCAACGAGTGTTAAAACTTTCTTCCAAAGTTTTGCCTGAATGTAAAATTTCCCTTGAGCCAGGATGTGCCTTCGCTGCTTGGTGTCTGTCATTTCAGCACAAGGTGGGTGGCCCGCAGGGGATGAAGCATGCCCCACCAGCCCACCCTGTCTCCTGTTGGAGCTGCACCTCACTTGCTTGCAGGGTCTTTGGCCCCCATTCCTCCTGCAGGCAGGACCACCTAATGATGCTCAGTCTTACTCACCCCATGGTTTGCTGACAGCAGCTTCTTGGCTTTGTGCATCTCCTCGCCTGAGACGGTGCAGGGGGGCAGGAGGAGGTCCTCCCATTACCCCCCTCCATGTGCTGGGGTGCAGCTGCCCGCAGAGACGGGGACAGATATGCAGAAACATGCCGTGCTGGTGAGCAAGGCAGTACGTTAAGGAGTCCAGTCCCTCCTACAAGACACGATAAAATCCCTCAGGTGTTCTCTTTGCCTCAACGTTTTCTGAATGAAAGCAGACACAGCCACAAAAAGGTCTTCACCCAATATACCTAGCGGGAACACAGGGAATTCTACAGGGTGGTGGTAGCTCCCTTGGAAATATTACAGCGCCGACATGGGCAGGAAGAAGGTGCCTTCCCCTTCACCGCAGGTAGGCAGCCTGTGTTTCTGCTGGCGGGGCCTCGAAACACCAGCAGCACGCTCCCTAAAACACCTGCTTTTGTTTCATGCCGAATGGGGGAACAAAAATACACATATATGTCTTCTCCCTACAAGCCATAGCATCTAGGGAATGAAATGGTCACTCCCGCACACAGGCACATGGGAGGAGAGTGGTACATTAACAACCAACTAGACCCAGTTTCTGCCCACCACTACACCCACATCCAAAACAGCTCCCCTAGGGTCCTGCTTGCCCTCCCCTGCCAAGGGCCAGCATGGGGGAGTGGTGCCGGTCACCTCCTGGCCAGAGCTGCCCACCACACACCTGCAGCAAAAACCTCAAACTGGCAGCAACGCTTCAGGGAAGTGTTCAGCATGGCAGGGCTTTGCAGCACCACGGCTGGTCCCTGCGGTGCTGGCAAGGTGGAGGGGGCCCTTGGGCCCCTCAGGACCCCCCAGAGACCCTCCAGGGAAGTGCTTTGGTCTGGGGCTGGTTTCCCCATCGCCCCACTGTACTGAGATGGGGCCCACGCTTGGATTTCAGCTGCAGTTTGTTTTATTGTAAGCAATTCCCCAAGCCAAAAATCATTGCAAAATGCATCAGCTGAGTTTTTCAATCTAGAAAAGGCCAGAAAAAAATCTTTTTACAGCTCGCAAGTTCTTTCTCAAAATCTTTGACTCAGAAGATGAAGCAAAAGCACCCCTTCCTTTCTGCAAAAATTCAGTTTTGAGAAACTGACGTTTTTCAAAGGAGTAACGTTGGGTGCAAATAAAAGCAGAAAAGTGGAGTCTGCTTCCCTGCAGCTTTCCTGCCTGCTGTTACGGGGTTCTGCCAGAAGATGGGACCGTACAGTGCGGTACGGGGCTGCGGAGGTCAGCGGGGACCCCTGCTGCGGGGACCACCCCTGGGCCGCCCCTCGCCCCGACCCTCTCTGCAGGGTCTGGGCATCCTGGCCGGGCTGTACCTGAGGTTTACGAGCCTCAGCCTCCAGTCAAGCAATGAGTAGCCGTTTTCTCATTCCTTGCTCGAATTAGTGACTTGTTTTAGGAATGCTGAGAAGGATATTGAGCTTTCAGCTGAAAGTAGATCCACATATTTAACAGCACCGCGGGATTTCCAACAGCTCGTTTGTTTGGGGTCAGTTTCAGTTACTGGGGAGAAAGCAAGGGTTTGTGTGCAACAGCTCTAGCTAACCCTGTCCCACACCCCTGAGAAATTTCTTTTTAAAGTTTTTTAAAATGCTTCTGTCACTGCCTGATTTCCCACTAGATCCAACAGTTTGCTGGTATTATTGCTGGTTTTATATGAAACCCCAGTACACCGTTAAGCAGTGCCTGCCTGCCAGCACAGCTGCAGTGCTGCAGGCACGCACACTGCGGCTTCCCAGGAGCTGCATGGCATGCCACCCCTCCCTCCCGCCGCGGGGCTCCCCGCTTCTGCGACCCCCGTCCCTGTTCCTGCTTGTCACTTGGACTCATTCAGTTCAGCTGCAGATGCAAATCTGATTATCTGTGCTTTAATGACACAGCTGCAACATAGCCAAGACCGAAAATGCCCCTCTTTGCATATACATCTAAATTTTACAAGTGAAACGCAAACCCCAAAATAGACAGCACAGGTTGTGCTCCAAATACAGAGCAGCCATTTGGGGTAAAATGTTACCTAATTTGAAAATTTCAGCCTGCAGCTGCAATTTAATTGCTTAATACCCACATCAAGCAGTTTTCTTGTGAATTATTAGCATGAAATGTATTAGGAAATTAAAATAGCTTTGGCACTTATGTTTTTGTGCTTCCTTACCTTCCTGGTATATTTTTAGAACAGGAGATGTTATTGCTCAGAATCTCATAAAAAGGATTTATAATAGTTAATAATTAGTGTATTAATGCACCAGACTGCAGCAAAATTAATACAGGCTTTGTCTGCTTGGGCTTGATTCATCACCACGCACTGAAGCGGCAAGAAAACCAGGCCCAAAAGCAGTGACTGATGTCCCGAGGAAAATGCCCTCGTGCAGGGAGAAGCCCGGGCTGGCACAGAGGAAGCCTTCGCTGCCCCGCTCCATCCCCAGCCCAGAGTGGCCAGGGGGGCCGTGGCAGGGCGGATTGCCAAGGGCGTCAGTGCCGGTGGGACTGAGGGACAAAATACTGAACAATGACAAGGTTAAACAAAAATTATTTGGACAACTTAATTCTGCTGGAGCACAGGAGAGCTTGATTCCTGTGGTGCAGCAAGGACCAGGGGAAGGGGACACGGCCTCAGTGGAGCATCACAAGTGCCCGTTGCCACAGGCTGTCTCACAGGGGCACCCAGCCTTCTCCTGCCTGCGCGTCCAGGGAATGCTCTGAGCTGTGAGTTATTACTGGTTCAGCTAGAAAAACAACTGCTGTGATTAACTGCCCTCTGCAGCCATCCCCGATGCTTAGGGCAGTGGTGAGGATGGTCCCAACTGTGCCACTCTATGACCCTCAGCTGCAGGGCTTCACCCCAACCTGGGGGCCTGGGGGCTCCTCAGATTCCTCCCTTGCTTTTGAGCAAAAGCTGAGAAGCTGTCCTGGGGTCACATCCCCAGAGATTTTCTGGTGTCTTTTTTTTTTAATTATTTATTTAAAGTGACACCCCTGAGGACAGCTCTCAGGTCCCTGGGATGGGGCTGAGCCTTGCAGAGGCATCGCTGTCCTTCCATTCTCAGAACCCTGCTTGTCTTCCCCAACACACCACATCTCCTTCGCACTCCCAGTCCTGGGCTCCAAAGTCAGCCTCAAAGCCTTGAACACTTTATTCCAAGCCTGGAGTTTCCCTGCTGACCATCCAGTGACTTACCCGATGGTGGCCCAGCCCTGATCGGGCCTGGAGCCACATGACCCACGCAGCGCCCAGCCCCAGGGGAGGTTGCACAGCGCTGCCCACACCCCATCCATCCCTGTGACACAGATGTTCCCAGGTGTGATGGTCTCCTGCCAGTAGCCGAGGCTGCAGCTGCAGCCCTGACTTGTCCCTGGGGAGTCATGGCCCAGCTGAGCAGGTGCCGGACCCCTCCAGCCCTTCCTCTGCCAGCCCCCATGCCGCTCCCCGGCTCTGCCCTGCCACACAGCCCCTGGCACACGTTGGGAAGGGGGGAATTGTTTTGGGGTGAAAGCAGAGGGCTGTCAGGCAGCTTGCTAACCCCACAGCCAGGCTGGCAGAGCCCCTCCGGCTGGGTGTTCCTCATGCTGGGCAAAAGCCAGAGGGTTTCTGGGGCTGGGGAGGGAACGCGGCATACGGGCCAGGTGCTGTGGTTTGCCTCTGCGCCTTGACCCTGCCGGTTTGTGCTCAGAACTGCTGCTGTCCTGCTACAAGGTCGTACTAAGGCTGTTCCAAAACACTTCCCACGCACAAGCACTTACCCAGAGCTCACAGCACAAGCAGATCCCAGGAGCTGCTCTAAGGATCCCAGGCTCGCTGTAGTGCGGGATTATTTGTCCTGTCTGTTCTTTTCTGCCATCCACTTCCATCTGCACTGGCACTAAAAGCATTGCAACTGGGACAGCTCTTAAACCAGAATATCTGGCATTCACATTCCCTGTTGGGAGCACTTAAATGTGTGGATTTGAGGTGCTTTATAATCACCTTGGGAGGAACCATGGCTCTCAGAATAGTACAGTTTCTGAGCACTGAGAAATTTTCAGACCATCAACCCCTTGCAGCTTGCTTCTAATGAGCTTTTGGAGCTGAACAGCATTTTACCAGCTGTTACAGGGTGCAACACAGCCCAGGCCCAGCAGAGAATGTACACCCAGCCCTCGCAGAGGAATCAAAGCTGAAACTTAAGGGACTGCTGAAGACTCCCTGTGGGAACTACAGTGCTTCAGTGGCAGCTTTATACCCGGTCTCACTCAGCCCCAGGGAACAGCAGAGCTGGGCAGGTTACCTGCAAGCTTACTGGGACCACTTCAGCAGCCAAGGGCCTGAAATGCTTCGATTTAAGCCTTCAGGACACACCAAACTAAACCTGGAGCTGATCAGCCTTCCCTGGGCTCTTGCACCATGGAAAACCCAAACCGCATAAACCCACATTTTCATACCCCATCCAGCTCCTAGTCCCAGTTTCCCAGGCTGGAAAACCTCTCATGATCAGGCTGAAAGGAAAAATGGGATATTTTCCTGCACCAGAAGCCTCTTACTGACCCAAATCAGCTCTGGGAAATCATGACAGTGATGGAGCAGCTGATGGGACTGAAGGAGTTTGTAATGTATTTCATGATAAAGGGCCTGTTTATGTATTTAGCATTTTACTATGCCAAAACACAGAGGGAGCACATTTTGATCTAGGCTTTCATCCTGAGGGCTGACCCTTCCTTCCCCTGACAAACAGTGCAGTGAATTTAGTAAGACAAGTTCTCCCTCTACAGATCTTATTGCTAGTGATGAAAATCCTCTAACAATTAGCCTCACTCGTTTGTCATAGTTACATCATTTCAGATGTCTTCAAAAGATGGATACTGGCAGAAAACGCAGTAAAGAGGAAGGGCTCCTCACACTGCTATAAAAATACAGCCTGGTATCGTTTCCTTATTCCCTTCACAGAACCTAGCGGGTAAAATACTAGCACTGATTTACCAACATTTGCTCATAAATATGGGAGTGGGTGGGTGGGGTTTTGCTTGGTTTTGGTTGGTTGGTTGGTGGATTTTTGGTTTGCTTGGGGTTTTTTTTGTTTTCTTCCCCACAACATGTCTCCATACCCTCATGAGAGCTAAAGCACCAGGACACCCACCCACAGGCAGGACACAGGCAGGTGCAACTGCCTTCTGGTGAGAATAGGATCTACCTGCTTCAAACACTAACCTGTGCTCCAGAAAGTATTTCCTGGAATCTAGGAAATATTTTATCCATTGATGGTCATTGTCAACATTGCACAGTAGAGTGGAGTCACCCCTGTACTAAGGGGAGATGGTGTTTGCTGTTTACGGGGTGGGAGCCAAGCAGGGGACATCTGGGTCCCACAGGTCACAGAGACACATAGCCTCTTGCTGGGAAACTGGCTAGGTCCTCTGATCCAGTACTTTCCAGTTCATCAGCACATTTTGGTTTTTTCTCTGATAGGAGGCATGTGCAGACAGCAGCACTTCAGCCAAAGCATTGCTGCAGCATGAGCCCCACATTGGGCAGCAAAAGCAGCACCAGCACTGACAGCTGTGGCCAGTGCAGCTGCAGCGCAGAGATGCTGGGGATGCGGCGGGGGTGCGCATCACTCCTGCCCCAGCACAGGGATAGAAGCCAGGCATCGCTAATGGGTAGGCAACAGCAGCTGGCTTCCTCCACTCTGGACTGGGCACAGGACAGCTTCAGATTGTCTTAGACCATAAACTCTATTTTAAAGCCAGCCTTCGTGCTGCTCCAACCCATGCCCTGGGGTACATTCCCCAGGTGATGGGGCCAGTCCAACAGGGCAAACGCTGCCGGTCTTGGCTGGCTGGATCAGCTCCCCCGCAGGGCAAAGCTCACCCCCTGAGACTTGGCAGTTTGGACTCTGACCTGACGAAGATGAGGCCAAGGGATCCGCCATGGAGCCGTGCTCAGCCAGCCTAGGGGACGGTCATGACTGTACATTACCACTGACGTGAGGGTGGCACAATGCCCAGGACAAGCTTTAGGGATCACTAACCTCTTCTTCAGCAGCCTGAATTTGGTAGACGGATTCTCCAGCCTTGTTTCCATCTTCAGGGTCCTGTGCTGTGCACGGCTGCACTTTGACACCTCCCAGGGTGTTCACTCTGCAAGGCAGGGAAAGCCAACAAAACAACGGACAGGGTGCAAAGGGGGTCCAGCTTATCCTCAGAAGAGCTGACACTGAGCAGTGACACTGAGAGCCGTTAAGACTGCTTTGCTGGAACTTAAGAAAATAAAAAATATTTGTTAGCTTAATTCAGTCTCCCAGTGGAAAGCCAGCAAGCTTAGAAACAAAGTAAAATATAATGATGAGTCCACAAAAGCTGCCTAGCACCTATGTCAAAGCCTGTCTATGCAGGGCCCAGTATCCTGCCTATTTGCTCTTCTATTTTTAGGAAATAGTTTCAACTTAATCAGGTAATTTTCAGAAATCAGTACAGCCATTCATATGACAGTTCAGTATGTTCATAAATAAGCCAGACAGAGGAAACTCAGTAACAACCCTTCTCCATGTCATATTAACTACAGCGGAGCTCAGAGGTTACATTTCATCCAAATCGCAGAACACATGCACACTTCATAATTTAAGTCTGAGTCTTGTTTTAAGAGGTGGCCTCAATTACTGGGACTCCCCTGAGATGCATCATTGGAAAGCCTTCACGATTCCTGAAACAGAAACATGCTGCACAAGGTCTCCCTTATAATCTTTAAACCCTTTCAAAAGGGTACTTGATTCCATGACATCCTGAAAGCAAAAGAAGATCTTCCTTGTAAGGTTTCACAGAACATGCAACTCCTACACCTTGTATTTTCAGATTTGTTATTTCTATTATTATTGTTATTTAGTTAACTCAACTGCAGATTCTCCTTTACCTAGCAGCATTGCCTTCTAGAGTTCAGTTTTGCAAAAGCATTAAGCCCCGGGTTTACAGAGCTACAGCATGAGGATTCAACAGCACTCTGAGCACTGTAGGTCTAGCATGCAGTGACAAACATTTTAAAGCAAGCAGCCATTCTCCTTTGCCCTTATGCATATAACAGCAAGTACTGCAGTAACACAGGACAAAACAGCTCAGAAACACTGGGTTCCCCAGATGGGAACAGCAGAAAGCAGACTACAAACCCTGCAGTTCAGCAGCACTGCGCTTGACATACCTAATGAAAACTAGATGTACCTAGCTCCTTGCAGAACCCCCAACCCCCACCCCCCGCCCCAAGCTGGGAGGTTTCCAAGCTGGATCAGTCACATCTCCCATAGGCGTTAGGCGTGGCAGAAGCCCAGCATCCTGCAGCTGGGCTGGGCTGAAATGAGGTCCTGGGGTGGGTGGGGGGGAGGGGGCAGGGACAGGTGGTGCTGGTTCAGGGACATTAGGGCTGATAAGGGCCCTCAGGGCCCTGACAAAGCTAACATGCTTCCAAAGTCAGACATCTGTGATAGATGGTTTTACTTCCTATTTATTTCTGAAAAACTAGTTGTTAGTGAGAGCTGTGCCTTAGTACTAACTGGAAATGTGGCTGTCCTACAAATTGTAACAGCAGAAGTTATCACAGCTGATATATGCTGGTACGGCACTAGCAGGGGGTGAGGCTGGGGGCTGCCCGCATCTCCCCAGCCTCCCTATGCCCAGGTAAGGGGCAAGAGGAGCTCTGCCAAGTCGTGTGCTGGTGGGGAGCACAGCAGGGTGGGTGCCCTGTGTGGGTGCTCTGCACAGGTGCCCTGCACAGCCTGCCCCAGCCCCGCTGCCCCCTCGCTCCCCTGCTCCACACGGCAGCGTGGGGGCTCTCGCTCTTCCTCCTTGGCAGGCGGGCAGCTGGGCTTTCCCATTTTCACAGCTCTCTTCAAAGAATTGCTCCATCTGGAAGGTGCAAGCACTGTTTTGCAAAACAGAAAGCCTGAGGGAATGGTACACCTTGGCACCTTCACAGACCTTCTGAGACAATAAATGGTATAAGCATGTGGTCCTGCAGAACATATGAAAATATTCCCATCTCACATGGAAAATGTAAAATGTAAAAGCAGCATGTTCAAAGGTCTTGATGAAATCGAATTTATGTCTTCTGGTTTTAAATATTGGATGTTTCCAAAAAGCTTATATATTTGCTTCAGAAAATACAATTCTACCCAATTCTACCCATATACCAGTGATGTAGCTTTGGCTTCTGAGGCATTATTTTCAGCAGATTTGTTGTTTCTTTTGTGCAGCATTCATTGTCCGGCCTGACAGCTGCTGGCTCCTTTTTATCAGTAATCTCTTCTTTGATTTCTGTTTGGGTTTGTTTTTTTCTAAATGTCAAAGCTTATTTCTCAAGTCCTGAGCATACACAAAAAGGCAAGTGATGTGATGAGAATGCATGCACAGCTAGGATTCCGAAAGCAACTTCAGCGTGGCCTGTGCACCCATACCTGCCAAAATAGCTGTGCGGATGCTGCTCACACTGCTGGCCTGAGCGCCCTCGGTGCTGCAGAGGAGCCGGAGGAGAAGAGCCTGGCACAGCCCCGCGCTGTCCTGCGGCTGTGGCAGTGGCTGGCAGCAGGCACGGCTGCAGCGCTTGCCCTGGGCACACGCCACCCACCTTTGGAAACATGCCTCGGAACATCAGGCGTTTGACCTGAAACTCTCAAAACATTTAAAGCAGATGCTTCCTTGATGTAAATGGTCTCAGCCTGTGTTTCCTGGGATCACATGGGAAAAAGCTTCTGAGTGTCACAGTATTGTGGGATTTTTTTGTAAGAACAGATGTTGTCATTTCTGACAAAGTCTTGATAGCCGGACTGGAAAAGAGAAGCATAAAAGATGGCCATCATCCTGCCAGGTCTCTGCATTTTGTTTTGACTCAAATATTGTGAGATGGAAAAAGAATGGAAAGTGTGGGTCAGCTCCTGTTTGAGGCACTAGAAATGAAAGAAGCCATACAAGAGCTAAAAACACAGCACAGCTACAGTAAATACTGTGCAGGTGTTTATGATGATGACATTTAACAAGGAAATCCTCTCCACTGGGCAGCAGAGGAAGCAGGCCTCCCCTGGAATAAGCAAATACAATAAATGCAGACAAAGATAATTTTGCAACAGGATGGTGGTTTCCATTCTCAAGAGCACTCATCTACCTGCTGCAGCAGCTAGAGGAAGGCTGGCAGCGCGGTGCCAACAGCATTGACTGCTGGGCTTCCCCAGAGTTGCTGTGCCACTGCATGACGAGTGTGGCTGGGCCACTGTTAACATGCAGACTAATCACTATTCTGACCACGGCACTGTCTGCTCTGTGCGTTTGGGGCTGGAGAAGTTCACTGCCTCAGAGGAGCAGCTAGGTGCCCAGACGTACTGCAGTGGCACCGCCTGTCCCCTCTTGGGCAGGCAGAGATAACAGCTATCACATGCCATCATGACACCATGTGGCATTTCCGCCAGCAGCTATACGGTGCCAGACATTGTTAGTGAAATCATCAGCTGTTATTCTTAGAAACATGCCCTCCATAAATTGCAAGGTGCGGCCAACAACTGCCGCAGCGACAGCATTGCCGGCACTGCAGCTCTGCGCTGTCCTCCTGCAGTCACCGTGCTGCCGGGCTGCCCGCTCCCTGCCCCGCACACCCCTCACAGCCATGCATTCATAAACCATCCTGGGCTGTAAAACACCGTCCTGCCCTGCTGATTCCAGGCAAGAGACCTTTCTGTTCCCAGCAGCTTTAGCGCCCAGGGAGTAAACAGCAACATAAATCAGCCCGCGGCAGAGGAAGGTGGGAGGGGGCTTCCTGCACACAGCAGCAGCGAGGGGCTGATAAGCAAGGCAGGCGAGGAGCCCACTGAAGCCTTGATCCCATCTCTGCCATGAGCCCAGGCCCACAGCTACCAGCACAAGAGCAGCCCTGAGAGCCCTGCCCAGCTCCAGGCATAAAACCAGAGCTGGCAACACACCATCTGAATGCTAAAGGTCGTTCATGAACTTGACAACACTTTAGAACAACATTGTGTTTTGTACTAGTTCTTTACCTGTGCTTTGTCAAGCTTTCAGATCCCCCATCTCAGACTTGGTGGGCAGTTATCAGCCCAAATCAGCAAGATCCACGGACGTTACTACGTGTTCCTAGTCATTACTTTACCTACTGCAACCACAGGTGCAATTCTTCTCTGTGTAAAGCGCTAGGGTAAGTGGAGTCCATTTGAATGCCATCATTATCTTCCATTTCACCACTAACAGTTTGCTAATTTTCTAGGGGAAAGTTCCTTCTTGCAGAGTTAGTTTAGCAGCTTCATATTTGACCAGAGCTACTCAGGTTGTATGTTGCAAATCATTCAATCTGCAAATGAATGGGTCATTCTACAGAGCAGTTCCGTGGGTGTATATCCTCCAGTATTTAGGAAGAAAGGCAAGTGGAAGATTTCACAACTTCCACGTGCCTTTGCTGGCTGCTGCCATCTTTTGCAGCACCGGGCGTCAGCTCACTTGCTGAGAGCACAGACTTGTGTTTGGACCCACTGCACAGGCACAGGGAGGGACCTATCCTGTGTCTCTACCTCTCCTGTCTCTCCTTCTGTTAGATGACCTCAGTCACGACTGATCAGAGAATAATAGAATCATTTAGGTTGGAAAAGACCTTCAAGATCATCAAGCCCCACCGTTAATGATGAGCCACATGTGAGCCCAGGCCAGTTCCCTGGCTCACTCCACCGCTGCTGAACAGAAAGGTCCTTTCAAAACTAGGCTCAGCATGCCTAAGCCCTGAACTGCTCCTGGAAAAGCCTCTCCTCCACTAACCCAGGTGCAGGGCAAGCAGGTGATTGCATCCAACTTCAGGTCATCGACCCACTCCTGTGCAGGAGGCACTGGAGGCGCTGGAGGCACTGGAGACACTGGAGGTGATGGAGGTGATAGAGGTACTGGAGCAATGGAGGCACAGAGCAAGGGCAGGTGCTGCCACAGCCAGCAGGATGCACTAATGGTGTTGTGCTGCTCCTGCTTCAGTTTCCCCTCTACAGCCACATCAGCCTGGGAAGAATTACTATTATTTTCTCCTCTGGCATGTGGTGACCTGCCTTCGGCACCGTCTAACACATGGCAAGGAATGAATTCAGCCAGCCAGAGAGAGGAATTTGCTGTGGGAATTGCTGTCATTTTGACATTTGATTTTATCCAAAATTAGGGTGAGAAGTGGAGACACTGAGTAGTTTCACAAGATTTCAGCTCAGACAACAGCTAAATGAGCTGTCCCAGCATTCTGAAATCTCAGTGTGAAACTCTAACTTGAAATTTCTCATTTCAAAATACCATTTTAGAAGCACAATTTAGGGAAAGCTGTACCCTTCTGCTGAAACAATTCCTGGGAGAAATGTTTCAACCAACTTTAATACTGAATATGTAGGAGCTTAATACGTAATAACCAATTTGCCTACGCACAAATGTGCTGTTCTGCATCTGAAGAGCAGCTATTTCTCATCTTTTTTCCATAAAGTCCTGCGTAGCAAAAGTAAATTTCAGGATAATATGGATGGATGCTATCAGAGAAACACAATCTGAAATTCAGATGAATGCTCTCAAACACTGACTGTGTTCGTTTTAATCAGCTCCTTTTGAAAAGTTAATTTGTATTGATCATGAACATCTAAAGCTGGATATTATTATCAGCCAGTGATCACAAACTATGTTGCTCTTGTTAGCAAACAGCTACTTTTCCACTTACGAATTGGTGGATTTTCACATCTTCAAGGATGAAATAATATTTGGGAATAGAGTATTCTGGTGGAATGGCTGGCTGGGAGGGATCTGCCTGTCCAAGAGGGTTTGGGTGCCTGCAGTGACCCCCTTGTGCAGGGGCGGGTGCCATGCCTGAGCTATTCAGCAAAGGGCTCGGGCACAGGTGCCCTTCATGACATTTTAACAAGTTGTTTATTCCAAGTGTTGATACTTTTCTTCCAGAATTGCAGGGCAATGTGTTTGCCCCTAAGGCCACAGCATTTCACAGACCTGAGCAGCCAGCTCGGCAGGAGGCTGGGACATGTCCCACGCCAGAGCCAGGGCTCTGCTCTGGCCGTGCTCTCTCCCACCAGCTCAAACTCAGATAAACTTTTCTGTGGTTTCCGGCTGAAGTTTTTTACTTGTTTTTCCTTCCCCTTGACTGCTGCTCCTGTCTACCCTGCATGCCTCTTGGCTTGCTTTCATAGCGAGTGCCAAATGTGGCATTTACTAGTGCTTTACATTACTGGCTTTTTTTAAAGCTAACACAGCAAGGAAGCCAATAACCTCCTCACACAGGCTTTTCTACCATTTTATAAAAATCGGTGACAAAACTCTGCCTTAGGATCTTCTCCAGGTCAGCCAGAGGATGCCCAGCAGATAACACAACCCTGAAGAGGAGAGTGGTGGAAATGCCCAGAGCCCACCAGGGCAGGCAGTCTGTGGCTGTGTGGCTGGGTGATGCTGATGGTGGGGCATGGGGCCGGGGGGGCCATAGGGGCTGGCCCCTGCCCCAGCGGGGGACCACTGCTGCTACAGGCGCCCACACCCCCAGCAGCACCCACCGCTGCCGCTGCTCTTGGGCAAGCAGGGGCCTGGCTCTCCCCACCCGACCGGTTTGCAACCGGCACGGCAAGTTGTTAAACATCTTCCTCCAAATGAGCTCATCTGGCATCCCTTGGATAAACAGTATTAAATGTGTTTGATGTTTCTTTTCTCAAATACTCTATTATTTGCTGGCTTTATGCTCAAACCCAGAAGAAACAAGAAAATTGGAGCAAAAAAGTGCCCAGACAAACCAATCTCCACAATTTGCACCATGTTCATAGCAATGATCAGAGCCCATTGCCTTCAGCTATGTCTGTAGGATGTATCTCGGGGATGGGGTAGCTTTTGCCAGACCCCGATCCATGAGCACATTGCTGGAACGGAATCACTTTTCCTGAGCAGAAGTGCTGTCCTTCCAGCCCTGAACTTGCAGCAAGGTCCAGTTCTGGAAGACAGCAGGATGGAGGAGGCAGAAAGCCACCTCTGACAGCCTTGTGGCTGCGTCAGGCCAGTGGCTGCCCTGGCCTTGGCAGCCTAGAGATGGTGCGGCCGCCCAGGTGAGGGATTCGGGCTGCAGGCACAGCCTGTGCCGCTGCCCTGCCTTTGTGAGGGCCACCAGCGATGTTTTACATCTGCCAGAACCAGGCATGGGGCAAAGCTTCCCCTGCAGCGCTCTGTATGATGGGCTCCCTCGCGCAGCGAAAGCAAAGCCGTCCTACTGCGGCTAGGTGTGATGGTGTCAGTAAAGTAATACAGACATCTTAGATCTGGCCTAGACACACTGGGGACGGAGCTGTTGAACACTTTTTCCTTCTCATTTTGTGAATTTTCTTTTTTTTGAAGTCAAGTGTGACAACACTGTTAACAACCATTCCATGGTCTTCAACAGAAAGCCTTTACGTTACACTATTTTGCTTCCTGGCTCTACGTCAGATAAGGCGACATCATTTCTAGACAAATAAAAGACAAACTGTCTTCTGCTTGCTTGAAAAGCACCCGCAAGTTTAAACTTCTTCAAACCACAGGCAGCCACTTCCCTGCAAAGCTCCTTGGCAGGCAGCGCATCCCCCTGACAGCTGCCGTTGCAGGGGTCATCAGCTCAGCCAGGTACTGTGAGCATTGGCACTGCAGCCACGGCCATCAGGTGGTGGGGAGCAGAGGGGTCCCAGGGACAGCCCTGGCTGGGGGAGGACACTCATCTGCAGTGCTGCTCTCCCAGAGACAGGCCACGTTTGCCATTCCCATAGCTCACAGTCACTAGAGGGGAGAGGTTACACAGGATGCTGCCCATATGCACGTACCTGCATGTGACTTTCCAAAGGAAAAAGGCAAAGCTTTGCTCAGGACTCACTCTGGCTCTTCCTCAGAAGACAGAGGGACCCTTGGGATTTGTGAGTGAGTGGGAAACATCACAGGACCATCCACTGCAGGCAAGGGATCTGCAAAACTCGGGCCTTCAGAGACTGACGCCGTGGGCTGTGCTGTGGGCAGGGGGATGCAGGGGCAGGCATCCTGGGGCAGCAGGAGCTGTGAGCACCTGGGAGTTTGCTGAAACCCTCTGGAGAGCACGGATGCAAATTCCCTGGCAGGGAAACAACTCTGAGAGCCTTCCTACTGGCGTGGGAAACCTCACAGAGGGGCTCTGTTCCTTGCTGGAGATACAAGTCAAACAGAGATGAAAGTCCTAAGGAGACAACTTTGATGCAGCAAGAGGCTCTGCTGGCAACTCGAGCGGAGCGAGGAAACAGTGCACCCATGTCCAGGCCCTGCTGCGTGCCCCGCCACCCTGAGGAGCACCTGCTCTTGCCTGTGAGCGCTGCATTTCAGGACTTTTTCTGCTCTGAGTGGTCATCCTTCCAAAGAAACTGAACCTTTGCAAAAGGACTAGTGCCTTTGCTGTGGCATTGTCTCAGGCTGACGCCGGGCTCGTGAAGGTCAGCCAGGGACAAGAAGGGGACCACCATGCCCAGCTCTGCAGAGGGGAGGACACAAGTGTCCCTGAGGGAAACTGCTACAAGGTGCCTTTGGGGACGCCTGCATGGCCCTGGGAGGTTGGAGCATTGCCTGCACTGCGGTGAGCACCTCACTCCTCGTCACACCTCAGTCCCAGTTTTTCCAGCTGGGCCGCCAGCAGGCAGAGCAGCCCACGTGGAGGGGCAGCGGCAGGTGCAGGGAAGGTGGGGCGCTTACCGCGAGGGTGGGCACAGCCTTGATGCTCAGCAAAGGCTGACATCTGCTGCACTTCAACTAGGCTGGCGCTGTCCTGAGTGTGTCACCCATGGGGTGACCGGAGGCTCCCCAGGCACAGGAATGGGGCAACTTCAAACACCTGCATATGCATAACTCATGGAGACAGACATATCCAAACACTGCCCTGAAACAGGACTCTTCTGAGGATAAACGTGTCCCATATCCTACAAGCACTCAGATTTTCATGATTTGTGCACCAAAAGCTGTTGCAAAAATAAGCGGAATGGTGTAGTAAGGTCAATAGCAGCAGCAGCAGCTTCAAAGCAGAATTAACAAGGATATAATTATTTTACATTTTAAGCATGAAATCTTTAATATCTATTTCTTGCTTTTTTTGCTCCATTAAATGGTACATTTCCACCCTGTCAGGCAGGCTCCTGCAGTTGAGGTTAAGCCAGATGGAGCTGGAGCTCAGCATCCATTGCTGGGGGAGCAGAAGGGCACCAACACTGCCCCGATGCTGTCCCCAGCCCCTGGCAGCCTGAGGGTGGCTGCAGGACCCAGGCAGCTCCCCCCAGGGAATGATGCTGGGAGGTAATTATCCAAAATTCTCCCTTTGTTTTTAAGGAAGCTGAACACAGTCTATGCAGCAAAACATGCCCCGGTTCAAAGCATCTGGCAGCTCATGATGCAGACATCAGCCTCAGTGTCAGACCGCAGCACCTTGAATTAAAAAAGGCTCCATGCAGGGAGAGACAGACAGCTACCTGTACTAAATGGCATTTTATCGCTGTAGACAGAGCAACAGAGGGAAGGAGGGAAGACACGGAAAATGTCACTGAATGCAAGAAATTTCTGCATAATACTCTGCTTTATCTTGCCATTTATTATGTTGCTACATAGGTAAAAGGCAGTGTTTCCCTGCAGTTTTTTGTTCTTTGGGTCAGAAATCATCTGTGCAGTCTACCCGCGTACAATGGCTAGCAAACAGGAATCAAAGCTATTATGCTGTACGACTATACTACTAATAAGGAGATTCCCACAGGCCATTAGATATACAGTAGGATGAGAACATAACCCACCTAGAAGCACAGTGCTACAAGAATACTCAGGCTCCATGTAAGAAATCACAACCAGCCAGCGAAAAACAGGGCCCAGCTGCCTGAACCCTCTTTTTTTCTTTGCCAGTCACCAGATAAACTGGAAGCAGCAGACAGCGAGGGGAGCTTCTGCCTGGAGGTGGCTCGATGGAGCTCTGGCCCACAGCCACTGCCACGATGGGCAGGGATGTGTCCAGATCCCCAAAATGGGCGGACGCTGCTGATATGCCTTCAACGTACCCTCCTGAATGGACTTCTGGCAAGAGATTTTTGAAAGATTCATGAACTGCCATACGTTAAAAAAATGCACCCTGAGCTGGTAGCTATCCTCGCCTTGTTCAGCTGTTTCACTGTGCTTTTCACACACAAAAAAAAAAAAAAAAAAAAAAAAGCAGCCATTTTTTAAATTTCACATTAAATCAGTAGGAAATACTGGTCCATACAGTCCAAGGTTCACTGCTTTCAGGTGACTGCTTATAAATATTCATTAGAGAATTAAAGAGCTATTAACAAGGGTAACTGTTGAGGAGCATTTATTAACTGTCTTCCACAAGAAATTAAATTTGCATTTTTCAGTGTGGAAATCCACTTTGTGAAATGGCACCTTGCATGACAATAAAACGTGAGATAAAACCTGATGTGAAGGCAAGAAACACCTATTTCTGACACAAAGAAGAGGACACTTTGGATTGGGCAGCCGAAAAGAACACTTTTTGCAACCCTGAGTCACTCCATCCTGCCCCCGATTCCTGGCCCCAGCACCCTGACCCACCTCTCCCCACACCGCAGCAGCACAGAAACTCGTCCCTTTTCAGTAACTGTGATTCATCCTGATTTGCATACCATGGTCACTGCCTCCACATTTCCTCTAATTAATTCCCCAGAAAGAGACTTTACCCTGCAGTGCTGTAAAATTAGGTTTGGTTCGTATTTTTCATAGCATGAGGCTCACATCCCCCATCAGGACTGGGGTGCCATGGCATGTACCCCACGGTGGCTGCCTCCATGGCCCAGCCCCATTGCAGGTGATGGCGAAGGGGATCTGGCATTTTACCTACACATACATAGCTTTGCACTTAGGGGCTCTGCATTTGCTCTCCAGTTGCACACAGGGGCTTTTATTACCATCTTACACGCGGACCTAGCAGGCACGATCACATAAGCAATACCCACCGGTCCCTTGAGTCATCTATAGGGGAGGGGTACGGGCTTCATGGATTTTATCTAAGAAAACCGGACAAGGCAGGGTCTCAGAGGGGAGCAGGAGGAAAATGATCATTTTGGGGCCAGCGAAAGCAAATTAACACAGCACGCTCTGCCACTGAGGGCTGCGCGCCAGCCACTGCAATAAAGGCCCCCTGCGTGTCAATTCATGCGTGCAGCGGCCGTACCACACCGTCAAGACAGACAGCCCTGCTGTGAAGCCAGTAATTTTCCTACAACTGCAGCAAATGGAAATGCATAAGGGAATCCCAGGGGAGGGTCTGTTACGTAAAGCAATTATTCCTCAGCCTGAAAGGCAAGACAGTAATTGCATCCCCTAATGTCACTCCTAAAGCATAATTCAATAATTAATATTTGTTCTTCGGCATTGGTAAAATAATGGCATCTGAAAACAGGGAACCCGGAGCAGCCCCAGGTTCCCCTCGGCTGAGATCATGCATTATACAGGAGTTCTCTTGCAGCAGATGAGTAGCTACTGGATTTTGGCCTGGGATTCCCAGATCCCTGCAGATCCAGGGGTCCACAAAATGCCACCAGAAAAAGCAGGCCTGTTCTCAGCAGCCTGGGACTCACTTGACTCTGAGGGGGAACTTCTAGGGAGCTGCAGAAGGAAAGAAATAATAAACACCAACACAAGAGGTGGTGCATTTGCTTTAAGGGTTAATTGATGCTGTAGACTATTGATTTGGGAAAGGGAGAGAAACGGGGTCAGTGCAGAAGTCCCCACTAGTGATTTCTCTTTCCTGGCTCTGAACTGTTGCGGTAGGCCATTGCTGGAAGAAGAAAAGATCCACTGAGCAATGCCTGACTACTAGAAGTCCTGCAGAAAACTGAAGTCCCATTCTGCTGCCATCAAATTAGCCATAAGTTATTTCCTCAAGTCTTTGAATAGGTCTGTTTAAAACTGCAAACTAACCACAGCCAGAAACTCTCATGTTTCTCTGTAAAACCACAGCAAGCTATATATGTATGAATATATATATATATGCACATACACACACACATACACCCCTTTTTTTAAAAAAATAATGTCACTACTATTGTGCAGTATGTGCTCTGTTGGCGTTTTACAAAATGTTCTTCATGCACAAGGTGTGGACTGATGGAAAGGCAGTGGCCCCAGGTGTTACTTTCCATCTCAGACCATCATTCAGCCACACTGCATCCCCTCCTGGCCAGCTCACCGCTCACCAGCACCGGGATGGAGAGAGCCCCCGGCATGCCTGGCACCTGCAGAGCACCCCAGGGCAGCCTCGCTGCAGGGAGAGGGCGAGGCTTCCTGGACAAATCCCCTCCAGCAGCGGGACTGGTCCCTTCCCTGCTTGCGATGCCCACAGAGGCACCGCTCATCCTGCTCCGGGCATGGCTGTGCAGGGTAAGGACTGGTGGTGGGGATCTCATGTCCAGGTGTGACGGCATCCAGTGACTATCTGCTGCTCCACACCGGCGCTGAGCACACATAAACAGCCATGCACTGGGGCCCTGGAAATACGCGAATATAGGTATTCCTCCTTCTCAAAGACGAGTGACAATACACACATCTTGGTTAAAATGATGTCTCTATTTATTCAGCTTTTTCAAAGATAAGTGTCAAGCCTACATGCTTTCAGGGCAAACCTGCCAATGGATGAGTAAGTCAAAACCCTTAGAACAAAGGCCAATAGCAAACAGGATGCCGAGCGTTTGTCTGAAGTCATGCAAGTTATGAAACATTTTCTGACTTTCAGGAATGATTCATCATTTTTACATTTTTGGCACAGATCTTTTTAGTTAGTCACTGGCATGGTTTCAGCAATAGATTAACCTCTCAGAGCCTTCGGCTCTCATTTCTAACTCCAGACTTTGAAACTCCATCCTTGAATTACACATATGACCTACGGAGCTCCCTTTTTTTTCCTTCTCTCTGAAGATGTTGATCTTTGCCTGGTTTTAGCTAGCAGAAAAACCTGAGACTTGGGGTGACTTTCTCATCTGTCCCAAGGCACTGTTGGTGGCCCTTGCTGGGATGCTGCTGGGATGCTCTGGCAGGGCAGAGACGAGGCTGCTGCTGCTGGACGTTGCACGTTTCCTCTAGGTATTGCACTTGCCCATCTTTTTACTGCATTTAAGATCACTGCTAAATGCAAATGTAAATCCTGGGATTAAATTAAATCAGAAAAAAAGATAACATTCGGAGTGAGCTTGATCGAATATAAACTTTTAAGGAAATATGCATCAAAGATGTTGAAACTAAAGGGTAAGCATTCTGCAAACGTACATCACAGTTCCCTCAGCCAGCAGCAGGGACACCAGAGGAATCAAGGAAGACCTCGGTGCTCACCAATCCCTAGCAGCATTTGAGCAGGTGGCCCCAGTGCTCGGGAATGCTGGCCACCATTCCCGATGCCCACTGGTCCTAGCTGCATTTTAAGGGTTAATTTCAGATCATGACATTTCACTAAGCCCGGTGTTTGTTACTTTGTTGTTCAGAAATGTGACACTGCCCTTAGGATTCCCTGTGCTTTACAGAAAGTTGTGACATTCAGAGTGATTTAATCTGTTCTTTGGCTACACAGGGAGCAATGCCAAAGGTAATCCACACTTTGAAGCAGAGGGTGTGTGAGAAAACCTCCTTGTCTGAGAGCAGAAATCTGGCAAATCTGAAGGTATAAATTAAATTATTTAAGAAAAACTCAAGGTGTCGCTGGACCATGTGAGTCAGAGATTCATCCCAGACCAGACATCAAGATCCAAATTAGAGTAATGAATTTAAAATACAACATTGGCAGGTGAAGGTATCTGTGGGGCTGTTACCCTGTGGCCATGATGCTACTGTACAGGACCAAATGCCCTTGCAGGTGAGCACAGGCAGCCCAAGGTACAGGCAGAAGGCAACAGACGTCAAAAGACCTCTTCAAGGAGGAAACCCAGCCAGCTCACAGGTGGCAATGCTTGATTCAATCCTGCATGACATGCAGCAGAGAAGAACAATTTGATGAGTATTTTATTCCTAACTATTTAAACAAAAGAACTCATACTCTGCTTCTAATTAGGTTTTGTTATTAAGCTATCACCTGATGTGGAAAGACAGAGTCATATAAAGTTGTCCTAGAATGGAAAATCTGAGAGCTGAGAACTTTCACATGGGGCTTCAGTGAATGGCCACCATCTGGGGGTGAGTGGCACCCCCAGCCCTGGCCCTTGTACGAGGGTCTGTGCCCACAGGGTCCAGTGATACTTGCTTTCTACCTTCTCTTCTCTTCTCTCTTCTTCTACAACATCAGCCACATCCTGGGGCGAGGGACGGTCCTGCAGGGCAGATGGGGCTGTCCCCTGGGGCGGCCGTGAGACTCTGTGTCTCCAGAGCATCTCACCCCACCTCTGCCAGAGACCTGGCCAGCATGATGCCATGAACAGCGAGGTGCAAGTTTTAGGGATGTTTTTCTGGTGAGACGAGCCCTGACACACAGACAAGCAGCACTTCTCGCAGCGTTGCTTTTTCCCAGGGAGCTCCGGCCAGCGCTGCAACCTATAAAGCTGCTGAAGCTTAGGTGTCCCACAGCAGTTTGCTCCTCGCTTTTCAGGGGAGGGATGGGGGTCCCTGCTGGGGGGGGGCGGGTCTGATCACCCCTGCCAATGCAAGCCAAGCAAGCCTACCTGCTCACGGATGACACCCCTTGGCCCCAAGCCCCAGAGTAATCACTATGGCGGCATCGTCCCTCCCAGCTTCCCTGCCCCGAGCTGCCCCACATGTGGCCAAGTTGGTGACAAAAGGTCTTGTAAAAGCCTCAGATTTGGGAAGGGCTCTCCCCAGTTTCCCACTGGGCCCCTTGGAAGCTCCACCATGTCCCTGCCACCATCACCCTGCTCTCAGAAGTGCGGCAGTGAACAACCTCCCCGTAGATGCCATCTGTCAGCAGCAGCCCGAGAGCGCACCACAGGGCACTTGCACAGCACCAGGCATTTTGGCAAGGCCAGAAGCAGAAACTCTCGGATAAATCCGGTTCTGCCTTCACCACCGTGTCTCTGCCAGCTGGGAGCGAAGCATCCTGAGCCCCCGAGCCTGGGTGAAGGCAGCAAGCAGGCAGCAGCCCCCAGCACTGCGCCGTCACCGTCCACCATCCAGTTGCTCAAAACTCAGTAATCAAAGGGGCCTTGTTTCGGGGATGGAGGGGGTGGTTGGGTTTGCTTTTGATAGGAATTAATATCCAGTCCTCCCTTGGCTTTTTCCTTAAAGTAATAATATATGGCATCACCCCAAAAGCATATAAAGAACAGACAGTGTAAAGGCAAGGCAATCCATCTACAATGAAAAACCAGACGTTATGGAGAATGCTGGGTGGGTTTCAAACCAGCGTTAGGGAAAAATCCTTGCTCTTTCAGCTTATAGCTCACTCAGAATTAGCTTCTACAAGTTATACACAATTTATGTCACAAAAATCTGTAATGCCCCTTCTAGGCCACTCACCCAAGCTGCTCATTGGTACTACAGGTATGGTGTGTACACACGCTGGTGGTCTGCAGCTCAGAGGCTTTCTGACCGCAATTTCTAATTTGTGCAAAGGCTTGTAGCAGAGGGCAACGACTCAATGCACATATGCTGGATTAAGCTTGTCAACCTGAAAATTCATTCAGGAAACACTTCCTTAGTTTTTCTAAAACTTGCTACGTTTAAAAGTCTTTGTTCCCCCTCATACATTTTGTGCCTGTATGTCAATAAATACTAATAGCCTTTATTTGTGAAAAATTTACACAAAGCCTCTAGTCTAACCATTTTTTTTGGCTGTATTATTTTTTTTTCCCCAGGGAAAAACAAAAAAAAGTAATTTTTGTCTGTAAATGAAAGCAGGAATGGAAAGCTTTTCCCAGTGACTAATGGTAAGTATGCTTGACACTGCATGTTAAATGAAACGTACAGGAATATGTAAGCTCTTTGGTTTTCTCCTTCATCCTGCTGCTACAATTTGCAGTAGTTTTTGACTTCCAGAGCAGCAGCAGCAGCCAGGTGCCAGCAGCGAAGCAGTTAAGCTACTGGCAGTGCTGGGACACACATGCCAAGCAAATGCATTTCTATTTTCACAAGAGAGAAGGTAATGCAAATACACGAATACTGTTTACACAATAGAGAAGGGAGGGGAATATCTCCATTATCAACTAGTAATTTTTCCAGACAAAGAAGTCTTTTCTTTTACTTCTTAGCGCAGTAATCCTCTTAGGCACCAACCGTATATAATTGACACTTCTCAATTATACACCTACAGAAGCACAAAGTTATTTCTTGTTTAGCTAGTTTTCAAGCCCGTGTGCCAGCTTTCCACATTTTCCATTACTCCACACCTTACGTACTGCTAATGCCTCTGATAGGAAATTACACACACTCTAATTACGGCACGCAGGGCCTGTCTGCACAGCTCCCCCCGCCCTGCCCGGCTGCATAAGCAGAAGAGCATCAGCAAAAATTCCTCTGCGTTATTCAGGCATGACCTCCCTGTTCAGAAATCAGCTTTAGTCTCCCCTGATCTGTGATTTTCCATTTCCTCCCCGGGCAGGTCTTGCACAATGACCCCGCGACAGCGGCTTTCGTGCCACCCAGGTCCATCCAGGCACTCAGAGGCAAATGCAGACAGCCCTTGGAGTGGAGCTCCTCTCCGGCTGCCCTGCATGAGAGGAGGGTTTTGAAAATTCAAAAATGGTTTTGAATTTTGCACTGCTGAATCGCTGGTGACCAGCACCATCCCTAAACCCGTGTGCCTGGCACACAGCGAGCCCAGTGGCTGATGGGCCGGCAGAGGCTCCCACCCTGCGGAGCCGCTTCGGGGAGTGCAGCTGAGGGAGGCTGCATGGCAAGATGCTGCCCCACAGCCCTGCATCACCCCACTGAAGGAACCAGGTGTTGTGTCACCCTGACAAAGAGCAAGTGCTACTTAAGAAACAAACAAAAGGTTCTTACCTTTTGGCAACAGTGGCGGTTCTGCCCCTGCCCTCCATGTGTACCTGGGAGCTCACCCAGCACCCAGCCCGAGCACCAGCAGCTTCCCCAGACATCTGTGTGGCTCCCACTCTGCCCAGAGGGATACTGATGGCCTTGGCGGCCCTGGACTAACTGGATTTGATGATCTCAAAGGTCTTTTCCAACCTAAATGTTTCTATGATTCTGTATTATTATATCCAGATGTGCTGTGCTTTTTCCAGTTTTTCGGGGGCACATTCATACACCAAAAGTGGGAAACAAGCAAATGCAAAGGTATAAGCCCTTTTGCTCTCTGCTAAGAGAAGTGTGCATCAGGGAGGGAGGAAAGTGGGGAGCCTCACCACACCTTTTGATCAGCTGCTGTTCATGATGCTGGTCTTGGCCATTTCCCCACAGCCCCTGATGAACGGCCACCCCGCAGGGCTCCTGGGCAGTGTTAAGCAAGGTCTCCAGAGTGGCCTGGAGTCCCAGGTTATACACAGCACTGCAGAAGGCAGCTTCTCCCTTCTCCAGCTGAGAAAAAAGGGATGACAGAGTCAGCACCCGCTATTGCCTACTGACCTGCTGGCTCAGGCAAGGCGTGCGGGCCCAGGCCGCACTCGCTGGGACAGCACAGGCGGCGGGAGCTCTGGGGACACAGGGTGCTGCAGCAGGACGGCTGTCCCTGCACCAGCCCAGCCTGCCCAGCACGGCACGGCTCGGCCTGGCCTGAGTACATGGGTGCCTTCACACCGGACATGCTCCACTCGGCAGCTCCTGGCTGCGCACAGGGCCAGCACTGCTCAAGTGCGGGGCTGCTGCTAGGAAAATGTGTGCTGAGAGGGTAAAAATCCATTTTTTGGGTGTATGTATGTTACTGGTGGTTTAAATAAATAAATAAAGTTAAGTGCAACTGAACTCGGAGATAAACCCAATAAATGTTCTGTGCCCTGTGAGTGGGCTGGAGATGAGCGCAGTCACAACTGGTAAAAGCCACTGAAACAGCTTATTCACCCCCTTCCCCAGTCCTATACACAGAGCTGAACTCTGCTTTCATCAGAGGATTTATACACACTCCTTCTATCATCAGTAGAAATCAAGGGACTCGTTAATTTTAAAGGTACTGAGCTGCACTGTGTGCAACAGACCCGTGCTGGCTTAAGAAGCCCAGGGTTTATTTTTAGGCCCATTTATACATCTCTCACTTTAATCTCTCCTTGTTTAATCTGTTTTTGCACTCTCTTCTGACATAGAGATAGGCAAAAAAATAATCAGGTTTAAAAACCCAACCCCCAAACCCTGACACCGCCTGTTATTGACCACAGCAAGAGCAAATGCAGACGCGGAGGAAACTATTTATAGCTCAGATAAACAAGGCAGAGGTTTTGCTTAATGAAAGGAAATGGAAAAATAGTGCTCAGACCTAGACCTTGAACACATTGCCCTTGCCTGGGCTCAGAAGGCTGGTGGGTTCCTGCTGTCCCTGCCAGCCCACGGGGACAGGGAGGGGGATGCAGGTGCTACAGCCACTGCTGGGCACAGGCTGGGCTCTTGGCTGTTGAGGGTGTTTCTGGTTTCACACAAATGCTGAGTGGGGATTTTGTTTCTGCCCCAAGAGATGGGTGGGAGAAGGGAAGGCGGTCCTGCCCCAGAGGATTGCTGCTGTGCCTCACAGGGGCAGATGTGCTTTAATTTGCCTGTGGCAGGGGCTGGAGGGAGGGTGCTTGGGGCACCGCTTGGCCAGACTAGCGGGAACAAAGGGTTTTATTCAGAAAATAAAACATGCAGAGCACAGCTCCGTGTCACATTAACTTTGACCAACCCTAAATGTATTAAGTAGAACTAATCCAGCTGAGTTTTCCAGGGAGGAGGAATACACAGCAAATACATCTTAACTAGGGGTTTCCCTCTACACCTCTGCCCTCATTTCTGGCAAGGGTGTCGGATTTTTTACTGTACCCCCAGTTTTGCCTTGAAAAGGCCCAGCTGGGGCCAGTTGCCATGGCAGAGTGAGGTCTGCCAAGTGAGGGGCCGTGGGGAGGGCAGCCCTAGGCAGTCCCAGGCAGCCCCATGGCACAGCATGGCATGGCATGGCATAATGCAGCATGGCACAGGATGGCATGGTGCAACACAGCACAGCATGGTGAAGTGCAGCATGGCATAGCAAGTTGCATCACGACAAGGCATGGCATGGCACGGCATGGCATGGCATCGCATGGTGCAGCACAGCATGACATGGCATGGCATGGCACAGCATGGCATGGCACGGCACAGCATGGATCCACCCTGGGAGCAGCTTCTGTGCCGGCAGTCTGAGGGCAGTGAGTGGTGGGGACCAGCCGTGGGGATGGCGGGAGGCCCTGTGCCTGTCCTGCAGCCAAGGTAGCACTGTGTGATGCTCTCCAGGCTTCCCAAGACACTGCCATTAGCATCCTTGATCGCTCAGTTCGCTCTGCCCTTCAGGGGCTCCGGGCAGGGAATGCAGCCCTAGCTGAAAATAAGCCAGCTGCGTTCCCATTCTCTTATCCTGCTTGAAGCCAGTGTGAATCAAATCAGAGGGTTAATCCCTGAATTTCAGGCCCAGGGAACAGGGCTGTGCTAATTCTTTCCTGTATATTTGCTAACTTGATTTTTCTTTTCCCGAGACATCAAAGCTGAACCTCCAGAGGAGAACTTCCTAATCAGCAAAGAGAAAAGGAAATCACTTATTTAGTGGGAAGGATGTAGACATACCAAAGGGAAACATTTCCATATTCTTTTTATAGCTATGAAAAACAACTTTAAAGAGTGGGTCCCCTAAAACCTATTTTTATTGCAAAGAAATGGAGCTTTGGGACCCTTCTGTGTAGTCATCTTGTTCTCTGTACCTATAACAAGAACGTCAATGAGATGAGGTGGACTGGAACATCTTTTCCTTGTTCAAAATACTTTACATTATTGATTGGAGGAGGAGGAAGCAAGCCAGGAAGAAATGAAGTGCTCACAAATTGCACAAAGTCAACCCTCAGATTTAACCTCCTGCGCACTGAGTCAGTCCTGCACTTTCTGCATGGCCTGCAAACATTTTGGGGACTCCCTAACTCTACAGACATCCAAGTTTAGACCCCCCAGATGCCATCATTGTACGCAAAAGCCAGCCTGCAGTACACAGCAGAGTGTTGGCCAGATGAGTCTCCAGTGGAAATTGCAGCTTAATTACACAACAAATGTTTTTAAAAGTGTATATAGCAGATCTATATAAGACTATTCCCCTGATAACAAACATCTGCCTCTTGCTATGGACAGAGTAGTCCAGCTACTTGTTGTTGGGTCTTTTCAAAATTATCCAGCAAATTTTGCCTCAATATACTGTGACTCTGGCGGCTGCCAGAAGATTTCAGATGTAGTCCAAAAACTTAATTTTAGCACCAACTAAAGCTCTCATCATAGCCACAGGAAAGACAAAAAAAAAAGCCCTGAGGCTTATCCAATGACAGAAGTGAGGCCAAGCGACTCATTACTGCATTAACTCTGCACAGGAGCCAAGGAGGATGCTGGAGCATCACTACCCTTACTCCTTCCCCAGCTGGCCATAGCACAAAGCAGTAAAAAACATCAAATCTGGTTCCATTTTCTAGAGGTCAGAACAAGCCCATTTTCCACGTTTTCTGCAGTGTTGTATACCCTCAGATTTTATCTGATCTGTTTTAAAAACTACTGCTGCTTCAAAATCTGGCCTGCTGGTGAGGCAGCCCCAGTGAATTTGGGCAGTGACAAGCACAGGGCTGTGGGCACCTGGGGATGCTCGTCCCCTGCCCCGGCCCTGTGCCACCCACTACCAGGGAGCTTGCCAGGCAGAGGCGGCTCCATGGAGCAGCACGCTGGCTGGGGAAAAGCCGTGGCACCAACACTTTGTCAGCTGGCAAGACCTGGCATCCTTGTGTGCCAGGCTGCAGCCTCCAGCCCTTTGACCAGCTGCAGTTTTTCCCTTGGTGTGTGTTTTGGCAGGTTGCAGGGTCCGTGGAGCAGCAGTTAATAATTTCTGGGTGCTGCAATGCTCTGAAAGCTGCTGGGACACATTTCAACCTTGCACAAATGCCTGCAACAGCCATACATTTAAACTGGAGTTTTGAACTGGGCTTTTCCCCTGGACCTGTGCTCGGTCACCTCTGATGGCTGCTGGTTTTTATCGGGGGGAGGTGGCAATGCACACCGCAGGAGGGATCTGGTGGTCCTCAGCACAATATGAACACTGCCTGTACATCACTCCTGACTGCTCCCAAAAGTCATCTTAAGCTGCTTTCCCTGTGCCAGCTGCTTTTTTCATCTGTTGCTGGGTATGGGTTTGCACCCTTGCCCCCATCCTTGGCACCTCTCCGCCTCCCAGCCCTGCACAGCCCCAGGCTCTGCCAGCGTTACTGCCCTGGGGTGGGCACACGGACAGGCCGGTCCCCACTGCTGCTGCCAGCGTGCCCGAGCACTGGCCAACAGCCACCCACCGTGGGGATGTCCATCAGTTCCTGCAGCTGCATCCCCGAGGCACAGCAGTGAATTTCCAGGCTAATCCATCTACTGCACAGCAGTTGATGGCAGCACCATTAGTTCCCACCAGAGCTGTGAGGACTTAAAATTTACCTCTTTTTTTATTATGTCAGTTTTCAAAGATTTAATTAGGACTGCCTAATTTAAATCACTGGGTAGAAAGGTGCTGTTGGCAGGGTGGTCCAAAACCAGTGCAAGTTCAGAGGCACCACCACGATCTGCTGGAAATGACTGAGCTGTCTGTTGGGATGCCGGGTCGTTTTCCTCTAGCCTCACTCTGCCAGCAGTGCTGCTTCGGTGGATGCTGGAGTTCCTTATAGTCTAAAATGCAAGACAAGGGGGCGATGCTTACAGGAAAGTCACACTGAATTTAATAGACAATGAAAATGTTTCCAAAGCAGGAGGTTCACCTGCATAGCCCTGTGTGGTTAATTACAAAAAAGTGACATTCATTTCTGCTTCTTTTACAGCAACATCACCTCTGATGCTTCTAATGGGCTTTGATACAGATTTCTACAAAAATCCTAAATTTTCTTTGCTATGCCTGATCAGCCAAATGCTTATTCCAAACACAAAATACAGCTGTATAAATTACACATTATTTAGTGACTCATAAGAAAAACTGTTAACAGCGAGGGGTGGCTAAGAAAATAATTACACAAGAAATCCTGCAAATTTAAACATCGTGGGACACTCCTAGCATAAATCTGAAGGCTTAAAATAAATCTCAGCTCCCCCAGGCTTTTGCTGAGGGTGGGTGGTGGTGGGCTCAGGGGCCAGGCACTGGGTGCAGGGTCCATCTGTGTGATGAGGCAAAGGCAGCAGCAGCACCAGGGCACGGGGGACCTGGACAGGGACTTCCACACTCCATCCCCTCCGCAGTGGCTGGGCACCGGGAGTGCAGGCTAGAGGCACAAGGGGTGTTTTGCTGTTCAAAGGCCAAAGTATGTTTAATTTAGGAAGTTTCATGACACCCTAATCTGCAGCAATGACAGTATTAGGTGATGCATTTGGGATGTCCCCCAGGTGTAAGGACCTGGGCATCCCAGCGGCAGCGTTCGTTCAGTCCTGTTTGGTTGAGCCTGGCAGATAGGGCTGGGCTGAGCTGGCTGCCAGCCATGCTGGGTAGGCTGTTGAATTCCCAAGCCTCTTATTTACCAAAATTTATCTAAACGATACATGAGCTGGAACTTCCCCAGGCATCTCCTGGGTGTCTCTCACCCATCACACTGGATTATAACAGCACAGTGCTAAAAAAAACCAAGAAGCCAAATAGCTGACAGGGTTGTGAGATGCCTTTTCGCACACCCTCCTCGTAAACTGCTGTCTTTAAAAGCATCTCCTTCAAGGTGACGAGGTTGTGCTAACGAACCCTTCCCTGTTGGGTCTCATAGAATCACAGGATCGTTTATGTTGGAAAAGACCTTTAAGATCATTATGCCCAACCGTTAACCCAGCACTGCCAAGCCCACCACTAACACATGTCCCTAAGCACCACATCTACACATCTTTTAAATACTCCCAAGGATGGTGATTCCATCACCTCCTTGGGCAGCCTGTTCCAATGCTTGACAGCCCTTGCAGTGAAGAAATTTTTCCTAGTATCATAATGTGCCTGGGACCTCCGAGGCCACCTTATCTTCAGCCCTTTCTGCCCTGGGCATGGGAGGGTGGTCACAGGCAAGCACAGGCGCTGAGCAGGCAAAAGGAGAAAAAGGGGAGAAGAACCCCAAGTTAATCAAAGAGAAACCTGGAAATTGTTAACTCTGGGTTTGCCATGCATGGACGGCTGTGTTAGTCTCACACTGGGGCTGCCAGGCTGCGGCGGTGGGTCACAGACCCTGGGCTGCAGCAGCCCCTGCCCAGCCATCGCTGCACCATGCGGGGGGCCTGGCCCCCGCTGCCATCCCTGGGAGCCGCAGGGACCACGGGCTTCCATCCTACCACTGCAGCCCAGCCTCGTGCCTGTGCGGTGAGCTCTGAGCGAGCCCTGCTGCAATTAACTGACTGCTGGGAAGGCATTTCCTAGGGAAATAGGGAGCTGGTTCGTTAAGGATCACTTATCCAGTCCCAAACCTCCACCCCAGCATCAGGAACAGCCTCAAGGCATTGGAGCAACCAGGGCAACTCAGCTGAGCATCAGTGTCACTTGCCAAGGGAAAGGCAATGCCGCTCCCAGAAAAACAGGAAAGAAAGAGTGACAGCTGGGGACACTGCGAAGAGGCAATACTAAGCTAGCCACCTCGTTGGGGTAGGAACATTCACTAAAGCAATTCTGCAGTTTGACATCTCTGCTTTGGTCTCAGAAATACTCTGATCCACCTGCTTTGCCCTGTATTCGAGCAGCACACCAAGCCCCCCCAGCACCGCCCTGTCCTGATGCTGTGGTGTACACTGGCACTAAGCGCGCTCCTCTCCTCTGTGACGTCCTTTTCTACGCTTGATTAATCAGAAGAAAAGCAGCAGCAGCACCATGGACCAGAAATGCACATTTGCTCTGGTGTCACCTCAACCTTCTTTCCCAAAAGGTGGCCTGATGTGTCACGGAGTTTTGGACATACTAAACTATAATTTCCTATATATGAGTTGGAGATTTTTATAGCTGCACAGGGAATAGGAAGGACTGCAGACAAAAACAGAAAGCAAATTCTTTTTTTTTTTTCACAACAAAACCAATGACTTCACTAAAAGTATAATATGCCACCTCCTCCTGTTGGGAACGTGCCACTTAGACTCCAGCTGCCCCTACCAGTAAGCAAAAATAACCCTGCCCAGCACAGGAGCAGGCTCAGGAGGGAGGGGCGGCTGATGTTTTGTTGCGGTGGGTGCAGAGGCTGCTCAGGGACGCACTCGGCAGAACAGTGGTTCCCAGACAGTAAATACCACTGAGGTGAATGACCAGAAATAACCATGCTGGGTTGTTTTCCTTTTTCTCATTTCACTCACATCCAAAAGCAGCATCCCAACAATTTTCTTTAACCTATGCTTTCACCAAGGATTGGCTGCATTTTCCAAGTGAGCCTGTAATCTGAGCAGCCTGAGCAAGAGGGGTCAACCCACTGGCCTTGGCTCCCCTGCCCATCCTGCTCCCATCCCCTGCCTGTCCTGCTCCCATCCCCTGCCTGTCCTTCTCCCATCCCCTGCCTGTCCTACTCTCATCCCCTGCCCGTGCTGCTCCCATCCCCTGCCTGTGCTGCCAGGGGTGCCAGAGAAGTCTTGAGCAGTCACACCAGCTTTTGGTGCTGGTTATCCAAGTCAATGTTTTGGGTCACAAACTGGATTTTTATAGAATATGCATATAACGATGATTACCAGCCTTTGGAAATAATTCAAAGCAAAGATCAAACTGTCTAGTGCAACCCTGCACTGGCATATTTGACATTCCCATGGCAGCCCTGGCATATGCCTGGCAGGAGCCGTCCTGCCCTCGCCTCCCTGCCTGCACTGCAGCCCACCCTCCCTGCCCTGCTTCCTCCCGGCTGCCCCCAGCATTCCCAAAGCAGAGACCAGCACTTCCATCTCCAGTGCCTGGCTCATGGGCACAAGCCCTCTGGGCTGAAGGCTCCAGGAGAAGTCCTGCTGAGCTGGCGTTGGGTCAGGGCTGGGGAGGCAGAGCATGCAGGCGGTGGGTATGGACTGGGATGGCTGGGGGGCCATACTGGTTTCACCTCCTGTTTCTCTGCCTGATGGCCATAGGGCCAGCACCACTGTGTCTTTCTCCTGCAGCTGGTGGAACAGAGGCTGACAAGGTGGGTAATTCAGCTGGTTGGGCTGGGAAGTGCTCCGCTGCCCATTCACTGCTGATCAAAGTGATAGCTGAAATGAATCAAAATTATTTATCACAATCAAAATTATTTATCTTGACTTTTCCCACCAGAAATTTAATTGCAATTAATTATTTTTTTTAAAACACAAAAACACATTTAAGTGAAGCTCCATTCTTCCGAAAAGCCCCAAACACATCTTTCACAGGAAAAAAAATTCAGTGAGCTCCAATTCAGCTTTGTTATGAAAAATCTCTATTATTCACTTTGCTGTAATAAAAAGATTGTTAGCATTTTCAAACAGACTCTTAGCTTTGTCCATTATTATTATTATTATTATTATTTCCTTCTCTTACAACTCTCAATATTTGAGCTCACCTCAGATGTGGTGATATGAGTGATAACACTCAAGATCTGGGGCCAGCAATTAAGATAAAAATGGGGAAACTGCAGCAGCCAGCCTGGCTGAAGTAAACCCTCGCCCGCCTGCTCTGTTGCTCCGGTTCAGACCCCTATGAGCAGGGAAGGGTGGCTGAAGGCTCCCACTTCACTGGGGAGGAGCAGCACTGCTCGGGGTGCCCAGCACCCAGCGAGCTGCTAACGTCGGCACTGCCAGGGCAGTGGGATTTCACTCCACTGTGTCTGGGGGCTCTGAAAATTTTGCATTGACGTCCAGGTTCTCCTGGAAATCCTTCGTTCTCCAGGAGGAATTTCCCCGTGGTAAACGAGCAGTTTACAGGGTGGCCATGGAAGAGCAAACCTGCTCAGGTCCCCCAGTGTCCCCTTTGTCAGCAGCCCCCGCGCTCCGGAGCCAGCCCCGCAGAAGGCACAATGCTGCCAGCTGACAGCGCAGCCTCCCCTGCCCTGGCGCAGGGTGTTCAATTACTCAGATATAACTGGTCAGAGCTTGCATAGCCACAGATGTTATAAATGGATAAAAAATGATTCTGCCAAAGTTTTTCTTTTTATTCTAGCCAACCTATTTGTTTAAATCTTCTGCAGAAGTGAATTCCAGAGAGATACAATACTCTGTGAGAAGAAGATTTCTTCTGTTGGTTTTAAATGTACTGACCTTTTCATTTGTACTTGGCCTCTTGAAAAATACTGCTGCTGCTGCTGCTGCTGATGATGATGATGATGATGATGATGATTATTATTACTGGATCACAGAAAAAGACTTGAAATTTACCCATTAGATTTAACTAAGAAAGAAGAGCAACTCAAAACCTTGGAAAATTACATGGATCTCCAGTGTGACTCTTTAAGACTTATTCAAAAAAATCTACTTAAAACCACATTATACTCTCAGCTTGTTTTGACTTTTTAATTTAGTTGGTTTGTCCTTGGAAACCAATACACCACAAAGAAAACAGAGTTGTATTTTCCATGTCTAATGCAGAATTTGTGAAAAAGAATAATTATTAAGACCACCAGCCAGGTGAAAAATTCTGCTCATTTTATCTCCGCCAAGAAAGCTGGAGTATCAAACACATTCGGATAGATAAGAAACTCACTTCTTTTATGTTTAATCCTCTTAAGTGGCAGAAATCATGTGCAAGAGAACTATGAAAGGCACTGCTGGTGTAGCAGTCCCCCTCGGCAGAGCAATGGCACGCTGTCTTCACTGGCTCAAAGCAGCTCTTTGCCTGTATTGCCTTTGCAGCCCCCTAATGAAACCTGCCCTTGGGCTCTGTCAGCAGTGAGTGCGACAGCACCAGTACTGTCAGCATCCCTAAACAACCAGCCAAACCAAGCCCACCACAACCTCCCCAAATCATGCTGACTACGCTGAGCACAAGTGAGAGCAGTGGTGCCCCACGTGAGCTTTGAGCGTGGGTCTCGTATTGAAATTACAAGGCTGGTGCTGTTGAATTTTGAGGCAAACTCAAGCCTGAGTGCAGCAATACCAAGGTGAAGACCTGAGATCTAGAGAGCTGGAAGGAGACGACTGACCTGGAGTCTTCCCCGAAAGGAGACCGGAGCTGACCTCTGCCAGGATCCTTGAGATCAGGGACACAGTGCAGCACCTTTGACTACTGCTCTAGAGCGAAAAGAGGAAAGAAAGGGCCTAAAAAGTAACGGCCACTGAGGGAGGTGCAGCAGCGAGAGAGCTTGGCGATCCCTCGACCAGATCGCTGCTCTCCACCGTGTTCTGCACCAGCATGGCAGGAGGGTCCACGGCTGGGGGGGGCAAGCACCAGCCACACACTCTGTGACCCAGCCAGAGCACTGCATATGGGTGAGCAGGTTCAAGGCTCAAAAGTACCAACTTCACATTATTCTTGGATTATCCTTAAATTTTATGTACATTTGGAACATGGCACTCAGAGGCTCCCACGCTGTGCGTGCACAAACACATGTGCTAAACGGAGCATGGGGGGATGATCGCGGACACTCATAGCCCATGGGACCAGGTGCTTTTGCATTTGTTTACACATATTACCAGTATAGAAAATTAATCATATGAAAAGAAAACACTCCAGCCTCACATTCTCTGCACTGCTGAGTGTGATGGTTACTCTGGTTTTTATTGCTAGAAAAATCTTTCTTTTGATGTCCTTTGAAAGTATGTCCTTTGAACTACAGTATTTTTATTAATGCTACTGGTCAGATCACACTCCCAACAGCTAAGAAATGTGAGATTAATTTCAGGCTGCAAGGGAAACTTTCATTGCAAATTGATGTGCTTTAAGCAAGAGATCCATGGAAACTAGTAAAAATCAAGATCTGCAGTTTCCCCCTTAAGTTTTCAATACTTTCATACATCTCAGCAGATTTGCAATATTTAGAAATAGTTGTTGCTGCCACAGAAAATAAAAACCACAGCTATTTGGCCATCACATACACATGGCTAAATATAACACCTGCCGGTAAACAGCAACAGACAAGGTGGTTATGGCATGGGATAACACCAAGAGACAAATAAACCATATCCATAATTAAATAAACAAGTAAATAAAAGGTAGTCACTTTCTTTTTCCAAGTTCCCACAGACTATTTCAAAATAGGCATTTCTCTGTGTGACTGCAGAATTTGCCAAGACAATAAAAAAGATTTTAAGCCACCTATTATGTAGAGGTATGAGTAAGCTGCATCTGAGCTGTCCAGCCATGCTTCGCCATCACACACAGCTGCTTGCTGGCAGGGAAAGCAAACGTGTAGAAAGCAGAGCGTGGGGTTGCTTTTTGGCTCAAAACCCAAAAGCTGTGCTGAGGCGTGAGGAGGGGGACCCCTCCTGCCCCACAGGCACTCTGGGCCCCCTCCACCCTCCTGCTGCTGCTGTCTTGCTTTGGGAAATAAAGCACTGTGTGTGCAGCAGGCTGACAGCCCTGGGAGGAGAGACGCGGCTGGTGTCACGCATGTGCCCATAGTGCCGAGTGTGCGGCTGCTGCGTGCACCGCACTCCCCAGCATCCTGCTCCCCAGTCAGGGTCTCCAGGACACGGCAGCAGGACATCAGCCTGAGCACTGGTGACAGCTGGTGCCACACTACTGGGGAGCCCGTGGGAAAAGATGCCAAACTCCTTGTCCCAAATGTGCGGCTGGCTCTGGGCGTGGGCGAGGACCTGCCCAGCTGTGCCCTTTGCTCACTGCCTGGTGGCAGACCCCTGCCTGGGCAGACCCTTGCTGCCTGGGCAGACCCCCTGCCTGGAGCAGGGGAGCAGCACAAGGGCAGAGGGCTGGCTGTGCCCGGGGCTGTGGGGCCGCCCTGCCATGCCCTGCCCTGTCCTGCCCCAGCAGGGTGTCCCCATTTCTCCTCAGCAGCCAGAAGCAAAGGTCTGCCTGAGAGTGTAAGGGTCCAAAGTATTTTCCACCTCTGCCACAGTCCCCCGAGCTGTAGCCAAGCACTTGACTGATGCCACCAACTGCGGTCAGATAACATGATTTGGGGGCCGGGAGCATAGCAGTGTCCTGCTGAGCCACAGGGACAGGAGCAGGGACGTTGATGCAGGGCCAGCACTTACCGCCCTGGGCACTGGCAGAATCTTTTCCTTTGGGACCTGGTTCCTGAGCAGGAGTCTAAGTGAGAGAGAGCAGTAACAACCTGTTGAGCATTAGTCTGGAGAGCAAAACTTGGTGTGGCTTTTTACGGAAAGATAATGCAGGGAATTCCTTCACTACTGCAGAGGTGCAGTTTGCTCATCCCTGTTACAGTGGGAGTATTTCTCCCATGATAGCCTTTGAACTCGGGCCACATTAGGCACCAGAAACATTCCCAGTGCTGGAAGCAGTTGCCAGAGCTTTTGACATTTATGCTTTCAGTCGTGCCTGCACAGATGCAATTTCTAACCTCAGTCTCCTGCTCCAGGGGAAACACCTGCCAGTAACCGACGGAGCAACCTTCCAGGGTCTCCAAGCAATGGTGTGATGCTCGTTCTCCCCCATGCCGGGCATGAGCCAGGTTTGGGGAGGCAGCTGGCAGCCCCACTCAGGTCGTTGCTGGCCCCTCATGTGCCGCACGCCAGCACCCCACTGCAGTGGGGGCATCAGAGCTCAGCTGCTGCCGCGTGTGTTGCTCATCAGTGACATGCATTTTCTGTTACGGTGGAGCCTATTTTAAGCTCACCTGTTATGGATAGTATCCACAGCAAGCTCAAAGTCAGCATTTTTGAGTATCTGTCATCTCCTCCACAGTGGAAGAGGCATGGAGCCCAGCACCCTCTCTTGCCTGATACAATTTCCATTTTTCAGGGGGCAGCTGAGGCACAGGGACATTCAGACACCATCAGCATCAGAAGCAAAAAGCTGTTGGTGGCACTTACGGAGTATCTGTCACCAAATATGGCAGCACCCAATCCCTGTCCAGAGCTCTGAGCACCAGCCAGAAAACCTACACCAAGAAACCAACCATCTTCTCTCGTTTCATTAGTGCTCATTAGGAGGGTTTGCTACAGCATGTGTGAAGCTCTGCCAGCTGGATGTGGTATTTAAATATCACAAGTATACCGCGCGCACATATACGCACACACATGCACACACACAACAACCACAAAATTTATCACAAGCAAGCACCTGCCTTGGGGAGCTCACATCCATGGAAGGAGAAACCAGCTGTGCAAAGAGGCACAGCCAAGCTCTAGGTTTCCAAATGCCCCCCCCCCCTCCCCCCCACCCAGTGCCTCCTGCAGCCTACCCTCTTTCAGAAATACCCTCAGACAATGAAAAAGAAACAGAAAGGGCCCTGGGAATGAAAGCTGTGCATGTCTTTGGAGGCTTGAGGGCTGCCCCACCGCTCTCCTCTGAATCGGCTGAAGGAGTCACCTGATGGCAGTCAGATGCTGCCAGCATTTTCAGAGGGCTGTTACGCATTAGTTCAGGGCTCCAGTGATGGTAAAGCATAGACAAGTGCTCTGAATGCCCTTTACACTGCAAACTTTCTCCTGAGTAAATTTTCAAGCCACTTCTATGCCATATATGTCAGCTATCTACTGTATTAATGAGGTCTTTCCCCACCCTCCATTGGAAGCACTCCTCCAACAAGCACAAAAACATTACATTGCAGAGGCAGATGGGACCTTGCAGCTCTCACAGGTGCTGCTGCTCGGTGCTCAGCTTCCTTATGGTGTGTTAACAGCATCAGGTGTACCCTGAGGCACAGATTCAGGGGGTCTCACAGCCCATGCCTTGCTCATTTCCTGCCATCAGGGTGTTTTACCAAACCCAGGCGCCAGCATCCTTGTGACAGTCTGCCCTGAACCTGCAGCTGGGACACCTGTCTCTGGCCTTGCTGCTGCTGCAACACTACCGGCAGGGGTGTGCACACATCTGCACACAAATGTGCACATGCACATAAACACGCATGCACACACCCACATGCACACACCCAGCATTGCAGCCAGCCCCTGGTGCCCGGGGGACTCGGGACTCTCCCCATGCCATCACCCCAGCAGAGGGGCAGGGGCTTGGTTCCCTCTGGCCCACACTTTCTGCTTTCCAGCCACTCGCTCCAGTGTATCCCAGTGCTCTGCTGAACCAGGCTGGCTCTGCGTCCTGACTCACCCTGAACCAGCGGTCGCTGCCACAAAATCCTGAGTGCTCCCTTGCTCTCCCGAGCTGGTCCAGCAAGTTTTTTGCCTGTATTTCTCACATTAATGTTTGTAACCTGAAATAGGCTATTGCAGCCTGGAAGAGGACAGGTTTAGTAAAAAGCCTTCTGTGTTCCCCAAACCTGATTTTAACTCCCTGCAGGGCAAAAGATTCTCTTTGCCACCTGCCACGCTGTGCCCAGGTTAGCCTTGATGCCATGCTGGTGGTAGCAGTGGGGCCAGAAGGGTGCCACCAGCATCTGCCTCTCCTGGGTGCTGTGAGTCACTAACGGTGTTGTTCCCAACACACTGGTGACAAATACCGTGGGAAGGGGAGCGGTAGTTTTGTCTCTAAAGACTGGCTTTTGAAGTGAAGAGTCTGGCCATGGGGAGGATGTCTCATCTCTGTAAGAAACCAGGTGCTCCGCAGCCTGCGCCCCTGGGGACACCATGCACGCAAAGCCCCAGCACCCCTCCCATGAGGCACAGCGTGGCATGGGTGGTCATCACAGTCCCTTTGGTGGGCATCAACACTCAGCCTGTGCAAGCAATTCCCCAGAGGAGCAGATGGGGCTCCTGTCAGGGACAAGTAGCCCAAGATGCTTCAGCTACCTCAGGTCTGTCCTTCAGCCCTGTCGTCTGCCTGGGAACGCACACAGCGGGACACAAAGCACATGTGATGCTCTGGTACATGACTCTGCGCAAAACATTTTTAGGCCAGAGATCCAACTTTGAACAATAAGATTTGAAAGAAAAATGTTGACCAGGCCTGATAATGATTTGTACAGGCATTGACTATAAAACAGTTTTGTTGTAGCTCTCAAAATACAGGGAGCACAACTCTGTGCAAGGCTCAGACTGCTCCACTCAGATGATCTCCAGTCACATCTGGAGGGAGGTGACATGCCACGCTACATGTAAAGCATCTGTGGACCCCCCCACCCCCTCCAAAACCTGTTTTTGCATATTACGCACACTGAGCTGCTGCACATAGGAACAGATGGGGGCTGTTTTTTGGAAGAAAGACAATTCCTAAGAAGTAATTGCTTTCCCTGTCCTAGTTTCTCTCTCCTAATCATAGGCAGGCTTGTGATGGAGAAGAGGGGTGCACGCCAGCCACAGTGGCTGCTGTGTGTGCAGAGGAGCTGGTGCTTCCCCAGGGAACGCTGCATGGAGCAATGACCTCCAGCTGACAATGAGCATCATCCTCATCCCCTGGAGATCCACTCCTCCTCCTCCAGCCCCTTTATGCTGCCTCCAGCCTTTTGCAGCTTGTTCTCCCTCCCTCCCCCTCAATCCTGCCCTGTTTTAAGACATCTGGAAAACCCTCCAGAGCCCTGGTCCATACCACAAAAACAGCTACTGGATTTGGCAGGTGTCTCACAAGAGCAAACTGTCCCATGTGCAAATGGGCTTTTGCTGCTTTTCACTGCTTGGAAGTGTCCTTGGCAGGACAGCTTTCTGCATTTTCAGGGACACTGGGCAGTGCAATGATGAGGCTGTTTTTGGCTTGGATGCTCCCTACGCTGGACTTGCACAAACTCAGGCAGCACAGAGCAAAGTCCCTGCCTGAAGCACAGGTTCTTGGGGACTGAATCACACCATGGGATGGCCCTGCGTCCTGCCTGCACACACGTGCACATGTGGAGCTGTCTGACACAGCCAAAAGCAGCCTTTCCTCACGCTAACACCACCAGGAGCACACCAAGAGAATGCATGCACAGGGCCCCATGTGCCTCTTTCCCCATCGATCCCAGGCACGCACTGCTGACATTCCTGTGCATGTGCATCCACCTGCCCACTGCTTCAGCCCTCCTCACCAGAAGGGAGCAGCCCAGATGCGGAAAATGTTTATTCATTGTCAAAGGGCAAAAAAAAGATAGCTAAGCCCACTTCTGCCCTCTGGTTTTTAGAATAAAAGTATTGGGAATGGTGGCTTGTCACCCCACTTTTCCTGAGTGGAGATGGAGCAAGCCTCAAATACAAGCGAGTGGTGTTCTCTCTGGACTGCACTTCTAGAGCTCTCAAATCTTGCACAAAATGCTTGCTCCTCCCAAATGGTTCTAAGGCAATGCAGGATAATAAGTGCTAACAAAAAGCAAAATGTTTAAACAATCTGGCTATAAATCTCTTCTGCTTTCAATTGCTCAGCTTTCATCCCCTGTCAGAATTATTTATATTTTCCTACACTGAGTTCCTGGACAGATGAAACTGCAACATTTAATGGAAAAAAAACAAAAGAGTGGGGTGGGGGAGCAGCAGAAAATAAAAAAATCCTTGAATTCTCAAGATGCATCATCCAGAAATAAAAAAAGCATATGCCCATTTTCGTCACCCTGGCAAATCACCCTGCCCCATCAGCGAATTGCTCAAGTCCAAGCAGTGCTCTCCTCACCTGCCACTCACCACATGGGTTTCTACCTCCTGCTTGTCCTATGTCTCTTAATTCCTTTGTCTATTTAAATGCAATGAGTCAGCCCAAAGCACACACAATGCTGTGGGACAGCCCCAAGATAAGAATACTGGGCAAATAAATAAAGCAGACAAGGGCTTCCTATTCCAACAGCCCACTTCACTTGTGAGAGAGTAAATCCTGGGGCCCCGGGGACCTCACCTGGGGAGCAGTGGCGAGGCCTGGAGAGGGGACAGCCTGCGATGCCAGCAGCGGCTGTGACAGCCCCAAGACCCCCAGCCAACCCAGAAACAGCACACTGCCTTTGGGGAGGGGCAGCTGGACTTACGTGGTCAATTGCTTGCTTGAAGAATAAAAATAGTTTCCTTTCAAAGCATCAAAGCAGATGATAAGCCACTACTTGGATTCTTTCAAAGTAAATCTTTGGGCTGATTATGCACTGAAATGTCTTTTTTTTACCCCCAAATTCCTTTTTTAAGCCTAAGAAATGTGCTTATCAATACTGATAGGGAGGATAACGCAGACATACACATGCACATACACATTACACATGTATTAATTGCCAGGCATGCATCACCCACCAGCTCCAGCTCCAGTAAAGACCAGTCCTTACACACTGTCCTAAACTTTATAGAATTCTCCTTCACTGACTCAAAAAACTAGAGTGTGTAACTCCCCCTGCCTCTTGGAAAGATTTCCAGATTTCCAAGTCCAAGGGAGAAGCACAGACCTTGGCAATGTGTTCTTGACTGCTGCTTTAAGGAAGCGTTTCGTATAGTTGACTCATCAATGAATATCACGTCAAACACAATCTGTTTTTAAATGTTAGCCATATATAACTATCGTATTTTTAAACATGATTTCCTTTTCTGTATTAGATGTGTATCTCTACTGAACACTATATTAACTCAATTGTGCTAGTTTAGTTTGTTTACAAACAAACAAACTGCTGCTGGTGATGATAATCTATTTCTGATGGTTGAAGCTCGAGAGCTGCCAGCAGCCTCAGATTGAGCTCCATTTCTTTCACATTAGTTGTACTACAGAGGAAGGACAAGGGTTTCTGCTGGAGGCTAACTCCTGCATGGGTCAGTTAGTTATTATTATGTCAATGTTTCTGTAAGGAAGCATCTCTCTCCCCCTCTTCACCTCAAGCTATGAACTACCTCAGCTCCTTTAGCCAAGTAAGAAACTTTGGGCTGATCCATGCCAGGGCTTGTGCAAGAAGTGGCTTGACTCAGATGGTGTCCATTTTCTTCTTTATCATCTAGTATGAACATAAAACATGGAACGATTAAGGAAATCAAGCTGGAGGAATTCATTTGGTCTGCCTGGAGTTTAAAATGCATTTTTAAAGCTCTCTGGTCATGAGATTTTGTTCTACTGGAAGGGTAAACAGCTTTTTATAACAAAAGCCCTGCTAATAAATACTCTTTGCACATCTAGAAAGCTGTGCAACCTTTGAGATTTACCTTCTTTTTTCTTTTTTTTTTTCCCACTAAGTGTGCTGAGGCATCAGAGTCACATGTAACTGCTGAGCCTAAATAGCCCGTTGAAGAGCAGTGGCGTTTTATCTGAAGAGCCTTCACCAGGCAGGCAGGACAGGCTCTCCCGTACGTGTGCCTTTGCCTCCTGTTCCACACGTGTCAAACTGCAATGCAACCCAAGTGTTCACAAAGCGCGGGCACACGGTGCCCCGGCAGGGGCTGGCAGGGCGAAGGCTGCCCAAAGCTCGCCGTGCCTGCTGTTCCTCGCAGCAGCAGGGACGCGGCCAGGGCACCCACCGCAACTGCCCCTTGCAGGCTGCCCTGGCTGGGGATGACCCCTGTGCACACGGGCACAGCTCGCCCAGGCTGCCGGGGGCTTGCTCCTAACGCTGTGCTGCCAGCGGCCACCTGAATGGGCATTCCTGAGCCTATCTCAGGTACATTTTGGCTCCTGTTGGTTCTGGGAACTTGCTACCTAAATATTTCATCCCTCTAACTCAGAAAATGTTGGCAGAGGAAAGTTTGAGAGAATTCCCTTGGTTTAAAAATTGCTGCAGACCTTCGTCCCCCACTGGGGTGGTCACTGCAGTGGCTCGGGGCTGGGGCCAGCAAGCCCTACCAGCAGCAAGGTGCAGCGTGTCCCACCACGCTGGTTTCGGGACCACTGCCTTCTGTAGCCCAACATCCACAGCCTTTGCACAAACCCTGCAGTAACCCAAAGCAAGTAGCACAGGTGGGGCTCCTGGGGCTCCCTGCTATGTCCAACACCTCCTGCAGCCCGATGGCATCCCATGGCCACCTGTCCCCCAGACCCATAGCCAGGGGGTCTCTGCCACAGACCCCGGGACGCATCTTCCCACCCCAATTTGCCGTTCCCACAGGCACCACTCAACCTCAAGAGGCTGACCACCCGTTCCCCTTCCTAACTTTAATTTACTCAGCCTCACTTAGATCTGGGTGACAAGACTTATCTGTGCTTTTGCAATACTTGAAGAGGTTAAAACCAGAAGGAGAGGAACGCTGCTTCCTATCAGGGTGAGGTTTGATTGCTCTGGGAGGGGTGAGGTCCCAGGCGGATCCCAGTGCTGCACCTCGGCATGACTCAGCTGAGCCTCCCCACATTGCTGCAAGGCTGAGCGCGGCTGCTCCATCCTCATGTGTAGCCCCACATGCCACCGGGGGTGTTTTAACACACACAGATGTCCTGGGGTACCCACCGACCATCACCCCCAAGGGGCCTGAGCTGATGGGAGACAAGAAGCTTGTCCAAAGAGCCAGCTACCAGGGTGTCACACAGACACGTGATGGACGGGCAGCTCTAGCTGATCAGAAAAAAACAGACTCATTTCATTAGCATTCAGGATTAAAACCAAGGCCAGTATCAGAAAACCTGGCTCTGGTCCACGCTCCTGCTTGGGGGGAAGGCCCTGCAGCCAGCGCACAGCGGTGCTGGTACCCTGAGCTGTGCTGAGTCTCAGAATTGCTCTTCTGTCATGCTGCCAGTTTGTAAACCCCATGAATAGCTAATTTCTCAGCTACATTCAGCCCAGTAACTATGTGCTCATTAAACACTGTTACCAGAGTAGCTCATTAGGGAGCACACATGCCCCTGGCTGCTGCACAGAGAGCACGCGTGGCTAACTTGTGATGGGTATGGTGATGCTAACTTGTCCTGGGTATGGCTGCAGGGTGCTGCTAACCTGTTCTGGGATGTGCTGAGCACCCCTGGATGCTGCATAATGGGTGCAGGGTTGGCTGCCCCACGGAGCTGCAGAGCCAGTGTGGGCATTCCCAGGGGAAAAACTGCGCTTGTGGCTCCTGCCCAGCTTTGCTCCCTGCGCTGTGCCTGCTCCAGCTGAGAGCAGCCATGTAACAGATCAGTGCCAAAGCAAGAACAAAACCAGGAGAAAAACCTGAGGGCACAGGCTGCGGGCAGAGCCCACACATGCCACCAGCATACCAGGACCTGCAGCCCTGCATGGGGCAGGCATGCGGAGGACATGCGGTGTGCACTGCCGTGTTGTGTGGGCACAGGCAGTGCCACAAGCGATGGCAATCTTGCCCCACTGGCTGCCCACAGCGAACACAGGTGGCCGAGAAGCGCTCTGCCTGCCCACACTCTGGGTGCAGGCAGCAGATTTACTGCTGCTGCCGGCCGCAGGTGAAAGCTGCTGCACTGAATCATGGAAGCTGCCTCCTGAGGAGCCTGCCTATTTATTGAGTGGTTGTTTTCCACAGATTGCCAAGAGCAGGGGCATAAAGTACTTGCAGCAAGGTAAAGCCAACACAAATCTTTGAAGTAAAGCAAAGACCCAACCCAAATAAACTGCAAAGGAACACCTGGGACCAGCCCAGGGACAAATTCCCAGGCCATCCCCATCACTTGTTTGCGGAGTTCCTTTGGTGCGTCTCAGCAGAGCCCTTAGGAGCTTGCAAAGCCAGATTATACCAAAGCCGGAGGATTTCCAATCCAGGCATACCACGAAGGATGATGTCCTGCCAGCAGCTTATGTGCCTCTAATCTGCCCAGCTCATCAGCACGCTCCACCTAATTACAGTCAGGGCAATCCTGTGGTGGGCAGGAGCTGGAAGAGGACATTTCATGTTCTATTTCACAGACAGTGCAGTTTCATCAGTATTTTGGGGCATTCCAGCTAAAAATGCAATGCACAAATCACTGCAGGAGAGCCACTCCACTGCACCCCCAGCACTGTCAGCTGCACCATGGCCCCCACGTCCAGAAAGCAAACTATAAAAAATGACCTGGCCACAAAAGCAGACCTTGCGCATGCTTCAGCTGACTTACTGTTTGATTTACAAACCCCAGACGCAGTCCAGCTGAGATCAGCCTTTCCAGGAATGGCAGCCTACACTTCAGCTCATCTCCCGGCTGCCCTCCATCTGGGGCTGCACAGACACCCTGCAAGAGACAGCAGCTGAGAGCTACGGCACACACAGGCAGATTCACGGCATCACCCTCCGCTGACGTTATTCTGCCAGGGACCAGATTTCAGGATGTGCCAGCCACCACATTGCCCGTGCAGACAAGGCAGCATGCATGCATGCACACATGCACCTGTGTGCTGGGGCAGGGAGGGGATGGGGAAGGGGGGAACAAATGGGGCAAAAGAAGTAGAAGTACAAGAAGGGCAGGGAATATTTTGTTTGAGGGAATAAAGTTTTCTGACTGGGACCTCTGAAAGTTTTGGGACTAAGATAAAGCTTCTGGCTGGCCTGGTGGACAGCCAGTTGCCACAGCCTCCTTGCCTCATTTTTTAACTCCTGAAACTACACATGTATATAATGTCCATGTGTGTTTTCCAGGTTACTGGAAAATCACTCAAAGCCTCCACGCCACCCCTGCCGGGTCAGAAGCTGCTGCCCACAGAGATGCCCATGAATCATCAGCCAATAACCACGTGCAAGCCTGACATTTGGGACGGCTTGGCAGCTGCCCTGTACCGGGAAGCACAAGGCTTCCAGCTCGTTCCTTCTAGTGATTTATTGAAGATGACTGTTCTTTTCAGGAACCATGACTTAAAAACCTGTGATTTATGAAAACTCCATATGTGCTCTTGCTCTCGTTACCCACGGGTGGCTTCCAGCAGGATTTCCCTGCCACTGGCTGCCAGCTCTAGCCCCGCACGAGAGCCTGCATGCTGCCACGCTGGGGAGGGACCGGCACCGGGGCTGAATGTGGAGCAGCAGCTTACAGCCATCCATTTACCGTGCTCACCAAGCAACAGCGTCTAAATTTAGTTCTCTATCTAATACCCTGTTTGGAGGAAGTGTCAATTTTCCACCGGCCGCAGGTTGCCAGCAGCCTGGCTGCTCGCTCAGTGACTGACCCCCAGCACCAGCACCCTGTGTCTTGTCACGTCTCATCTACAGCCTTCCGGCAAGAGGGGTTTGTTGGTGCAGTTGCTCAGATATCACAAAAAAATTGGAGGGGCAACGAGAACACACCTCAGCACTCTGAGGAACACCCTACCTGCAAACAGAGCAGCTGTAACAGCAGAACACAGGGATTCCTGCAGCATAGGTTATTTCTGTATTGCATACGCTGTGGGGGGAGCTCCCTCTCTGCTCACCCATCAAAACATGGTCATGTGGAGAACGACACTGCTGTTCCTGATGCTCATAATTTCCATATCTTACCATATTTCCCCCCTCAGTCCCAGCACCTAGAGCAAAACCATCTAGCAAAAATGTCTGCCTCAAAAAGAGATGTTAACTTCTAATCTTCATACCTGAGGAGAAGGAAAAGGGATTCAAGCCCATCAAAGGGAAACTCAAGGGACAGATAAAAGCCAAATGCACATTATTTAATGAACAAATCCCACAAGCTTGTGGTTTTTAAGCTCACTTTTCTTTCAGCAGCACAGCCGAGGATGGCCATGCTGAAACAAGAGGGTCGCAGCTCTGGAGAACGCTTCACCACTCAGCAGCTCCATGGCAGACAGCACCCAAGGGTGCTGTGAGGGCTCTTTCATTAAGGGACGGGACCAAGGTGCTGCCACCTCCACTGGCAGCAGAGCCCCGGCGGGCAGCCATCACAGCCCAGCTGGGGCATCAACTCTTCAATCCATTTCAGCCTCCCAAGATAGGAGGCTGGCAGCTCTCCATGCAACACTGCAAATCCTCAAATATCTGCAGGTGCATCCCCATAGGAAGCAGCTTTACCCAAACCTGCTCTGCCCAGCGTCCAGCCTGAGGGTGGGCTGTGGAGCTGGAGCTGCTGACCCCAGCGTGAGGCACCAGCCACCGGCTTCCAGCAAAGCCTCTGAGCCCTGGGAGGAGAGCCCGGTGCGGGAGCCGGGGGGAAGGAGCCCCGGGCACTGGGGATGGGCACGCTCTGCCTGCAAGACAGATCCTCCCCTTGCTGAAACGTTAAATACCTGAGATGTGCCTGCTCATCACTGGGTCCCACTGCTGGGACCGCCAGTTTTCTGCACTGAAGTGTTTCCTTCTTAAATCTCCCAGGACTAAGGGACTATCCCAGCTCCCAGGTAACTCTGCCTTCAGGAAAGCTTAATAGCCCTCATAGATATGAAAAAAAAAATTCAACATCTGAAATGAGTCAAGGCTCCAAGCCCACATGACAAGGATGCAAACCCAAGTTTTTATTGTTGAATTCTGGGGAGGCTCATCGGTGCCTTATGAATGTTTGAGGTTGGTGATCATATCTCTTCTTAATGGCCTTTACTGCTTTAAAAGAAAATCACTTTAGTTTTCCATAGTAGTCAAAGTTTCTCTAGCACAAAACTTTTTAACAAATGTTTTAATTAAGGAGATTCCTGTAGCTGTTTAGGCTTGGGCTAGGTTTTAAGAGACAAGGGTTATTTTTTTAATTTTTGAGCTACTTGAAGAAAATTCATTTTGTGTCCCTTTAAAAGGTGCAAGCTGAGAGCAGGGTTTGATGATGTGGGTCTGAAAAAGCTCATGCAACCGTATCCCAATGTCAGCTGTCTCCACGGGAGCAAGGATGAGCGTCAGTCCCACCGCACCAGGGGCTTCAGCCGGGCCGGGTACCGCAGGACAGAGCAGCAGCCGCACAGGAGCATGCGTCCCATTAGCACCATGCTATGCAAAACGTAACTCACGAAAGTCATGTTTTCAGAATAAAGGAACTCTGTTCAGTACTCACTCCCACTTCTAGCAGCATGGCTAAGTTTAAAAAGCCAAAGCTGCAAACACCTGGAGATATCTGTGCCGTGTAGAGGAAAGCAAGTACAGAAGTTCCCTTCTCTAAGTTAGCCCTGTTACCTCGTTAATTCACCACGTGGCAGGAAGATCAGCAAATCTTTAAATTCAATTTCAGAGAAATCATTATAAGTAATTTTCTGGTGATGTTCTTTTTTCTAACAGGCTAGGAGTGGGGGGTGGGCAGGGGGCAGGGTGGGAATGCAGTTTCCACACAGCGTTGACCACTGTGGTACAGGAGTTCCAGCTGTGCAGGACCCGTGGATCGGCTCCTTGGGGCCCAGAGCCACATCCCATGGGAAAAGCCATACCTTGGCGGTCAGGGTAGTTTGTTTAGGGAGGAAGGGACTGGGAGGAGATGGGTCAGGCTTTGGGAGGGAAGCAGCACGCTTCACTGCAGTTAGGAAATTTCCATTATCGTTCAAGTAAACTGCATAGGTGTAGCACTTGCTGCAAAGACACAGAGCAGGGTCACCGGTGCCTACAACAGTCATTTCCCATGTTGGGGACATTTGGTGCCGTTTGCCCTGGGAAAGGCAGCGTTCAATCGGAGAGCGGCTGCCATAACCTGCAAGCAGCTCTCCGTTTACTGGCCGGTTTGAGGAGTGATTTCAATTTACTAGCTCCAGTGCCTCTCAACCCCCACCTTTTTCTCCTTTTAACTTTCTCTCCATCATCCTTTCACTGCATAGATGTTTTCACTTTGAGGCCATTTGCCTCCATCTCACCAGCCGGTGCTACCCACTGCCTCCCACAGCCGGCTCCTGCTGCAGAGAATCCCTCCCTGCAGCCGGCCCTGCATCACTCCTCAGGCTCTTCTCTGTCTGTGAACACCCAGCCAGCGTGCCCCCGGAGACCAGGAGTTCACACGCTCGTTCTGCTGTCACTTCTGTGGGCAATTAGTCACTGCATGCAGCAGCCATAGGAGCCCCTGCTTGTGTCCCAGCCCAGTGGCCGTGCCCACGCCAGCCACCCTGCCCTGCCATGGGTCCCTCCCCGTGCACCGTCTGCTCCCGCTGCCACCTGTGCTGAATTTCCATCAACTTCTGAAAGGCATTTCTGAGAGCGCTGGGCCTGAGAACTTGATTTATTTCAAAAGGTCTTCAGTATAACGCATCTACTTGCTGTTCTGCCCTCAAGTCCACTGTCCTTACCACATCAGGAGCCTTGAACATATTACAAATAGCTGCCCAATTAATATATCTGTAATTATCAGCAGCTAAGGAACAACAAACCAGAAGCATGGATCTGGCCTGGGCTTGTCTGTCAGACACAGCAAGGCAAAAGGCTCTCCACATCACACCGCCACCTGAGTGAAACACCATGAAGATGCCTCCCACCCTGCTGCATCTGCATTGCATCAGGCACAGAAAAATCCATAAGCTCAGTGAAAAGACAAAATGGAGCTTCTCCCCCAGCCACACACTGCATTTTGGTCCCACGGGGTCAGGAGCTGAACACCACCATGAAAAGCATGAACCCAGCCTCCTGCCAGCCTCTGCCTGAGACTGCTGGGCGATGGCACGTGCTTCTGGATCGCCTGCTGAGACCTGCCACTCTCCTCACACCGCTGCCTCCCACAGCACCTGAGCCAGGCTCTGCACTTGAAAAGCCCTCGGTGAGAACAGGAGTGGAGAACTTTAGTGGCTTTAGGACACTCCACTTTTTAGTCTTCTCCCCAGAGGAGCGCAGACTCTTTCCCTGGCCCCTTCATTCCCCTTTTTCCTCCCCTTCGCCTGCTGGGATCTCCTCTTGGGATGCTCAGCACCTGTAGGTACACACTGGGCAAAGCAGCAACTGCTTCAAACATGTCCTTCAAAGCCAGCCGAGCCCCTGCCTGCTGCCATGGTGTCAGCTCTCACTGCTCTCTTCCTCACAGAGGTGTGCGGGGGCAAGCTCTGATTTGCCCTTCCATCACCTCCCAAATCTTGCCTCCATCAGACTTTTCCTGCTGAGGCTTCAGCAACAAACAAGCGAAGCCAGAAAAGGGAGGCTTCATGTGGGCACAGCACAGTCAGTTCCCAGCGTGCCACCTAGGAAGGCTGCTGAGAACAGGGCAGGTAGAAAATCCCCGAGAGAAGTCACCATGAGGCCAGCTTTGCCTTTACATCACAGGCGTCAAACTGAAAATGTCAAACTCCCCTGCAACACGATGCTGCAGGGGCTGCCTCCGCAGCTGGACCCAGCTGGGGTGTTCCAGCCAGCCCCACTGGGAATTCTCTGCCCAAGATAATTGCAAATAACAGTGATAAAGTTATCGCCAGTGCTTGCAATTAGGTTAGCAGGACCTAACAAATGCAACTGAAAAGCCAAAACAAAATGCCTGAAATCCCACATTTCTGGTAGATAAACAATTCACTTATCTCTTTTAAGTAGAAGATCTGAATTACTGGAGTAACAGGCTCCCTATGTTTGTCTGGGTTTCAGTTCTGCTGCAAAAAAATATTTATTGACATAAGTGGCACTTTCTTCTTCTTTAAGCATTTCTGCAGCAGTGCATTAGTGATTTGATTACTCATTGCCATATTTTAAGTCAATTGAGTGAGAAGAGAGGTAAGTTGCTAAAGCAGACATTAATACAATTTTTGCAAGACTGCAGAATTGCTTTCAAATCTCATAGGGACAAGTAATTTATTAAGAGATCCCTTGCAAAATTTGGCAGCGCTTTGCCGTAGGTGTGAGTCCAACAGCCCCACCAAAGCTGCTTTGGACCCTCCAGTAGCAGGATCAGCGGCACGGAGCCCAGCTCCCCAGTGGTCCCTGTGAGCGCCGTGCTGAGGCACCATGCCAGCACGGGCATGGCCGGGACCTTCGCTGGCACCAGAGACAACGCTCCTTCCAGCCCAAACAGCGGATGTAAGCATTAAGAACATATTTTCTAGACAGGAAATTCTAGACAATTGGACAGGAATGTGTTTCTTATTTTGTTCCCACTGCATGACCTCACTTCTCTTTATTGTCAGTTCCTCCAGACCACTCTGCACCTCAGTTACTGTAGGTCAGCAGCCCTCCCCTTGCTGGTTCAGCCAGCTGCTCAACTTTTCAGGCTGTATTTTGTCCCTGAGAAGTTGCGTCCTCGCTGGGCTCTCCTCCATCCATCAGCCATTACAATTTTCTCCCCGTAACGCTGATCAGTGGGTGGTAGGGCTGGTAAGGTTTATCTGAGCTGGAGAAGGTAGCAGGTCGGCTGCCCTGGTGAGCCCTGCCCGCAGCAGTTCCCAGCAGCACCTCCCAGGTCCAGCTTCAACTGAGACTGTCAGGAACAGAGGTCTGGGTGACCTATTTCAGGGTGAAGCGTGTCTGGATTTTTCTTCTGCAGCAGATGCAAAATACTTTAAAATGAATTATTATTGAACCTATAAATTCCAGGAGGAAGGAAGTCCTGATTTCTGGCCGCGGCCATCACTCCCTCGTGTAGAGAATTACAGGTCCCATTCTGCAGCGACAGATGATGTGTATGGGCAGCGCTGGTAAACAACAATTTCGTTTGCTGAGTTGTAGGAAAGGGAAAAACCCAAAGCCCTGCACAAAAAATGCTTTTCTAAACAGAATGCTTTTCCACGCTTCCCAAAGAGACATCAGTTGATGGTAAAAAAGGAATCACTAGTGATACCACCTAAGAAAGAGCATTCATCACTGTTGTGCAAGCAGCTGATCCTAACTGGCTGATTATAATCCCTAGTACCTCTAATGGAAGGGGGAAAAAACACAGCAATCACAGCTGATAATTAACTTCTGTGATGGGAAGACCTGTTTAACCTTGAAATAAGGATTAATTAGATATAGGCGCAAAGCTGCCCCTGGTGAGAGCAGCAGCAGGACCCTATTACAGACCCTTCCAGGAAGGTACGATTGGGACCGGGCATAGCAAACAGCAAAGATAACATTATTGAACAAGTTTAATTAAGCCAAGCAAGCATCAGCTTTCCTCCAAAGCCTTCTGCAGTCTGTACAAAGGAGGAGATACCAATCTGCGTGTTAGTGAGCTGCTGGTTTTCTCTGTGTTACGTGTTGAGTGGGATGCAGGGCAGACCCGTGCCGTGGGTGCTGGCAGCTCCCGCCCTGCAGCCCACAGCCCGAGCAGGCGCGGACCTCACTGGCAGCAGGATGGCTGTCCCCTGCAGGGACCAGGGGCATGGGGGGGGGTCCCATGTCTCACTGTCCCTCTCTGCTGTGCTACGTAGCCAAATTTAGCTCCTTTGGAAAATTCTGTGCTGATTCTGCCTGGCACAGTGGTCTGATGCTGAGCCAGCCGAAGTCTGCAGGTGGAGCAGAGGAAGGTCTGAGTCAGGCCTTTCCCATCTAGCAAACACCCTTCTCTCATGGGAAGTTACGTTTTGCAAGTCTCCGAACATAACAAAGCTGGTGCAGCCTCGCACCAAACCCAGGTTCTCCCCTACTGAGAGACCCCGTTCCTGCCTGTGGCTCAGGCAGCCCAACATTGGACTGGTGTACCACCCCTCGCATTGCTCTGACCCTCTCCTGCTCTCCAGGCTGTCAGGACACAAGCAGCTTCCCCACACCCGATAAATAACCTGTCCTCCTTCCCATCCTGTGTGCAAACTGCCCCCCTTCCCCAGCCCCATCCAGCCCCTGATGGCTGGTGGGTACGGCCTGCCTGTGGCTGTACCATCACCTACCAGCTCTGGATGCACTCCCACCAAAACCCATCTCACTGCTCGAGGAAGAGGGCAGCGTGCCCACCACTACCCCCCAGCCATAGCACCCATGTCCAGCAGGGACCACTGCTATGACCCAGCCAGATGTGGAGACGGACACGCCACATGGCATCCGGGCCAGCGCTCTGAGCTCTGCACCACCAAACAGGGGGTGGGCGCTGGAGGGGCAATACCCGTGCCAGTCCCCCGTCTGCCCACAGGCTGCCAACACACTGACCAGCACTGAGCAAGCACCGCACTTTTCCCAATAGCTTTTGTCCTGCCGGGATCATCCGAGACCAGAGGTTTGCTACAGGAGGGTTTTCAGGTTAGTCTGGACCTCTGGGACCACCCCAACACTCGTCACCTACAGCATCGCCCTGGTCTAAGGAGCAAAGAGCTGCTGGCACGTGGCACTCACTGCATGCTCTGACCTTGCTCGGCGTGCGCCTGACCTGCAACCCCCCTTGCACTCCCCTGCAGCTGGTACCCAGGGCATGTTACAGGGGGGACAAGCCACACTAGAGGGAAAGGCAGCATCAGAGAAGATGAAACTCAGAAAAACTGGTGTTACAAATTCGATCCCCTGTGAGGAGAGGTTTGTGGATGGAGGCTGTGGGGTTTTCTTCCCACTGGGTATCAGTTTGTAAGGGTGAAGTTGCATTAGTGTAGCTTTTATAGCCATTTGTAAGTCACTCCAGGGACCGTATTATATTGAGCAATTTTTTATTTTTTTTTAATTTAAAGAGATTTTTTCAGAAAGAGGTCATAGATAGAAAGGTGAAACAGATGTTTCCAAAGGCAGTTCCTGTCCAGACAGACCCCTACTCCTATTTCTTGAAATTGCTGCAATTATCATACCAAGAAGTGTTTCATATGTCAGGGACAAACCAGTGGGGCTGAGCCAGGCAGCATTTATGAGCAGCTGACAACAGCTAGCACCAGGAAGAAAAAATTACCTGTATATTACAACAAACTTCGTTAGTTCAAGCCACAGTGGAAAATGCTGCTTGGGAAACTGCTAATACAATTTTTGGTGCACATGCAAGCCATAATAAAAAGAAAGATAAAAAGCATCATACCAACAGGAACATCCCCGCTCCCCCAGGAAATGTTTCCCACCACCCGAAAAGCTCCCATGGGGAGGAGGCCCCACACCATGGCACAGAACCAGTGGCCCTTGCCCACCCCCAGACGCCCATGGGTGGGGGACAGGGCTGTCACCCTCCATGGCATGGCTGCTGCTCTGCGCACATGCCTGGGGAACCGGCAGGGCTCCAGGGCAGGGGGCCTGGGGGAAACCCGGCAGGCCCCCAATACACCAACCAAACCATGGGTAAAGCAGGACCTGCCGACACGAGCTGTACGGTGACAACATCTTAGAAAGTCCCTCACATGAACCTATTGAGCAACTAAGATTAGAAACCAGCCAAGAAGATTTAAAGTAGTAATTGTCCTGTTTTAATGCAGAAGAAGGTAACTAATAGGAGCGCAATACTGATTTAAATATTGAAATCAGGAAACAAAGCCAATGAAATGATGCTCAAATCGGTTTAGTGTTAGGAACTCCAAATCACAAGACACTCTGTTGAAAAGTCAGCTTTCAGAAAGCAGAACGAACACTCCATGGCTAAAAGCAGCGATCACCACCTCACAGCTTGGCTGCTCCTTGCACGCCGGGTTGTCAATTAGCCGTGAAGTGTTTGGGCAACCTCCTTGGTGGCCAGGCCACTTCATAACAGCCCTTAAAAACATTTTCTGCATTCTCCTGCAGAAGCAGATGGGTGCTGAGCCAAAAGCTCTTCAGTCTGACATGGAATGACTTGTGGCAGCCCAACCCTGGTAATGCAGTCTCGCGGTGGCATGCATGGCGGCACGGCACCCAGCGGGACCCCACGCATGGCAGAGCTGAGGTCCCACGGGTCAGCAGCGGCCCACGGGCATCACTCCGCGGCACCCAGAGCTCAGGCGACAGGAACCCGGCGGATGCTGCTGTGCTGCATGGGGGGCCCAGCAGGGATCTTTCAGGGTTTTGGGTTCACGATCCCTTTGCATTTTCCGCTGGGAACACAGATACTTCACAGAGAACACATGTGGTCTCGCTTTCTCAGTCACCTTTTCAGGGACTTCAGAGGAAAACATCATCACCTGTGTAGTTAAAGCTGAAAATTACCATTCCCCCCAAAAACACTTTTGTGCTCCTCCATTACAGACTTCGACACTTAATGTTGCTAATATTCAACACTTCATGTTGCTGATACAAACCCCATTGTCCCCAGCCCTCTCTCACTAGGGCCATTACCCCCACTACATAATCCATCTTATTCAGTACATACTTACTTACACGAGCTATTCCTGAATTTAATAAAATATCTTCACATAACTGAAATTCACACAAGGATCTAACTTGAGAAAATAGCACAAGCTCTTCAGTTTGTCTTTATGCTTTAAGATACGCTTGGGAGAGCAGCATACACCTACCCAAGCAGCTCTGAAGCCCCATGCACTCACACCTTCCCCTGCCAGGGAAGAGACCCAAATTCTAAAATTATCCACTCAAAACGAGCATTTTCTCAGCCCACTTTGTATCAGCAGTCACTGAGTAATTCACAGCAGATCTAAGATTAGCTAATGAAGCACAATGACTCATCAGCCAAGCCTCTGTGCCACTGGGAAAATTCAATTTTTCTTTAGCAACAGAGCTTCAGCTGTGGAAATTATAAATAAATATGGTTTGGAGAGGCTACAGTAACATGAGCATTCTTACTTAAAACTCATTGATACAGATATTTGTGCCTATGACACCCTTGTACTAACTGAATCACTGATCACTTGCAATAGTGCAGGATTGTGCCTGGGACTTTCTGCAGCAAAGCTGCGGTGCTGAGCAGGAGAGGGTCCGGCTGACCAGGAGCACGCAGTGACAACGCACCAGCCAGCAAAGCCTGATTTCAAACCACTCATTATCTCACACCCATAAGCAAATTAAAACCATGCAGAATCATTACAGGCTTCTACAAACGATGTTGCTGAGCAAAATGATGGGGTGGAGGAAAGTCATAAACAGAATCAAAGCAGAAAGGATCCCCACTCCCACACCAGCAACAAGATGCAAAACAAGACCAAATTTCAATGCCAGAGTAAACTCCGGTCCCAGGTCCATGTGCTTGTGTGGGGCTGCAGGGCTGGGACCCCCACCACCCTGGCCCCTCCACTCATGAGTCCCCACTGCTGCCCAGCCTATGCTTCTTCACCGGCACCAGAACCACCTTCACCTTCCTGCAGCCATTGCACGCGGGCTGAGTGACCCAGTACTACTGTTCCCACCCCGGGTTTGCCAGCAACAGCTCGGCCCCATCCCAGGCAGGGACCATGTGCACTGCATCCCCTTGGTGCACCATGCCCCTTGGTGCATCACGTCCCTGTGTGTGCCAGGCAAGACTGCTGCTGCCGGTGGCTGCGCCTGCTGCACCTCCTGCACCACAGACCAGAGCCCCCTGCCCAGCTCTGCACCAGTGCCTTAGTATTTGTTAGTTAGCCCCCTCCCTCGCTGGGGCCAGACTGCATCCAGTTCCTTAGAACAGGAGCAAATCAGGGTGTACGGCTGCTTTCAGTGAGGGTGCTGGGAGCCCCTTGGGCACCCCCCCTCCACCGAATGGGTGGATGCTGAATTTCAGGGGATTTGGCCCCAGATCGTTTCCCTGCTCCAGGCTGGGCCGTGGGAAACCCGTGGCACAGGGGATCGGCACTGTGGTGCCGAGCCCCGAGCAGCAGCACCAGCCCCGGCACAGCAGGGCCCCACACCTCCTCCAAAACTGGCCCCGCTGCACCTCGGGGCCAGCACTTCATCCTCACACACCTTCAGCGTGACACCAGTGACACCAAGGACTTTCAGCAAAGAATAACAAACAGCCCTTTCCCTCCTGCCAAGCCTGTCAGTGCAGTTGCTCCATATTCGGTTCAGCTGCACTTCGGATTCTCTATTTTAATTATATTCTGTTTCAAGCCATGTTAAGCTTCGGGTATCAAAGCCAAATGCTTCAGGTTTTGCTGTCTAATGAAAAACAGCTTAAAATTTATGAGTTCTTCCTGAGAAATTAGTTGTAAAAACAACGTGACCAACTTTGTGCTTTATAATATGCACTTAAAAAAATAAATATACTTTAGGAGAAAGAAAACATTTTCCATACAAGACAGATGTTTGATTGGATTAAAGCTAGCTTCTTTTAATTAGGTTAACTGGAGCATCACTGGGGAGTCAGGCACCTGTGTCTAGCTCTTCGCGGTGCCTGTCAGCTCGGTCAACCCCCACCGCCTGTGCTCAGGCTGGTCCCTCCTGAGCAAATGGGAGCTCAGACTGGAAGCACAGAAACTCGGACTGACACCGAGCAAGAGCTGTGCTGCTACCCAGCCAGGGCTCACGGCAGCCTTCGGTCATGACCTCCCTGCTGGGATGCTGGCAGGGATGGACACAGATATGAGGAGTGGTGACAGGCAGAGCGATGCTCCAGGTGCCCTGGCCTCCAGGGTCCCTGCCAAGGGATAGGACAGCCATGGGGTGGGGGGACCCCAGGTCCCGTCCAACTACTGATGCTTGGGGTTCCTCCCTGGTGTCACAGCAGAGCCATTAGTCCCTGACACAGAAAACACCACATCAAGGCTGCTTAGAAATTCTCTGCTACAAGCTGTAATAAAAAATGGATAGTAGTAATAATCTTAAAGATCTAGCTAAAGTGAGAAAATTACTACATATCAGAACAGCAGATAATTCTTTTGCCAGCATAAAGCTACTTTCATCTTTAAAAGTTCAACTTCCCATTTTCTCCTACCTATTAAGGGATACTGTAGCCCCAGGATTACTGTTGTAAGGTTGCAGCCAAGTCAGGAGGACAGATGAACACAAAACTGTTGCTAAAATCCAGCAGGTTTGGCTGTAAGCACAGTTTTTCCCAGAAGGGGTGACTGAAAACCCTGTGAAAACCAGACTGGTGCCAACAGCAACTAAAGTGCATTAGGAATGAGAAATGGTGATGCTGCTGTCCTGGGAGATGGAGCTTTGATTGACTCTGGTTTTCTGGGACAACCCAACGGAGCTGTTCTGCCTTTCCTTCAGTCCCCCAGCACCGGGGGGCCTTGCTTTGCATCTTCTGTCCTTACACAACCTGTCTGCCCTTGCACCAGTGGCAAAGGATGTGCTTTGAGGTCCACAGTTTGAGGGCAGATCCCCTCTCTCAGCTGAATTCCTCTCTCGCGGCAGAGGCAGGGAGCCTGCTGGTGAAGGCTGCATGCAGCCCACGTGCCTGCTCATCATCGGCCCCAAGCACAAAGGGACCAGTGGCCCCGCTGGACCGTTATGCCAGCAAGACATGACTACTCCACCAACACATGCATGTTCACTGCAGCCCCCGAGGGATCCTGCTTGGCTCCAAAGAATTGAGAGTCCTACAAAACACTCATTTAAAAAAAAAAATAATATAGTAGCCTTTCTCCCTGTTTTGCATTAAGGTATCAGCTTCATATTTCACCGGCTTGCTCTGACACTTGGCAGCCAGCCCATGGGACCTATGCTCCTACACCTTCCACCTGGACAAGCAGCACTGCCCGTGATTTGGGGCAGGTCTGGGTCTGGTCTTCTCCCTGTGGCTCCCCAGACTGCTATGCTTGCCAAGAGCTTGTTTGTTCAGTCAGTGGTGCTGCTGCTCCAATTGATGTTATCACAGCCTCTAAAACCAGCGCACCAGCATCAATACAGTTAAAATGCATTAAGATGTTGATATTCTTATTGGCCATAGCTTAATCAGGAAAGGGGAAATAAGGAGAAATGGTCAAAAATGACAAACTTAAAGACACTGCTACCAGTTGTTGAGAATCATCTCCCCAGTGCAGTCCCACGGGCCCATCATGAATGACAAAGACAAAGTTGTTTGGGAAATGGATTTTCATCCTATTCACTTTAAAATGGCCTTTCCCCTAGTCAACACTAGGCCAGGAAGAAAGCTGAAATTTCACAAAGTCAAAGTATGAGAAACATTTACTTCAGGTCAGTGGAAAAGCTTGAGAAACACCAAAGCTGACGCTACAAAAGCAAAGGCCTGCATGAATGCTTCCAGCCACAGCGCTGCCTTCACGGCAGGCGAACCAGAGCCCCCTCTTCCACTTGTTCTTAATTTTTAAGGCTGTTCTGCTGCATGAGGCATTTCAGAGAGGCACAGGGGCCTGAGGGGTGTCAGGGCGCAGGGAGCCCCTTGCCAGGAGCCCCTTGGCAGAGCTTGGCTTTCCCTGCCCAGTCCGACAGCCAGGTGGAGCGGGGAGGACACCCAGGAAGTGCCCAAATGGAGAACCGAGCACAGAAAAGCACGAAACTGGAAGAAAGACAAAAGAGTAAGCTTTAGAAAAACATCACAGATGATATTTAGACAGAAGCAGGTGCTGCGACGTTTTGCCACCATCACCCCAGGCTAGTCCCCTTTATCCTCACTATCCCCAGCACAAGTGCTCGGCAGGGATTTGCATTTATACGGGGCCACACAGAGCGCAGCAGGACCTGCAGAGCACGGGTCCCAAGGCGAGCTGGGGCAAACACCCCAGAAAGGGAAAAGCAGAGAACTGAGAGTGGAAGGGGCCAGCCTCTGCCACCACCCAGCCCGGCACAGCCCCACGGGAGCCCCCGTCCCTGCTGCCCGGCGCAGGCGCAAGCTGTTCTGCTGGAGATGCCACCAAGGCAGCTGGTGCAACAGCTCTGGTGGCTCTGCTAGCCCTTACCAGCATGAAATAAGCAGTAAGCTAACTGTACACTACAATAAAGAAACGAGTAAAAATCTCATCTATGCCTTAGGAACCCTGATGGAATCGAAAACATGTGGTTTTCTTATTCTGTGAGTGAATGGATTTATTAGCACAGAACAAAAGGTTATTTAAATAGCGCATCATTAGGTGCCACAGCTCCAAGGTTAGCTCAGCAAAATATCCTTTCCCTTAGCTAACCCAGCCTGCAAGGGACCCTGCCCTTGGGGCAGCATGCTACGCACCCCTGTCACTCCGGAGCACGCACCCCTGTCATTCCGGAGCACGGTGGGGACATCTCATGGGACACCAGGCATGGCTTCACCAGCCCCGACCATAGAGCTGTACTGACCAAAGGGATTAGTGCAAACGAAGTTAATTAAGCACACCAGGCAGGGGGAGACTGCGGCTCCCTGCTCACCCTCCCCCTGGTGCCACCCACCCCCGGCCCCCAGGGGAAACCACCCCTTTCCAAACTACAGCTGGGCTCCCAAACGGGCTCCCCAACGGGCATCACAGTGCCGTCGCCACCCCTCACCGGCCGCCCTTCCCAGCAAGCCTACAGCCCACAAAGCAACAGAAACTATGAGGTCAGGCCACCTACACAGCTAGTTCCTTTTAATAAATGTAGTAAGTCAGAAAAGATAGGATACACAAATTTGGTTAGAAATCATGGCTTTGAACAGAAATAACCTGACTCACTCCCTGGCTGTAGAAAATACCATTTGCCCTTGGGAGGGTACGAGTGCCGCCTGGGGAGGGGAACCTGGCTGCAGCAGGGCACTGGGGCAGCTTTCGGGACTGGAAAACCTGCCCAAGGCAGGTCAGACATGAGGCCAAGTAAAAGGAATGTGGATTATACACATAAAATTTCATCTGTAGATTCAGAATACTAGCAAAATGCCTTATGAGAAAAAACAGTGATAGGTTTAGTATTGGTTTGAGTAGCATCAGGATAAAATACTGAACCCACACACACACTGAAAGCCATACTCAGATTCTGCAAGGGCTTGCATTTAGGAAATCAGCTGTGTGAGCTGAAGCACAGCTGTAGGATCCAGCAGGAAACCTCCAAAACCACAGTGCGGAGCAGGAGAGACTATAATAACCCTTCAGTGTAACAAGTATTGAAATGGACTGAAAAAGGCCCACCCTTTCCTAAAGCCACGTGTAAGTTTTAAAAGTATAAGGCGGGAAACCTTAAAAATTGAGCAAGAAGTGAAACTTCACAGCACATAGAAATCTGTTAACCACGTTCAAGGGGCAGCACAGAACCTATTACAGAGAGTACTAACGACCACTTACTATTCCTGAACATTCCCATCTAGGTTTTAACCCAATGGAGCTTTTCCTCTGACAGAATAAAAGACTAAAGCAAGCCACTCAAACTTTGCATTATTAAAAAAGACATTTCAAAACTTCTACATTAGCTTTTTAAAATCAGTTAAGAAATGAAACAACACTGTGTTCTTGATCTATGGTTTTGCATTTGCTGAGAAATTATTTTAATTTATCTGCGTAACGGCCAAGGCAAGAAAAGCAATTTGCTGCAAGGTTTTTGGTTTAAGCCTTGCCAAAACCAAAGAATCACCTTTTCACCAAGGTGAAGCAAGGCAGTTTCTTCAGCTCCCATATGCAGATCCAAAGGTGTGCTTTTTGTTGGGATACTGTTTAAGGCTGGTGTTTAAACCTACATCTGGCACTGAGCACCTGATTCAGAGAAGGACCCCAGTGCCCAATCCACGCATGTGCCTCCTAAGCACTATTTTCTCCATTATCATGTTTTCACTGAAACTCCCTGTAGTAGTTCTCAGTAAAGTGGCAAAAATCGAGTGACTCACCTGCAGTGCTTAAATTTCACTTGTCTTCATTCTTTAAGCTGGTGTTAACACAGACACACGCGTGTCAGGCCACCTGGCATCACAAGGGTAAAAGACAAAAAAACTGAGTCCCAGCACACACGACCTTCCCGTCCTCTTAGGAGGAGGGTCCCTCCCCAGCCCTCCTGGCAGAGAAGGGCAGCAAACCAGTTCTTCAAACCTCCCAACTGCTGACACAGGACCTGAGGAGGGCTAACACCCACATTCTCCCCTTCCCCTCTGCACTGGCAAGGAGTTTCAGGCAGTAAAAGCCCATTGTTTGCTTTCTAAAGGCCCCAGCAATGTCAGGAATGTCACCCATCCAGGTGCAAGGGCAGCAGAAGCTGAGCTCTGGGTGACAGGGGACTAGCAGGACACAGCGACCTGCAAGGGACCATAGGGAAGGGATACCAGGCCCTCCTCCACCAGCACAGAGGAGCACAACCACTGCTCTGTGGGCATGAGATGACAGCAACTATCAAGGCAGAAGCAGAGGGCAGACAGGTTTCCCCTGCTTGGTTAAACAACTGGCAGAGCACGTTTACGTGCACCACGGGTTTTACTGCAGAGCCAAATTATCATGGGAAGAAACTCTTGGACATCCACTCTTAAACAACTCCATCCTGGGGACCACGTCCAGCATTACGAGGACGGACACTGGCCTTCAGCTTACCTCCTCAATCTGTTTTCTGCCCCAAGCCCAGAGAAAAATCAGTGGCCCCAATGGGAGGTCTCGTAACTCTCCCTCACACCAAGCAGAGACTGAACGCCTGAGGAGTTTCTGGACATCTGAAGGATGTTTCTGCCTGATCATGGGACTTGAGTGACATCTGCTAGCCTTCTCAGGAAAGCTGCCAGGACTCACCTGTTGTTCTTGGCATCTCCTTCAACCACAGCGCAGCCTTTCCACGCGCAGGCAGGAGCAGCCCTGCACTAGAGATGGGAGTAGACGAGGACTCTTCCTGAGAGCATGGGGGAGTAGGGGCTTGGTTATTTTTGTTTGCCTTTTTTAAATTTATGTTTTTAAATGGACAGAAGGCTGCTTGTAACTCCCTTCAGCAAACTGCTGTAATGCTACAGCCAAAAAAGCTTGGCAACACTTTTTGGCAGGGATTTTGTACAATAAAGAACTGTGTGAACAGAGAACAAAAACTACCTCACATAGCCATCAGCAAATCCTAGGCCTAGCTTGAGAAGATGCTAGGGGGGGGGAAAAAACAACCCACAAAGAAACTCCTGAAGACAGACAGACAGGGGCAAAGAAAGGTAGAACTGTTTTCTCCATGAGTGGGAGTACTCACTGCACAAGAGCATCTTTGCCAGCCAAGCAGCCTGCTTTGGAGATGGGCAAAGCAGATGCCCAGGTAAACAACTGCTTCATAAAGGCTTTACACAAGGTGCAGGAACACATTCCTTTGCTATATACTGCTGTCCTTTTAATACTTATTTTTGGAAAACAGGAAGCTTATTGATTTGTTTGCAGAGGTGGCCAAAATCAGTCTTGAGAGACAGATGTTCTAGTCCAGCGTTGCATTTTAGCCTGCATGTTTTGCACCACTGTCTTCCAACTGTTTTAAGGGAAGCATATTTGACTCACTGTATGCTCTTACTGAGATTCAGCAGAAGGGTTTTTTTGGTGTTTAACTCTTCTTGTTGAACTTCGTTGTTGTTAAACAGAAAAGGGAAGCTCTGACCTCTCTCGCAGACATTCAAAAGACCACAATATAAACCAGCTTGAACCTGGAAAACACAAGCTTGTATGTCTTCCGATCCGCTCGTTCTTCTAATTTGACAAGTTTATCACAGTGTTTGCTGCAACAGATGAAGGACAAGCAGGAAGCAGAATCTGTGTAACGACCCTGTAGCTCACAGGCAATCTTCTACATGCAGACAACATTACACCTAGCAGGGACAACTCTGAACTGTCTTCTCCAGCGTCAGAAGCAACAGATTACCACAAACTGATGTTTCTAGACTGAGGGAAACCAAAGGAAAGCTTGACTAATGTGAAAACAAAAAAATTAACCAATACAGTTACAAAACCTTGTCCATAGGTCACTTCAGTGTGTAAACCATTTGTATTCTAAATTTGGTACAAAAGCTCTTTGTTTTCTGTTTTTTAGAGACTGCTAATCACTTCTGGTCATGTGTAAGGATGAAGATCCTTTCTATCCAACAACATGTGTTCAAGGGGTCTTGAATTACACTTGTTGACTAGGTGTGAACACAAGTTAGTTGAAAACATTAATTGGCTCTCCAGTTGGAGCCGTCAGGCTAACCACCCACCTCTGCGCAAGCACCGTGAGCAAGCCAAGACTGTGCTGCCTGCTGTTTCAGGTGACTTAAGAAAGCATACGTTTAGGACACAAACCCATACAAGTTAGCAGCTGACTGCTTGCTCACATACCTGAAAACATTGATTCTCTCAGGTCTGCAGTAAATTACATGAAAAAGCTTTAACATATGCAATGACAGCCAATAGTTATGTGTTGCACATTTTCCAAGTTTTAATAGACACAAAAGTGAGTCCATTGTACTTAAGACACTACAATGATTTCATTCTATTGCATGTCCTGCTCCAATTACATTTCTCAGAGTACAGTATTGAGTAAAAGTTTGGTAGCTTTAAAATTAACAAGTGTGTGAAATCTGTAAGTAAAATAAGCAGCAGCAATATTTTTTGGGATTTTATCAAGAATAGCTAACTTTTAAGTAATAAATACATTCCAGGTTGTGGTTTTTGCTGTTCTCCTAGTTCATGGCCGTACAACTCATCAAATTCTTATCCTAGGGTAAGATATCCTTAAGACTTTCCTGCCAGCCTCACACCAGAAGAGTCTCCTAACTCCACATCCCGGTGCCTGTCACCTGTCCCAGATGAAAAGCAGTGCAATCTGACAAGGAAACTCCTCCTCCTGCCATGCACACGGCAACCTCCAGATTCTCCTGGGGAGCATGTCAGGATGATTACAGACTTCGTGACCCTCTAGGAGAACAGCTGTGCTCTTATCTTCTGTTACCTTGAAGAAAGTGAAAGAGGGAGAGGTTACTGCAGGCGGCACAGAACGGACCAGCATTAGCAGCGAGGCACACGCTCCGGGTTTCCTCTAAATATAGCCAGGAATTCTCCTGCTCCCAGCTGGCCCGGCAGGCAAAACCAGCAGCAGCTACAGCTTTGGAAGAAACTTGTCAAGTTAACAAACCCAAAGTAAGAGTGGGAATTTTCTCCAACACAGACATGATATGAATTTCAGTGACGATAATAAATCTTCAGTCTCTGGCTTAAAGACTCTGAAGTCCCCGTTCAGGGTGGGTTACTGTAGGTTAATCTGCCACGAGTCCCTACAGAGCACACCACGTGAAGAACATCTGCCTCCACTTTTCCAGCATGATCTATAAAACAGGATTATTTTCCCCTTGAGAGCAAGCCATACAGAAGCTTTCCTAAGTACCTGCAACTGCTCAAGACGTTGACTGGTGCTGCAGTGCTCCAGTCCAGTTAACGAACAGGCAGAGCAGCCACGCCACCTTCTCTGCCTCCAGAGGTAAAAGACACCCTGCCTGCCCTCGGACCCCCCACCTGCCACAGGCTCCCCTGCCCACTGCTCATTCCAGGCCGCAGAAGCAAGCACGTGCCATGGCAGCACTGCGGAGCCCTTGGGATGGCCAGCGTCTCTCCAAGGACCACACGCTGCTCCCCTCCCACGCAGCCATCTGAAGAAGGCTGAATCCGAGTGCATCAGACCATGCCATGACTGACCAGCCTGCAGGCGATAAGAGCATGCAAGATGCTTGTTCAGAATTCAGAAGTGCAAAAGTACATGCTCCGAATCACAGGTACCAAAAGGTAATGAAGCTACCCACGCCTGATGTGTTACACTGCTGTCATCTGGCCTCCTCGCCAGACACCAGCCACTAAGATGAAGGGCAAAAGGGCAAACGTCAGGCTTGAAAAGACAACATCTACTGGAGAGGGATGTGCCTGTCAAAACAAAAAACAGCAAGAGAGGCATCCTCATTTGTACGCCTGCATGCAACATGCACTTGCACGGGCTCTGTAAGTCAGGTTACACAGTGGAAGCCTTGGAAGAGTTCAAAGGATGGATCCATTTGGCTACAAGATCAAGCGAAGAAGCTAGAAGACATGTGAAGCAACTCTATAAGACAGAAATGAGTAAGAAAATGGCATGGAGACAGATCTACACTTAACACTTCCCAACTGCAAAAGCATTGCTACACCACACTTCAAACGCAGTTCACTTTAAACCAGTTCAAAAGCCTGACTGGCCCTAGCACACATCCGTGCCAAATCAACTAACATGGCCGAGTCTGAACCACAGGAAACACAGGCTCAAATCCGTTCCTGACAAACAGGATTAATGCTATGAAGCAAAAGATCAAAGACCTTTAAAAATCCCTCTCAGTTGAGGTTTGCAACTTACAAATACAGAACACAATAAGCCAAGAGCACCAACACCAAACACAGGAAGATGATCACATTTCCAACGCTGCTGAAAACGCAGCAGCACTTCTCCTGCAGGCATGGAACCACAAGCGACACTGATTTACCCAGACTCAGCATCCAGAATGATCTTCAGTATTGCCCACACAATTGAGACTTCAAAAATGCTGATTCAATACACCATGAACATCTGCCCTAAAACCTACACTCCAGAAAAGGGTGGCAATCAGGTTTCATAAACTCCTTCAGTATCTCGCAGAATCATCCCACTCCCAAGAAACTGTGATGTCTCACAACAAGGCTCTTATCTATAGTCAGCAAGAGTATAAATTTATACTTAATCGTGCAGGAGAATCTATCCCTTTGCCTTCTGATGAATGGCAAGATTTAAGAGCATGCAACAAATTCACTTGCAGGCTTACTATCTTACAACTCCCAAAGCCTTAGTGAGGTCCATGGACTTGGCAGAACATGCCTCAAATGTTTTTTGCAAAAAGCTGACCCTCTAGAGACAGATCACAGATTGAGAGTATTTGGTCTAAACAGGAAAAAATGCATTTCCTTGCTGAGGAGGTAACAACAAGCCCTCAGGCTGGTTTTATTCTTAGTATATTTTCACACTTGGAGGAAGGCAGCATCACAACAGATGCAAGATGCCAAACAAGCTCCCAGCAAAGCCTTCTGCCTGCGCAAGGGCAGACGCCGGCCCATCTCCCCCATCGCAGGGACAGGGATGAGGCCGAACTGCAGCTGCTCAATGACATTACCTGGGCCAGAGAGTGGGGACTGTCTCCTCTGGGAGCAGCAGGTTCCACTGGTGAAATGGCAAACTGCTTTAAAACAGCTGATGCTCCACGTCTCAAAATGTGGAAACCTCACCACCTTGCTCAGCTCCTTGTGCCTGGGGATGGACGGGAGGTGGTCCTGGCCTGGAAACACAGGGCTCCGCAGACCAGGCTCAGCAAGGGGTCCAAGGCCCGCCCCCCCCGTGAGAGCTCAGGTGTTGTTTTAAGCAATGCCCTGAGCAGACCCAGGAGTTTTCAACATGTGTTCCAGGGGAGCAATGCAGTGACAGTCACCCATACACTCTCTCTTCGGTGCTGGAAAACTTCAGAGACTTGTGTGAAAAGAAAATATCTTCAAGATGGAGCAACAGCTTAAATGCTACATTCTGGACATTGCTGTAGCCTCGACACACGTATGAGTAATGAATACATAACACACTGACTGACTCAGGACAATGGCATGATCTAGCAGTCTGTGTGCTAAGCTGTGTGTCAAAAGGGAAGCCAAGAAAGCTCTCCTGAAGCCAAGTGCTTATTCATAATTTAAAAAAATGAAGTTTTGGATCTACGAGAGACATTCACAAATTCAGATTTAACAGCTGCAGCAGAGTGCAGAAAGCCAATTTGTCTTCTGAGATTACTGCATCCCGAGGATGTCAATGCGTGGGGACACCGCTCACACCAGCTCTGCCCTGCTCAGGGCACACGCACCTTGACCTTCAGGTGAGAGGTGCAGGACATGCCTAGTTCCCGCAGAGATGCTGCAGCACGGGGAGCATCCCGGGCCCTGCGCCTTTTGCCTTCGTGAGACTACCAGATGCGGCACTGAAGGGGTTCCTGCGTCCACTGGTATGCCACCAGGCACCCAGGGCTGTACCAGCAGCAGCAGCACTCAGACTAGCTCCAGGTGAAGACCAAGAGACACGCATGTGTGCCAGAGCCAGGAACCCATCTCCTTCAGATGGCTTCTCTGGAAAGCCCTGGAGCGCTGCGGCACTGAAACCCTCACCGGCTGCAGCCCCAAGTGGCACAAGCCCCTTGGTTATCCCGCATGTCCTGGCAGGCTGGGAAGCAATGGCAGCAAGAAGCCTGCTCATTTTGTCCACACAAGCAGCTTATTTTGAGGTGTATTTTCTAATCATAATGCCATTAGCAGCAGGCTGTAATTGAGCATCACCAAATCAGCCTTCCTCCTGGTATCTCCCCTCTCAAGGGGCCCTGTCTTGAGCTCAGGGCCTTATCTTCCCACAGCCCTGAGGAGGAGGGTGAGGGGCCAGGGGACCCAGAGGACCTCCAACAGGCAGCCGACTGGCTCCCACAGGGCTCTGTTTCTAAAGGCAGTACCTGCTTAACAGCCCACGTCACCAGCACAAGGCGAGGGGAAGGGCAGAGAGGCTGCTGCTGGCAGCAGTCCTGGGAAGTCCTTCCATCCCATGCTCTCCTCCAGTGGGAGCAGGGCCGGGGCAGGAGGGGGTTACCTGGGTGGTAGCCAGGACCCCTATCCCTGACCCACTGGGCAGGGTTTTGGAACCGTCTCCAACTCCCAAGGCAACAGGATCCAGCTGACTTGAACAGGCTGATAGCTATGTCCACCAATAATAAACTCCACCACCCAAGCTCCTCTATGAGAACTCCTGTATCAGGTTCAAAGGTTTTCTGTTTTCTGACAGGGTTGCTTTCTGCATGAAGAAAAGGCTCTGATTATTGGCTTGCATGAAAATAGAGCAAGTCACCATTCATAAGGCAAGTTAAACAAGTAATTTTGCTACAATTAATTTCTTCAGCTGCAGAGAGCACACAGGAAATATGCTTTCTAATGAAAACAAGTCTCTCTGATCCTCCAATAGCAAGAATCTAATGCAGATTAAACAGCAACTGGTACATCAGTTAAAAGCATTCACTCCTTCAGAAATTAATCAACTTAATGAAAAAAAGCCTTCATTAAAAAAATATCCAGCTCCTCCCTTCCAGAGAGACATGCATACCCAGTGACCAAGAGATGATTATACAACTAATGCAGGGCAGCTGACGGAGTTCATGTGGGAAAGGCTCAGGCACAAGATGCCGGAGAGTATTTGTGACCCTCTTGCTACAGTGAGATGAGTCATGTTCGCTTGCACAGGCAAAGGAGCCACACATGGACCTTCACTCCATGCTGCATCCACAGGGACGGAGCACACAGAGCCTTCTGCTGCCCACAGGCACCGGGGCCAGCCCAGTGGCCTTGGGATGGCTGGGAGACACAGCCCTTGCCCTCATCAAGGATGACAAGATGGACATCACCAGTGGTGTGTGTGGCAGAATCCCTCGCTGGTCCTGCTCTGGGGCACAGATGGCACAAGGAAAACTGAGCACTTTCCAACTGATCGAAAAGCTGGAGATCAGGGTGCAGGGACTGTAGGTATGAAGAGCACAAGCACTCCAGAAGTCAAGGTATTAAGTCCCATCTCTGTCATCACTGTCGGACACGAAACACCTATTTCAGATGTACAGAATCTTGGGATGTGCAAATTCATAAACTAGTTAATACAAAGCTCACATATTCTGTAAAGGTACCTACAGAGTGCAAAACAGATGCATCAAGCAGATTTTAAAAAACTAAAGCAGGCACCAGCTCATCCCCACTTAGTTTGCAGGACACAGGCAGCTTCCTCAAGTCTGTTATTAGGGAGAAGTCAGTTTGTCACACAGCCCACACACTCCCATTCACCTCGATCCCAATGTCAGCAATGGGCACTTAGGGAAAAAACAGTATCAGGGCTAACAGTTGGCAAGTTTGTCAGCATTTAAGAGTCTTCACATTGATTTTTGGGTTTAAAGTCCTGCCTTTCACACCTGAGCATTAAAAGGGGAAATATCTGTGTCACCAGGCCTGACCAGCCAAGCAGCTGCATGTGCCACTAACACCACACAGCTACTGCATGAAGACCTTGCGCACTCCTCCTTCAGAGTAACAAGCACTTTTCCACACAGAGCTGTCCCTCAGCTTTCAAAAATCCCCTACTCCTCCCTCGGCCCAAAGCAGGCTTTCAGTATGTGCAGCTTGGAGGTGCTCCACACTCTGCAAAGATCTGCTCAACCGCAGCACAAGTAGGATGCACTTCTGAGCCTCAGGCGGAGGCCAGAGGCCTCCCCCCTCGGCCGAGCAGCACGGCTGGCTCCGAACCGCATGGCAGCCCCCTCTGCCCAGGGTCCCCCCACTGAACTCACCCTGCTTGGTGTGGAAAGGTAAATCATAGTCGCAGTTTTAACAGCTCCATTTGAGTTTAAAAACCAAACAAGTAAAGAAGATGCAATTAAGGAAAAGCTACAGAAATTCAATTTTTTGTATCATTTTTAAAAGTTTTCAAAGAAACAGGTTTCCAGGCTCTTCATCCAGACACCTCTCCCCACCACACAGACACAGCCAGTCTCTCCCACCCTGGGAAGTTGTGCTGCAGAGGGGGCTGCTCTGCATGACTAGGACGTGCTTAAAGGTCCAGATAGGGCTTGGAGAACCTCAGTCCAGAGAGCAGCTCGCTGTGCTTCCAAAGGAGTTGTTAAGCCCTTCAGTTGATACAAATCTCCTTCGGCAGCTGAAGCTACAGCTCACGTAAGCAGATAGCATTCTTGGGCATCCGCGCAGCTCGTGTGCGGTTAGAAATAGCACAATGTATGGCCTGCTGGCATTTCCAAAAAATACGCCTGGGAGTAGAGAGCGGAGGGAAAGAGGGGCAACAGATGGCACAAACAAGGGAGAAGCAGCACAGATCTCAATGTCTCCAAATGCAGTCACAGTGGTCACAAGCCAAACGTGCAAGTGCTTTGAGGAACAGGAAAATCAGTGGGATGTCACCAGACGTGCAGCTCCAGACATCCAGCGCTGGGGCACACAAATATGCAATGCAGTCTACTTTAGACTTGTTCTCCTACTTTGCATTAGTATGCAGAGACGCTGACGCCGAACTGTTTGGAGGAAGACTGAGAAACAGCAATTAAGTTGGATGCTTGGTTTTAGTTGACTGAACCATCTAGAAACGAGGCCAAGAAAAATCTCAAGCATTCATCTCCTGGGCTGAAATATTTCATGTGATCAGGCAGGTGGTTTTAGAAATTCAGCTATCACAGCAATCATCACCTGAACTTTATATAAAGTTATATAAGGTTTTTGTGCCATTGGTAGAGCAGAAGAGAAGGGGTGAAAGGAAAAAGCAGTGATTTATGTTGCTTCAAAAACTGCTGGCAAGCAGTACTGGCTACATGCACATATAAAGCCCTGAACATCTTTGAAGGTGAAGTCATAACCCAACGATCCAAATTTTACATTAGAGCTTACTATATATAGCAAGTATGCAACAAGCTTTGATTTTGCTGTACATAGTAGCAGTGTGCTTTCTATGATGAATGGCTAAATGTACCAATACTGAGAGTCTATTAATCTAATAGCAGTAAAATTAAAACCTTCAGTATTTTCAAGTTTAATGATTCCACCACCATGGTTTGGGGTTAAAGAAAGGGTTTTCCAGACTGAAAAAGTAAATGAATATACATACGTTAAACTTGTTTCATGCAGATTTATATGAAAACCTACAAGCAGGTTTTGTAAAAAGCTTTACTGCATGAAAAAACTGTGGGCAGGGAAAGGAGATTAAGAGGAACCATTCGGGAGGATGACAGGACAGAAAAAAAAAAAAAAAAAAGAAAAAAGACTTGGATTTGCTCAGCTTGCCAAGGGCCCTGTTCCTGCACAGACCAACACCCTTACCATGCAGGAGGGTCGGAGCAACACACATCCCTTGAACAGCCCCCGATCCCACCACATGATGTGTTCCCTGGAGCAGGGACAGGGCAGCCTTAGGAAACACAGGTCTGCTTCCCTCCTGCACCCCATGGGCTGCTTGTTCCCAACACCACACGTGTCACACCAGCCTCGAAGGGTCTGTCCCTGCCCTGTGCAGGGGGTCCCCTCCAGCCCAGAAGCATGCTCAGTACGCTGCATCACGCACCCATCCACCACATCTACCCGGTGGCTGAACGCAAGACCCTAGCTGTGCCAGCAAACCTCTTGGTTATAAAACCAGAAGTAAGCTGGGGTGCTCATCACCATGGAAGATGCTTGACTCAAGGAACTTGAAGCTGACATAGGTGTAAGCTCAAATGTCATGCTCCTGAAAGTGAACAAAAACCAAAATGCAAAAGCACAAGGGATAATTTTATTCCCAAGGAAAAAAAGTCAAGGTGGGAGTGTCGAAACCTGCAGGACCAGCTCTCGGAGAAGGTCCCACACATGGAGACACAAGCACTCAGTACGCCACAGGCAACATTCCAGCTCTCAGAAGACTTTCTGACCATCTGAAACAACTCTGGAGACAAGAGTCCTGCAGCCAAAAGCATCACGAGCATCCAAGCAGGCGCATAGCAGAGTCACACAGGCAGTTACACAGGCGAGGGAGGAAGGATGCTGCAGGAACGAGGGGGAACCAAAGCCACCTCTATCAGGATGGACTGGAAGGACAGCTGCCACGGGGCATCAGGAGCTCAGGGCATGGGCAGCCACCATATCCCACCGGGCTCCCAGTGCCATGCCAGGCCAGCAGCTCAGAGATGTCCGTCCCCGGTGACATGGCGACTTGCTGAACATCAGTCTCATCTTCTTCTGGCCTTCTCCTGGTATGCGTGGCAGCATGCTGAACTGTGCCCTCAGCTCCCCCGGCCACCTCTGCGGCACCAGCGCCCCCAGAGTTCAGCACTCCTCTTGCCCACGGCAGCCCCAGCGCAGGATCGGGCCGTGCCCTGGCTCCCACCCCATCCGCCTCCCCAGGCCAGTCAAGCAGCCCATTATCCCGACACTAACACAGCCCTGGGCCTGGGCACAGCCACCTTCTGCTAACAACGGAGGCCTGGGGTCCCAAAACCACGAGGAGCGGAGGTGAGCCAGTATCTGGTGCTTTCAAACCAGAAAGGAGTAACATGGCAAGCACCCAGCTACAGCGTGCAACGGCTCTCTGGACGTGGCACACGGGTAGAAGCTACAAAATGGCATGAGAAGATGCTGAGTGGGCATTTTTCCTCCTGGCACTACTCTAAAACAAGATTGTCTTACAAATTTGAGTTTTAAGAGTTGTTAAGTCTGCCTGTCGTTTTTCCAGAAACTTGTTTTACTAGTCACTTAAAGACAGGGTTTCAATAGAGTATTTCCTTTGCAAAAAAGTATAAGGACAAAATAATAAAACCATGAAGTGACCATAACAGCTTTTCCAACCCAAACCAAGGTGGTTTTTTTTTCAAAAAAAGTAATCCAACCGGTTCCAGTTTTATATGCATCCACAAATCACCTGAATTGTTTATACATTTTTTTCCCAGTAATTACCCTCCACACTGGCAGAACAGCATCACACGGCAGAAGACTAAAGTTTCACAACAGAAAGCATCAACAGTCACAAACTTCTGCCGCGCCCAGGATTAGCAAAAACGGCGCCAGCAAAGCGCTGCTGCTGAAGGCACCTCCGGGACTCTTGCTCTGCGCTACCCACAACAAGCCCTCGCGGAGCTGCTGCTGGTCACAGCACAACAGATTTTACATCGGCAACGTGCAATATTGCCAGTCAGGCACCTGCTCCTAGAAAGTACCTTTAATAGATACAAGGCTGTACTGCCTTGAAAAAGGCTGCAAAGCTTTTTGGTATTTTAACCGTAGCTCAAATGTCACCATGGTCCTAGGACTCAGGAACTGCAAAAATTAGTGAAAATATAAGTTACACCCTTCAGGAAAGAACAGTTGATGAGCAACTCAAAGAAACATTTCAGTTTTACCTTAGGGAAGTTCAAGGAAAACAACAAAATTCAATCCTCCTTAATGGAGAAAACTGGGTACAGACAAGTCTTCGAAATAGTGAGTTGTTTTGTAAGTGATGCACCCAAACACTACACATGCTGGTCTAACCGGGGACCTATGTAAATGTGACATATGGCACACAAGAAGTTGTTTTGTTCCGCTTTTCTAGTTTTGAGCAACCGCAGCTGTTTTTCCAACTATCATGTCATCTCCAGACAGGCAGACTGCATTGGCAGCTCACCTCAGACACATGCAAAGCAGAAAATTACCTGTGGAAAGCCAGCTGAAGGAGGCCAATGAAATGGGATATGTGTTAGATATACCTATAGACATTCCTATACATATAAGAGCTTCTGCGCTGTGAGGGTGAGCACGGGCACAGCTGCCCGGAGAGGCTGTGGCGTTCTCCTGCTCTGCAGACACCCCAACCCGCCTGGACGTGGCTCTGTGCAGCCTGCTCTGGGGGACCCTGCTCTAGCAGGGGGTGGGACGGGGTGGGCTCCAGAGGGCCCTTCCAGCCCCCACCATGCTGTGATTCTGTGATATACATGCAGAGGTCTGGCTGAAGAGTACAGAGGGAAGGAAAGGTCTGGTCTAATCCAGGCCATTCCATTCTTCCTATCATTTTCAGGATGTTGTTCTTTCCGCAACTTTACAGACTTGCCTCCGCCCCTCCTGCTCTGTACCTATAGCACAGATACCCACCGTGTCTGCTAACCCAGTTCTCCTCCAGAGCAGGTGCTGCTTCTCCTTCCTGAGGCCCTGCCCCACAGCCTTTCACCCACATCTCATGGCCAGGTCTGACCATTAGCACCACATCTGCCATGGTCCTACCGGTAAGTACAGGCAGCGTTCTCCTTAGGCTAACATGGGACTGGGAAAACATCCTCCCATTTTGACTTCCAGGTCTGGACTTTTGAGCTCCTCTTGGCTACATGCTTTTCTGCTCCACATTGGTATGGCCAATCTGACTGATCCGAAGGATTGGATACTGCTTCACCCTGCCCCTTCTCCTCCTGAAAAGCCACCTGCCATGGCACACCAGCCGACCCAGAGCTCACAACAGCACTGACAGCTGTCCGTAACAGTGACTACACCCGTTCTGCTAAAGCCATCCCCAACTGCATGCACACACACAGTGTAGACTTCAGAAGGATGAAGCCTTGCTGCTCCTTTCAATAGAGCACTGATCGTACAGGAGCAATGGATTTTGACCATGATTCTTCCACTGGCAAGGCCAGCGTATTCTGGGCACCCAGTTTATTTATACTCCAGATCTAGCTAATAAGAATTTCGGTCCAACCCAAACACTCTTGATACAACAAAATCTTTAGCCAGAGTTAAGCTGCATTTGAAAGAACACAATCAAGGATGAAGCTTAAATGCTGCTGCTGCAGTTAAGACATTCTCAGTTGCTTGAGCATCCCGTTGTCCAGACACCTTGAGCACACAGAGTGGATATGCCACGTTCTGATTATTTACACCAGCCAGGCTTGCTGAGATGGAGTAATAATTCAAGCAAAGCAAGTCCTTCATCACACTTAAGCAAGTGGTGAAGTCTCACAACAGAGGGTATGAAAAAAAAAATAATCTTTTCTCCCTCCTCAGGATTACATGAGCACTGACCATCATAATCTCACTGCATTACAAAAGCTTAGATGGAAAAGAACAGTCTACAGCAGGAGCCATACTGGCTCGCGTACATGCAGTCCTAGCATGATAAAGAGCAGAAAGATTTAGGGGATAACATAATGAACCACACTGCATAAAGCAAGACCTTTGACAAGACTCTTCCTAATGATTAGTTAAGGTTTTCAGACAAAAAGTTAATCCCACCCCTTCTTTAACAGTATCACAGATGAAGTCTTGTCTTGATAGAGACAACTGAAAGGTAGCAAAACTACTCTAGATCTTATTCAAGTCGCTGGATTTTTCCCATGGGCTTCACTCAGGGCAGTGTAGTAGGCAGCATAAACTGAAGTTACAGACGGTATTTCTATTCCCAGTTACACCACAACCCGTATTTTTAGGTATCAAACTTTCACCCTGGGCAAAGTTTTGATTGTTTGTTAAGAAAGGGAGTCCCATCCCCTTCCATGCTTGCAACAGTAAAAGCAAAATGTGGAGGCATTATAAAGAATCATCTCCCACATTTATGCTCCCACCTAAGTCCTCAAACAAAGAAGTTGCATGTAAAGGCCAAAAGAATTTAATTTGATGATCCAGGCCACTCCTCAGCAATGCACCGATGTTTTGGACACAAGTGAAACCTCAAGTGCTGTGCAAAATAACTGAAACTCTGTTCCTCAGCTAAAGACCGTTTTTGGTACAATCATTTTGAAGAGCCACAGGGAAGAGGCCTTCACAAGAGATCCTTACCAGAGGGGTCAGAGAAACTGCAGGGGAGCAAAGGGTATCCAAGGGCCCTTAACTGTTAAAGGTAACTGCTGGGCATCAGTACCAAGATGCGATAAATATAATCTCAATTCCAAGAAAGGTTTCAGTTCTTTAAACCAAAAGATATTTCAAAGAAACTTAAACTCTACTAGCTATCAGCCTTTCAGCCAGGGCTCCAGATTAGTTCTGATGCAAATGAAGTATCCTGAATACTCACCACATGCTAGCTGTAAACAGCACTAATACACGGCTACAATTTTATTAGCTCTTTGAACCAACGACGCTTGCTTCTTCATGCCAACTGCTCTGTACTCCCCTCTGGGCTCCAGGTCCCACGGTCCCCCCCAAAGGTTTGGAACTAAAACTGAAATTATCACCAACAACCAGGCATTTAACAATTGTCAACCTCCATTTTTAAGGAAAAACAAATCCAAACTAACAGTGGAATGTAGACTAAAAAACACAACAAGTTTATTTATGGGAAGCAGTAGTCCAACAAGCACTCACCTGATACTGGAGGCAAAGTTATGTCTCAAACTGTGTTAAGAGATCTCTTATTTCTGGAGTCAGATGCTCTACTGCCTTCGCAGCTTCTGTGATAGCTTTCCGATACATCCCTTTCTTCTTGCGATTAAATCTCAGTTTGAAAAATTCAGAGAAAGGAGAGAGTTTTGAAACCGATAAGAATGAAGTCGTCGGAGAACCAAACCACGATACTTTAGCTTCTCGCCATGAAGGTTCCCCATTTTCCTTCTGGCTAAGGTTTATGTCAAGAACACGTGCTGGCCACCATGGAAAACCATGAATTTTACCCCAAACAATATCCCCCACAGAAACAGTTCTTCCATCTTCTGTGACACATTTAGACACACTTTGGGTATGCAGTCTAACTGTTAGTGGTGGCACAATTTTACGCTCATCTTTTGAAGATGAAGAGACAGATGCATCATCACCAGGCAAAAAGTCACACATTTCTGGTGATGTTACTTCTGAACTAGAAGACTTGGACTCGTCTAGACTGTCATTACTACACACTGATAAACTAGAAGAATCTGCTTTTCTTTTACGATATTTCATAAGGAAAGCCAAGTTATCATGTCCATCTTTACCCTGGGGAAATCTTTTAAAGTCGTCATCTTCACCTGAACTACCTGAAGATATTTCAGCTAAACTTCTGTCTGTGGATTCATCGTTGTAAAATGTGCCAGGATTGGACTCCCTTCTGTTCTGAAGGACATTTATTTCGTCAATAAGTTCTGCTTTATAAATTGAAACACTCTGACCGTCATTTATGCGATGGGGCTTCAGCCGTATCTTTGGGGGTGGGACATCCGCACTGGAATGCACCGGGCGCGTGAGCTTCAATTTTGGAATGGAAGCAAGCTGGCTGCCTGCTGACTTGTCCATTAAACATTTGGTTTCTCGACACCGTTCAGTGTCCCTGGTCTCCTCTTGGTCCTCCCTTCCATTCTGCAATATTCGTTCTGGACAAAACGGTTTGACTGAGCCATGAACCCGGGAAGGGATTTTTACAACTTCACCTTTCCCTTGTGGAGTACTGTAGGATATTTTTATAACTGGCGTTCGATGCACTAGTTCCCCAGAAAACTTGTCATCCTCTCTCTTTTCTCTTTTGTTCCTTTTCTCCATGTAGTTGGAATCACTGTGTTTTTTCTGCTCTTTGTCCTGAATGCTCAGCTTCCTCCTGGTTTTAGCGTTCTGCCTAGTTGCGCTCATGTCCTCAGGGTTCAAGGTGTTTTTACACTTCTCACAGAGCACCTGCCTCGGCCGCAGCCTGATAGTGCTCATGATAAGCCTTCCTGGGTCTCTATTCCGCGACAAGCGTCTCCTCGTCCTCTTTATAGTCCGTGGCGGTGGCTGAGGAACCCACTGGTTGTACGTGTGCCGCAGCCACAGCGGACGGGGAAAGGGAGCTCCCTCAAAGTAGGGGGGGTAAGGAGGAAGGCTGCCAGGTGGCGGGGGAGGCAGGAGGGGGGGCACTTGTTCATCACCATTTCCTTTGGGAGGCTTTTCACCAGAGGGCTGCGGCTCCCTCTCACCCTGCACAGCATCTCTGCCATCAGCAACTCCGTTAGCGCAGGCATCAGCAGGAGGGTCCTCGGGCTTGGGAAAGGAGGATGGCAGACAAAATAATCCAGACCTGAAATGGGGCAAAAAGGACAGGGAAGGAAAGAGACAAAAAGTCAGGATGTTTGCAATGTGCTTCTCTGGTAAGACTGTACAGAAGAAACATGCTAGTTTCTTAAAAAAAAATGAAGAAAAAACACAAAACCAACAAGAAAGCCCTTCCACAACTTCAACATACTAAGAATGCAACATTTTTCCTGGATTTTTTAAGGGAAGGCAGCCAATTCTGCCACTGACAGAAATAACAGCACCTCAAAATTTAGGAACTCTTCTGCCAGAAAAGGCATAGAGATCAAAATCTCCACCTTCCATGACCTCTTTGCAAAAAGTTTTGCTCTAAGAAGTTTTAAGTTTTATCATGCAAAGCAGTTTATTTTATCAGCAGGCTGGAAGAGCCACGAGGAGGGCTGTGATACAGATTATGCAAGCCTTCTGGGAGCTATTAAACTTCCTTTCTTCACACTATACTTGCATGGCTGATTTTTCAGCTTCTCATTCAAAATCAGAACATCTTGACTTGGATGGGTAACTTGCACTTTCAAGCCACAGGTTCATTGGTACACACAGCTCCGCTCCCCTACCCCCAGTCTCTCCATACATCACTTTATTTGTAAAAATAATGAATACACTACTACTTCAGAACAGCAAGATGAAGAATGATACAGTCTTGTTCAATGCCAAGTCTCATTACAAGCTACCAAAGTCTGGACACAGTATCTTGCACAGATATTGGCAAAAGCAAATCCTCTGGAACAGAAACTCACAACTGCAATTCACGTCTCTGAGTTTCTGCACCAGGATTTATGCCCTTGGCCTGACATTAGAAATATTATGCTAACACAGCACTTGGACAAATATTTGCCCTGAAACACTGACTCAGAATGGGCAATGGTCCCTGTCTTGGCCTTCCAGAGATACTTCTGTAGAGGGTACACCATCAGTGAAGTGTTTCAGTTTCTTTAATAATAACTGAATGCTGCATAGGTGAGTCATGAAGAAGCCACAAAGAGATGGAGAACAGCTACAGACCAAACATTAGTTTTAGTTTAGGATGCTACATTCCCAGTTCCCTCCTTCCTAGCCATCGTTTTCTTTCCAGCCCCTAGGAGGGGCCCTTCCTTGAGCAAGGGAAGAGTTTCTTGGTGGAGTTAGAGAGAAGGACTTTGGCAGCCATTACACAGAAGCACACCAAAGAGAAGCTGAAGGTACCCACTTGGGCACACATCCCCATAGCAAGGGAAGCACAAAGTCACCGCTGTGGGCTCGCCAGGAGAGAAGCCTCCTCCAGGCAGCCAGGCTCCCCACGCCTTCCCCAGCTCTGGCCTCAGGCTGCACCGCTTTGCCATGGGAAGGACCCTGAAAACATCATCCTTCCCCTCAGCAGGCACAGGTGGGGGGCGTCTCCTTCCCAGGAGCACCAGCAGAAAGCAGTGCTACCCAAGGTCACAAACCATCCCAAGATCAGAGGCCAAAAGAACGCAGGGTTGGGTTTTTTTAAGCAGCTCACAGGAAAATGGGGAACATGGATCATCCCATTTAATATGGCTCTCACCCACTGGCCTCATTCCTCCCTCAGACAACTACAGACTGTCTCTCTCTCTCTCACCTGATTTCCATGAAGACTCCCACCAAGTTTAAAAATAACGCTTGCATAAACTAAGCAAGCAGGAATTAGTCTGACTCTGGTCCCACGTCACTGCCCCTCCTGGAAATGTAACGCGGTGGCTCTTTTTATTTCCCAAAGTCTTTTCCCATTATCCAAAGACTGCAGGACCTTCCTTGCTGTTCAGAGGACAGTTTAACTGGGAAGCTCTAAGTTTGAATGCTGGCGAGTCAAGAGGATTAAACTGTTGAAACCACAAATTTGGAACAAAATGTTTTTGTTCTAAGGTTTGGGTGTTTTTTCAAAAGACTGAGACAACTAAGGATGTAGGTGTCTTTCAAATGACAACTGAGAAAGCAAGTACAGTTTGTACAGCCAAAGATGTCAGCATCGTTCATAAAACAATTGAAAGTGGTATCATTTCCAAAGCTCTGGCTATAAATTTTGGTTACTTTATGCAGTGAGATTGTATAATTTGGTCACACCAGAAAAAAATACAAGTCTTCTGTTCCTCACATGGCACGAGCCCAGCTCCTGCTTGCCCTCCACAGCCTGGCTCCCAGCAGGCAGGTCCATCAGATCCATGTCCTTCCTGAGGATCCAGCATGGCACAAAGCTTCTCACTCAGCAGAAGCCAAGCACTCAAAAGTTAACCTCATGGGATGATCTACACTTGTAAAGTTAACATATTAGCACGTGGTAACCCTGATAGGTTTGAAACGGCCCACCTTGGCACAGGAACGTGCTTCCGCAGACCCTGGTACTGGGCAGCACATGGATCAGTGCCCTCCTAGGAGCGCAGCCCGGCAAGAAGCAAGCATGCCTGCACTGGGGTGCCTGCGCACCGCTGCCATCCTGCAGCGACTCCTCACCCAGACGCAATTGTTACCCTGCACCTGGGCACCAGTTCAGCAGCTCTTCAGGCCAAAGATGCAGTAGCACCAGCTATCTGAGAGAAAATACACCACTGGCCTTGTTCAAGGATTACACAAACTGCCATGTTGACAGCAAAACAGCTTAAGATTAATTTTCAATGGCAGCGGCTTCCACACAGCCAGGTAATGGCTCTGTCAGGGAGGGCCACAGCTGGGCAGGGACAGATGAGCTCCACAGATCCCACTGCAGCGTGGTGGTGCGGCAGGACTGCTCCTGTGCTGGCACTGGCGGCCCACCACCGCATCCTGCATCCTGCTGTGGTGGCCCATCACCGCCATCCCGCATCCCCCCGTGGCATACTGTGGCACTGGGGAGAGCTGTGCTTTGCACAGCCACAGCACAGGGTGCTCAGAATTGCAAGATATGCAGCCAGGTGTGCTGGCCATGTGGCCAAATCCTTCCTGCCTGGTTCTGGGCTGGGGATCCCAGGGCACAGAGGCAGTGCAGCAGGAATTCACAAGCTCCCTCCTCTCCCTGCCGGCACTCACAAGCGTCCCTGCCTCAGGGAGCTTCGGCAGGGCACCCAGCACCTCCTGCAGTAGCCATGCTCCCTGGGCTGGGTGCTGTTACAGGCAGACAGCAAGGGTAGCCATGGTAAATTCCAGCCCCTGCAGCTCCTCTGGCTCCAGCCAGGACATCGGAAACCTGCTGTAAGGTACCCCCCAGCTACCTCCCATGGGTGTCCTGGCACACCACCGCAACCAGGGTGCATGGATGATGGATGTGCTTGCTGCCAAGGGGCCTCTAGTTCTTTTCCTTCATACTGGAAGCGTCTCTGAAGACTAAGTAAGCAGTTTTGCTGAGGAATCATCCCTTTTCCAGACTGCCTACCACACCAGTCATGGGCAGAGGCAAGAAAGAGTTCTGCCATCTTACCTGCCTCCCCATGAGACTATGTGCACCCCAGACCTACTACCTTCTCAGGCACAGGGGGAAGGAGAACAGCTGCAGAGAGGCCATGCACAGACATCTCTTATCTTGTCACCGTATCACCAGGTGCCAGCAGAGCCCATTCACCGCAAGTGAACCGCCATCACCCAAGGCTGCTTTCAGTTTCTCTATCCCTCCACACTATGCACTCCTGATGGGGATGCACTGAAACACTGAGCTCCATCAGGATCCCTCAGCCATCGGAAGGCTGACTAAAAGCGATTAAGTCCTACTCTCAATTAAGTCCTACTCTTGGAGAGTGTTAGCCAGCTGCCTGCCCCTGCTGTCCCCCTCACCCAGCCTGAATCCGCCTTCCATGCACGCACAGCTCCTTGTAAGAGGATTTAGCTCTGGTGTCTTTCCACCCACTGCAGAACAATAAATGTTTCATCTGACACACTTCACTTTCTGGGAGAAGCTCACTTTTACCACATAGGGAAAGCTAGTGAAATTGGTATTTCTCCATATCCCCCAGACTTTTCTGGACAAATCTGGATGTTATTAATGTATTGTTTCTATCTGTCTGTCACTATTGATTCTGCATATATAGACCCACACAACTAAGATGAAGGTGCCTGAGTTTGCGAGTTAGGGGCATGACTGCATGCACAGGTACTACAAGCAGCAGGAAATACTATGATTTCACCCTGTTTGTAATCCTCCTTTCTGGGGCACCCACAGCCAAATGGGCTAAGCTACCTCAATGCAACCTCTGCTTCAAACAGGAGACACAATCTTCTGATTTATACTCATGCATAATTAAAAAAAATAACAATCATTAGAAGTTCAGTTGCAATAAAATTGCCAAGCCTTGTTATCAAAAACACTGTAACTGCAGTCAAAATGCATTTAAATCTCCTCACGAGCCTGGATGCTATGTAGCTTACTGTCTAGAAGAGTAAATTTATTAGAAGCACCTAATTGCCAGTCACTCGATAACAAGCACCAGTGCTTGCTGCATGCACTGCCTAGGCTGTGGTCAAAAAGGGATGCCTGTCAGAAGGCAACAACCATTTTTTCTTCAAATAATTCCACAGCTGTCTGAGAAGTCAGGCATGCATTTTTAACTACATCCCACTGTTCCTAAAGGCACAGGGGGGCAGGCAGGCACACCGGTGCACAGGGGAGAAGGCAGGCTGCAGGCAGGCAGGCTCCTGCCTGCAGCCACTCCTGCTTCCCACGCAAGCTGCCTGCAGGCTGAGCCCCCGTAAACCTGGGCAGGCGATTTCGGGTTCTAACATGCGCCTGCCTCTGTGGCTAAAATAACGGGAGTCTGGCAGCCGGGACCTGGGCAGAAAGGGATCTCCTGGCTGCCTGGGTGCTCAGGGTCGCAGGCCTGCCACCTGCTCAACTCCCCACGTCACTCGCTACATTTTAGGAAATAAAATAAAAAATATAATCAAACAGATTCCTCTTCTGCATAATGCTAAAAACAGTTTAAAACACAAAAGAAAGCCAAAGAGCCACCATATAGGCTTTCCATCTCCTTTGGGGGTCTCCCCTCTTTTGGTACCCTTAAAACAACCCACACTGGTCACTCCTCTCCCGCCAGCCCTGTCCCACTGTCCACACAGCCCTACTCCCTGGTGGGGTGGCACTGCCCCACACCAACTGCTGCCCAGGCGGCACCAGCAAAGCACACTGTAACCCTGGTGCAAGGTGTTGAGACACCACTCCATCAGCAGGGCAACGGGGAGAAGGAGGGAGAACATCTCTGCCACTGTTCTGGACTAGTCTTGGGGCCTTTGAGGTTCAGCATCAAGCTGACAAATTCCTACTGCCTGTGGGACACATCTCGACATTTACCTTCCAACCACTAGCAGGCTGATCCCTGTATTCCGCTGTTAAGGTGATGAGCATGATCTCTTCTTCCTCCTGCATCCCGAATTTTAGGTTGCTGCAAAGGAGAAGGTGCTTGCAGCCCACCCCCCAGGCTCACCCAAAGTCACCCAGGTCCATCGGAAGCCAGGTGCTGGCTTCACATACAACACTCCACTCCTGTTGACAGCCACAAGCAGAGGCCATGGCTCTCCAGCCACGTGTTGACCACCACGTCACAGACCTACTATGGCCACCGCAGGCCAGTCAGTGCTCAGGACTGCCGCGGGTGGGATGCAGCCTCAGGGGCTGCTCTGCATTCAGGTCCTGCGCGACAGTCAAAGGGCTGAGGCCTCCTGGCCCACTGCCTGGCCACCAGCCCCATGGGGCAAGGCTCTCCTCCCCATGCCGCAAGAGACTGCTGAGAGCCAAGATCTCTGCCTCGTGCTCCTCTCTACGGGATGTGCTCCAGCTCCATTGCAGCCCTAAAGAGGTGATGGAAATGCAGTGCCAGGTGGCACCCAGAAGCCAGACTGCTTTTTCCCCCTATTTCTCTACCTGAAGCAGCGCTACCGTACCAATAGGTTATGAAATTGGCCTGCTCAAATGTTTTAGCTTATTTTAAGGTGACAAGAGGGAGCAGCAATCCCATCTCTGTGTAACCTGGGGGGCAGGTGGGCCCATCCAAGAACTCACCTTTTGCCACAGATGAGTCTGATCACCAGAGATTGTAATTACAGGGGCAGGTGGGAGGAGATGTGGGCAGCTATCTTACTCATGAGTTAACACACAGCAACAGAACCCCTTCTTTTTGCCCTCCTTGTCCCAGTCCAGGTCAGAAAGGAGGACACTGCTCCGGCATCCCCACTGCAGGTCCAGGCAGCCCCCAGCCGAGCCGCAGGTCTCCTGGGAGACAGAACAGCAGTGGAATGAGCACTAAGCCTCGGAGACAACATGGGCCGCCTGCTGCGCTCCTACCCCAGCAGAGACCAGTGTTACCACCAGCAGCTCCAAGCCTGGGAGAAAACACCCATCTGGCCCTTTCTTGGGCAGACGGGAAAGAAAGAAAAAAAACAATCACAGAGAAAGGTTGGGGTGGAGGTGTAAAAACGTGCACATTGTCACTAAGGAGGGAGACAAGTGGAATGTGATAAGATAGAAGCAGCTGGCTGCAC